>NC_052114.1:8884424-8977415 GCF_012273895.1 Zerene cesonia
ACTGCTTGTTCTTTTTGTGTAATCTAATAATAATATGAAACTGAAGGGTTTACTTGTTTGTTTGATCACGCTTATCTCAGGAACTATTGGACCGCCTTTTGAACCGACAAAAGTTTTACCGCTGGACATGAGCTCTCTGTGTGCGCGAAGCGGGGTCGTACTGCTAGTAATAGATAATATTGATGATGATGATGATGATGATGATGATTGGTTGATGTTCAGTCTAAACGAAATCGCGTGCCAATCTAATTTATTCATTCGATTTTAGATACATATCACCGTCGCGAACTAATTCTGACATCACAATCCAGAGGTCAATATCCTTTCCTCCCCGAACAGTGGGGCATGGGGCACGAAGAAAACGTAACGCTGAGTTGGTGGAAGCCGCAGCTAAAGGGACACTTACAGGCGCAGAGGCTTTGCGGATCGCTTTGGGACTTGCTAGGTATGTAGCCTTATAATATTTCTAGATGTAATTCGCGGCGTCACTCGCGTGGTACCAAATTTTATGCAGATACGATATTCTGTTTTCGCTTAAAGAAGTATCAAACATACATCCATCCATACTTATAAACTCTCGCATTTATGATACTAGCTGCGCCCGCGGTTTCACCCGCGTAAGTCCGTATCCCGTAGGAATATCGGGATAAAAAGTTGCCTATATGTTATTCCAGTTGTCCAGCTATGTACGTATCAAATTTCATTGCAATCGGTTTAGGAGTTTTTGCGTGAAAGAGCAACAAACACACACACATATCCTTACAAACTTTCGCATTTATAATATTAGTAGGAAGTAGGAAGTAGGTTTAAAAGGAAGTAGGATTTGAATATACCGTCTTACTTGTGTATCAATAAATGTTAAGTTTCGATAAGATGCATGAAGTACGAAAATACTTAATCAGATATCACATAGATGTGGGTTTAATTCTCGGTGAGGCAATAAGTGTCAGCTTGGTAGGGCAACTGAAACATCATTTTCTTTTCTTGAAAATAAACTCGTTAAACAAAACATATTTTTTTATGTTGTGATCCCTCTTTCTTATAAGAAAAATAATTATTCATAACTAATTAGAAAACAGAACTTGGAAATTCTAGTGAATTATAATTATATTGTAGTTAATATACCAAGATTTTGTGTCTGCTCACCTCGTTCTTGTTTATTAGATATCATGGTGAAATTATTAATGTATTTATATTACTCCTTTATTCAGTATTATGTTTTACGTACCACACCCACTGTCCCGGTCAGCAACAAAACAACAATTAGATAAATGCTGAAGAAACCGTTAAATTATAATCTAACTCGCGATTCCAAACTGTCGAAAAATATCAATCCATAATATGCTTGCATTCTCGTGAGAGTCTAACTTCTCGAAATTTCCATGAATTTCCAGTGAGGACCCATCAGCCGAGAGACCGCGCCGTCAAGCCGCGAACACCGAGGAGCTCTGTCAAGTCCGGACACAATTCATCCAGCCCCAAGCCGCGCAGAACAACAAGGGCAACTGGCGCTATGTTGTCAACATGCCCAACAACATGACCCAGCTGGTCCGAGTGGAGACTTGCTCGTATGTACTGAAATCGCAGTCTTCTTTATGGTTCTTATAAGATTTAAACTGCAAATAGTTATTGTTATGATTTGTGTGTTTATGGTTGTAATAAGAAGCGATGTTTCACTGACCCTAGAAGCTTACTGGAGTTGAATCTGTGCCTCAAAATTAATGATGAGTAATCAAATTGTTATATGAAATTTTTGTATAAGAAAATATTTCCTTCGAAAAGTGTTGTGATTTTTTTCACACCATTAACTTCCTAAGATTCCCAAACATAACGAAGAATTAGAAAAGATATAGTGCTGCCATCTAGTTGATTTTAAGAGAATTGAAAGCAATCGTTACAATTTAGTTTTATTTAAACTTGATTCTCTGTTCTAATTCGACTGCATGTTCTAATAACATTATTTTTGCCTTCAGGTCTTCGACATGCAGTGGCTTATGCAGCCTGCCTCGCGGATACACCTCTCGTTGTGAACAAAAATATATTCAAAAGCGATTGGTTGCACTTCAACCAAGTGGGCAAACTTTGTACACCGATGTATTCTGGATTCCGAGCTGTTGCCAATGCACGATAATTAACAATAATTAAATCTATGTGTTAACTTCCTTGTGATGTATTTTTAAGCTAAAATGTATTGCATGTTGTGTTTTATTGTACGCATAGAGTTGCCGCTATTCGATACTAGATGGCGCTGTCATATTGCTCTCTCGTGAATGTTTGTGACTTTTAGATGTTTACAATTTAAATACGGTTCCTGTATTATTTAAATTTAAAATAATATCAAAATTAATATTAATAAAAATTCATATAATTTCCTAAATATATTTGTATTGCAATTAAATTTAGTAATTTTACGTGTAAAAACAGAGTATTATGTATATTAATAGGTACAAAGTATTTAATCTAGTATTATTCAAAATATCTAGATTTGTATATAGTAGTGCAACTGTAAGTGAACAATTTTAATTGGTGACTAATACCCGCGAAAAAATATTTTTTCTCGCTAAAGCTTTTCAGCTTTATGCCTAAAAATGCATATGTATTGTATTTTATATCGAAATTATTTTACTGGGATTTTTATTTTTTTCGTACTTACCTATCATTAAATCTTTACTTTGATTCGATGTAGTTGTGCTGTTGAAGCTATTGCTACAAATGATTTAATATTTCAACATATTATGTGCCTATAGATTAACGAAATTCTGTTAAACATATTTTTTTATTATTTGATTAAAAAATTCTTATAAAAATAGGTTCCCAAACCGTAGAGAAACTACTATTTGGGAACTTTCAACTCTCGTTTTATTTGCCATTAGAAGGAATGTGTCGTAAGTACCAGCTTACGCATACATAAAATGAACAATACAATTTACACATAATATTATACTTTCATAAATATATTAAGTTGATTTTATAAAGAACAATTAGAATCTCTGAGTTAGCGTTAATAGTTTGACATTCATTATAATTAAGAGATGACATGCATTCAGTTCTGTTATACTTATGTAAATAACTTGATACATTATAAACCAGTTCTTAACTGATAATATAAAATGGAAATTTTAAATTTGTTTTATTCGAAAACCTCATTACTTATTCTTAAAAACTTTACACTATAAAAAATCTATCTGTGTATACGTGAACTGGAAAGAAATGCACTTATTTGAGTAATACAAAAATTCGACCATGCGGGACTTGAACTTGCGTCGTTCACCATATCGGCTGTCGCCTTACCCAGTCGCCCACGGTTTCGCCTTAGCCATGGAATACTTCTATTCTTCCTTTTAAGCCCACGGCACCTTATTGACATTCGACAATATTTTTTTCATATACTGTTGTCATTAAAAAAATGCCCAAAATTTTAAGAACACACCATTCTTAGTTATATTCGGTGAAATTAAAATGTTGTTAAAGTAAATTAAACTAAATTTTAGTTACATTAATTCAATACAAATTGAACACTGTGTTAATATAGTTAATATTTTATTATATACATTATTTTGACTTTCAAAATATAGACTAGATAGACTTTCAAAATCTCCCAGCTTGCGCTCTCAAAAAAGCTAAAAGAATAAACTGAAAATGTAAATCTCGACAATATTATTCTAAATTTGGAAGGAGTGGTTGACAAAGTGGCATATTTTCCCGGGATTGAGTTAACGGCTCAATTTAAGGGGTGAAAATCGCCACATCTGCGGGATAGCACCCCGGGCTTACAGGCCTACCTTAACAAACTTCCTCTTATGCGTTACATCCTTTTATTCATTTTTTTTCTTTAAAACTACGATTAAGTAATTTGCGTTATAATTTTTAATTTATTTTGTTTTACGATTTAATTTCTTTTTAAACTTATACAAATAAAAACAATAGCGAGGTAGGAATTTGAAGTGATGAATCCTTTACCCATATAATTACTTATGAGTACGCAAATAGTAGCCTATTGTCACAAAAACAAAAGGATTATTCACTATGGCATCTACAATGAACTTGAAAGCAGTTGCGTCAAGCGCCAAAACTCACGCTTCAAAAATAAAAATTCAAGCAAAAAGCTCGACACGCGTAAAAGTAAAAGAGGAAGCAGGGAAAAAAATCAATGCTTGCGTTTTATGTTCTGTGCGTGTGACAGATCGGTTGTCATGGCGACCACGACGGGGGAAGCATTTGGCGGGAAATAAGGGCGTATGTCAATGGGGTGAAAACAATATAGCGCTGCGTTTCCTCTGCATAAAGTTGAAGTCGCATCGCGATCCTTTTTACGCTGTTATGGTATTGGATAACGAAGTGCGTTGTGCGAGAGAGACAGAGGATGGGGTAAGGTTGGTGATCGATATTACGCACTTTTGTAGCAATGAAATTGGCACGACACGATGCAAGAACGCGGTTTGCACGCGTTGCAACCTTTTAATTTTTGATTTCGCTCCGTTTCACACTGGCGACCGGCTGGTTTTTCGTTTATGATACCTTTATTGATGGAGTATTTTTAAAAAGCGATGATACGTAGAATGGTTTTGAACGAGAGCAAGAGTTGCGCTTATTAAACGTTGTTTATGGAACCTTTGCAATTTTTTTCGATATCATAAATTTTAGACTACAACAAAAATATTACATTTTCTGTTTTTAGTTTCTGGTTATTACATAGGTACAATTCTATATTTATATAATACAAAACAAAATATATTACATACCTACATGTGTTTATATAAATTATTAATTTGCAAACAAATATTTATTCCCGTCATAGAGTATACTAAATTATATAATATTTATGTGACTCTTAATATAAATAAGGCATACATATTAGAAATTTACGAAAACTATGATCGAGCTCAAATATACATTAAACATATATTTTAATGTATAAATGACAGATGCTTACCTATGACGAATATGGGAAAAATAATGGTAGTAGATGAAAAAGTGAGTGTGCGGTAAAATTTGATGAGTCATTGCGTCGGGTGTGGTACAGACGGCAAATTTGTTATTTTGGAATCAAATTATATGGCATGGAGTGAAATTGATTTACTCCCTTTGTTCTTGTAACAATAGAGTTTTTATTGTAACTAAATTGTTTTTTAGAAAATAAACTCGTAATATAAAAATACAGTTTTAAATTAATGCATATCACATTTTTAGGCTTTAAATTTGAAAGCGTTTATAAATTCTAAACTACATCAAAGCAAATAAACTTACAGAGAAGCTTTATGGTACTAGTAAGCTCTTATTTCAGTTTTTTCATTATATTTAATAATATATAGATACCTACTTAGGATATTAAGATAATCAATTTAATAATTTCTGGCCACAACAGCTGCTTAAGCCTCTTATATATAGCTAAAGAGAAATTGATTCTGCTTCATCATTCCCATGACTATGAGATGGGAAAATTTATTGGCGAAAAAACCGTGCCTGACCAACTTTATGTCTATATTTATATATTTATTTATTTATACTCTCAACGTCTCTGGGTTGTTACTGAAATATATTGTAATAAACAAATAAATCTCAAAGAAAATGAGCTATTTCTACTTTGATTCTCGTATTGTAAGTTTTTCATCATTCGATCTTATAACGGTTACCAATTATTACTTTTAATATGAAGTACATGTCAAACATATTTTTGAATAATTGATATTACACGATAACTACCTATTCTTTCATATTAAATTATTTGGTTATTGACTCTAATCCGCTATGCTAAGTGAGCGGACAGAACAGCTGCCATATTTTTTACAGCGTAACATTCTTTCATTTTTTACATATGCTATTGTGTATGTTACGTTTGAAAGTCTTAATAAATCCTTTTTACGTTTATAATAATTTATGAAGAATCTTTAAATCTCACTCGCTTTTGTTCAAGGTATACACTTTTTTATTATTTATAATAATCGCTTTTAAATGTTGACATTTAGACATTATAGAATATAGACCTATATTTGCTTTAACTTCGTTTCCTTGCTAAAAAGCAATAGAGTAGATTTTTTTATTTCTTTCAGTCAAGCGATAAAGTTCCTATAAAAATATTTCCAATTACATTTAGAAACTTACTACGGAAATATTATATGTTACATGAACAGTCAACGAAGTAGGTAATTAATAGAAGTAATTAATCGCACAAAACATGTAATAAACGGACCTATATCAGAGTTCCAGATCTACGCTTGTTACAATTTGTAGATTTTTGATAGATAAATAATACGTACACAAGGTTTTGCGTGGCTCAATAGCCTGGTTTCATAACATGTTATATGAAAGTTGTGGTTGTAATCCATTCAGTATTGGAAATTAAAGAAATTATGCTATTATAGATATGCAGTGATTTCAAATTTGTAGTTCAACTCTACTAAATTATTGTATGTTGAATGAGTATTAAAAATGATTATAGAATTCGTTATAAAAATGTCGTAGGTAAGACAATAATGAATTAAATGTAATTGTAACAATTGCCTGAAGGTTTTTTTTAATTAATTGTAATGTAAGGTATATCTGTCCTAATAAATTTGTTGAGTAATCTCTCTGTTAGTATTGAATTTCCCTTACCACTTATAAAATTCTGCATTACGTCCTGGCAAGTTAATAATTTGTAGGAATGGTATGTCAAATATCGCACCAAAATGAAGAAATTCCTAATTCCCACGTTATGAAAATGAGGGTTACTGAGGTATTGTTTTTATTTTGTAAAATGATAGGTGAGGCGAGTGATTAGTTAACAAGGAGGGTGTTAAATAGGTGACGGGGATCAGGTCAGGCTGTTCGAGTGTCCCGCCTCGGTCCATGGGGCACCTCAGATCATTGCCGATTCGAAGGGGACCACTCGAATGTAGGTGAATACCGCATGCACTGGGGTTCTAACCCTCTTTGCACCTTACGGCCTGAACGCAAAACAATCGGAAATACCAACCTGTCGCGACATGGGGATGAATGCGGTACCCTCTTTGCAAAAATGACTAAATAATGTCATTAACGCGCGCGAATTCAGCGAGAGATGTACTGCGGAAATGGGTTGATGAATTTATATCATTACAGCGCAAAGAACGCACACGCGTCGCTCGCTCGATAACTCGTGCGCGTTACGGATCGATAGCGCGAAAGCTCGAAAACAGATCGAAGCGCAAGCCGGCGAATGTGCTTCGAATCCCGCCAAATGCAGCGACAGCTGTGCGTAGCTCGTAGCCAGCGTAGAGGCGGCGCCTTAGGTATTATTATTATTTGTAAACAAGAGTGTGCGGGCGCGGGGCGTCACGTGACCGGCGGCGATTGGTCGGCGCGGCAGCTGCGTCGGGTGCGATGCGAAGCGCGCGCTAGTCCTACGCCGAACGTCGCCGCGTCAAGTCGCGACGTCATTCCCGCGATTCACGTCGCGAACTAACACGATCGCATTCCCTTTTTGTTTATTTTCGCGTCGTCCGTTTTGTTGCCGCATCGAGACGAAAAGGAGGCGGATGGATCGAGCGACCAGAGAAGGTACTGGTGTAGTTTTGTGCGAGCTTTGTGGAAGTGTATTATAAAGTTGTGAGCTTTTTTGTGGATTGTTTAGTTAGCGGCAGTCGAGCGTGAAGCGAGTTCCCGTGAGCTTCCGCTGGAGCTTTCGTAGTAGCTTTTGCGAATGAATGCAAACTTTGCACAAAGTTTTAAAGTAGTGAATGATATCATATTCAGGATATTTTTTGTCATTTAAAGTTTTAGAATGAAGTTTTATATTGAGTTCTTAGGTCATGTTTAATACATAATTTTTGAACCTCTTAATAAACAGTTATCCTTTGTGAGTAGTTGTAACGTTTGAAAAAATACTTAATTGTGTTGTTGTGTTTGTATGACTATAATATGTTTGTTAAACATAGCGTCATTACCACAAAACAAGTAAAAAACACAAAAGTAAATGTGCACAGATACTAAAATTCGTTCCCATTTTGAAAAATCATGCTATAATTACGGGAATTATGCCAGGAAAGGAAAGCTTTAAGAGAATGACGCATCGGCATGTCATTGTGTTTCTGCGCATGAGTCCTGATGTCACATAATTTAACCCTTCAATCTTCACGCATTCATAACTGTATAGCGTTCAAAATATTCGTTATATTTTATTTGAACATAGAGTAGTGATTGTTTGTCAAAGTTCAAGTCGTTTTACGTCCTAGAATATTAAACTTCTTGCAAACAAATTTAGTATCTGTGGTCAAGCAATAGACACAATATGCGTGGTTATTTCATTTTCAAAGAACAACCTGGTCATCAAAGTATCAACAAATTTTGCCTCTAATAACATTCGAACTTTAAATATTATAATTGAAATTTTTTTCACTGTTTTATAAAAAAGAAATTTGTGTGGAACCAAAATAAAGGGCTTCATTTACTTTTTGTTGCGTTTGTTCTTATTAGGATTCAATGTGTTATTAGAGCTTACTTCGGAATAATTCTTTAAAATGCGTCCAAATTCAATTGTATTTACATTTAACGTAACATATTGATCTTATGTATCTAATTTCGTTTAACAAATCAACTCCCGTTAAAATAGAAACTTCCAGAAAGGTTACGGATATTTTAACTTTTTAAGAATTAATAGGTTTCACAAACTGAAGTAGTAAGAAAAACTGTAATTAATGAAGCCTAAATAATTTGTCGTCTTCATATAAAACATGAGTTCTATTTTCAAAAAATTCTTTTAAGTATTCGAACAGATACTAAACATTTTCATCTCATTGTCTATTTATATATCTCATTATTGTTTTAAAAAGTTCTGAATATATCCGAAAAGCATCAGCATTCATCTCATTCGCCATACACAGCGGTATGCATCAAAAAGTAAGTAAGCGATCTCCCAATTGTTTACAACGATGGCTCCAGTTCACAGCATCAATCTGAGTCAAGAATCATAAGACAATCCAGGCCGGTCCCACGGATAATCGAATAAATACGCCTTCCTCTCGTGAATGCGATAATGGCGAGTCAAGTTCATCGCGACCAATGAAAACAAATAAACAAATTGGCCAATTTCGTCCCAGTCGCCGTTGACAGCGCTGGTACAGATTGTGCAATGCAACGCTTCCTTTTTAGTTGCGAGTTATGTTTCCTTTTTCTAGTTTCGGAAGCTATTGGTGATAGCAATAATTGTGTTTCGTTTCTTATTCAGTATTTATTATTCATAGTAAACGGGTTTCCGTTGATGTGACATTTAAAATCACATATAATTCAATATAATTTTGAAACAAAATTTATGTGCAATGTAGAAAACTACGCTTCAACTTTACGAAACAACTTACTATGATTGCTTTGTATTTGTTTGTTATATTCATAAAATATGTATATTAGACAAAGGTCCAAACAAGAACCTTCCAAACATGAATAAAATGCTCTATATTTTACGTGATATTACATTAAACATATCCGATATCAAAATAACTGGAGTTATTACAAATTCCTAAGACTTTATATATTAATAATCGAGAATACTTCGCCGACTTCAACTGGAGCCACTCACAAAATTCACTCACATTTATGTTTACCAAAACACCACAAATACTTCCAATACCGCGTTTCAATATCCAGCTACAAGATCCTAAGTCGATCCGTACCTTGCTATAATCCCTATCTTATTGCTCTTTACTAAGGACTTGGTTTTCATAAGTATTTCGCTGTTCAAACACATCGTCTGAACTTGGACAGAGTTGTGTGTGATTGTAAAGAATATTATATAGACGCAGTCTAGCCGGTGAATGCTCGATTCGTCGCTTTCTGTGCTGATCTTGTAATTAAAAGTTAACGAAGTGAGAATAAGACGATTTTTACAAATACATGTACAATAGAGTTTATTTGGAATTAGTATTTAAAGTATATCAATAATATCATGCGTAGTTAGTTACGAGTAGATCTGCTAAACTCGAGAGCTTCGGAAATGATAGCGTAGTTGAAATTATATAATGAATTTATATAGGTAGTGTAAGTTCATTAAATTTACAGTAAAGGAAATGCAAGTGTATTAAATCATAATTTTAAAGACAATAGAAAAACATTTACAATCACACACATGTGACTTCCTTCGTACAATGCAGCTTCATAGGTGTAAGTACAAAAAACAGTCAATTTCCGATGTCGCATCCGATAGTAGATCTAACAAAAAATCTTCACAAAACTGTATCGACCAACTAAATTCATCAGTCGGCATGTGAAATGAATTGCAATTTAGTCCTTATGCCCTTGATTTAAAGATCAAGATGCTGTTGTTTTGTCTTTGTATACGTTCAATATATGGTGGTAAAAGTATTAAGGCATCAGAAAAAGTGGTAGTGTGGGAAAGATTGTTATAAAAAACGCCACATCTGCGTCTCTATTCAACTAAGCTGAAGTGCTTGAATGGGATGGGACGGTAACTCTATATCGGGAGTCTTTCTTATCATTGTAATGTGGCTTAATCTCTGATCGGCTTTTGTTTCGGCTAAAATTATATTCGTGACGTAATTGGGTCTAATTATAAAATGTTTATCCAATTGTTAATAATTGAGCGGTTACGATGGGACGTTGATTATGTTCATATATTTTAGCTGTTTGCTAAAACGATAATACTTAAATACTATGTTATGGATGAATGTTATTGTAAAAATTGGCGCGAAAACAATGAAAAGGTAAAAGTTCAATAGAAACAACACGCAATACTACAGACGGTAAAAACTCAACAACATTCTTGCTTTGTTTTACAAGTCTATTTTGATCGTAATTAGAGTTATCCTTTTGCAATATTAAATTCCTAAACGGTCACTAACCTTATTCATAGTATAGCAGTAAAGGTATTTAACTTTGGAGTATTAATCAAGGTACTAAATTAAATCAGCTTCTAAGAATAAATCTATCTAAGAATAAATAAGTTTAAATATAACGCAGATTACTTTTATTACTAGTAGTTCACCCCGACTTTGCGTTTGCCTTACTTGGTATATATAGATAATATGTTCTATAGCACTAAGAGATCACGTATCTATCTAACGGTGAAAGAATTTTTGAAATCGGCCTAGTAGTTTATGAGATAAGCGCGTTCAAACAAACCAATTCTTCACCTTTATATTATCAGTATGGATACGAAATAACAGACTCTTAGTCATTTATTATTGAAACAATACTACTTTAGAAGCGGTTTTAAATTGTCATATTATAATATAACAATAAGATACCACAAATTTGAATGCAGTTTCTGAAGAGAAGGGCTCAAGCATGCGCACTTTTAAAAATTATAATAGTTTTAGTAAGACAAAATATATAATTCGGTGACCGAACACGAAAACTTGTTTCGAAACATTTGTTTACTACATAGATAATATGAGTTTATCCCAGTAAACCTTCGCAATAAACTCAATATTTTCAAAACTTATATGCTATATTGGAAAATTTTATATAAAAGTCATTTTCATTACAGTTTTGGGCTTCAATTTGTTATGATAAAAACATAAAGGCTCTTATTTTATAAGCTGTAAAGCATTCCTACATACGTTTTATATTCATTAAATTTATCTATTACAAAACTGTGTATATCAATAATTTAAACACATAGCCAGTGCCACCACGATAGTTATTACATAAATTCTAATTATTAAATTAACGTGGAATAAAACATTCATTTATTTCGTGACAACTCACAAGTAATCAAGCAACAGGCTACATTTATTTGCAGCTTCTGTAAATGAACTTCACCTAAATATTATAAAGTCACGACATCGAACTAGTTAAACAATACAGAATGCTGTCGCTATGCACAATCACCCTGATGCACATATCCTGTATAACATATCATTACGTTTGATGATACTCCTCGTCTGGTGTGAGAAAAATTTATAACCTCACTTACTGTGCTGAATATTTAACTGCAATATGAGACAAGTCTCAGGCAAGATGGATTGACCAAATACTAAGTTTAGATAGAAATAAAAGTGCTTCTGTAGGTATAAAGACAGTTAATGTATGCTATATTTTTACCAAGATCTTGCGTTAAGAAACGGTAACAAAATAAGCTTTTTTAGTAAAGATAATTACTGATATTTATTTATTTTTTATTTATACCGATATGTCGCTGCATCTAGGTACCGGTTAAGTACCTAGTTGGAGATAGTACCGACAGGTTATGTAAAAATACTGTATATTAATATTTAGATATATAAAGATAACTAAAACACGAGCGTCGGATACGGTCTACCACTTCATTATGTTTATGACAATATGATATGTTTTTATATGTGTAGAATATAGATATTTCTTATATATCTGGTCTGGGGACTATCTAATACTTTATTTATGATAGATCAATATATAGAAAAATAGGAGTAGCTTTTTCTATACTAATATTATGAAGAGTAAAGATTCGTATATAATTGTGTTTGTAATATTATCACACAAAACCTACTGGATTCTTTCACCATAAGAAAGCTTCACTTAACAACATATGTACCTCGGGCGAAGCCAGGGCGAACAGCTAGTTTCTAATATAGGCGATTCTTAATGGTTATAAAATGGGTTTTTCTTCTTTAATTTGTCATTAAAATTTAGGTATGACCTGTTAAAAGTATATAAATAAAATGTTGTCTTAAGTCAATTTTCTGTCACTCACCTTATGAAAAAGGTACACTTTATGAAAAAGATTTGTAAGTACGCGGGTAGGTTGAAAATTACCTTCTGAATCCTTTCCTTCCTTAAAATCCTTAAGCAGGCGTGCCCACTCGAATTAAAGAAATGGTTTTATTAATCTCGGGGGTGTTACAATACACGTTGATGTCTAAATTTATATAGCCTACATCGAGGTCAATCATTTTCATGTGGCATACCGATAAAAAAGGTCGCGACTGCTTTACCGATACAAATGTAAACATCCTACTTGATTATATTGCGTTGTAATTTAAATAAAACCTTAAGAAAGCTTATTTATACAAAAGTAGCATTGGCGAACGATCTGTAGAAACACAAAATCATAGACAACTTTTTGTTACGATAGTTTAACTTGAGAACAGCTCGCGCGCCACATTGCGTACACACAAGTCAAGCTGCTGGCGTACAGCTTCTTATTTATTAGGTTGTGCGTGATTCAAGTTTTGTTTTATTTTCAGTGGAAAATATGAATTCAACAAATAAATATTATACGTATTTTTACGAAAGTTTAATGGCACCCAATATTCTAGTATCTCATAAACATTTTGTCATGTAAGAAATAAAAATTAAATAGGTGGTCAAAAATTAATAATAATGTTGTTAGATACTACTTTACACAAGAGAGTGCAGTTCTATAACAGTTTATTATTTTGCATTTTAGAATCAAAATGTAAAATATTTAAAAGGTATAATATGATATAATCGATTCACTTATCACTTCATTATCAGCAATGATCATCGTAAACGAGATATCGATAACCGGAGAAGGTATTATACACGCCGGATGTTATTCATAATTTGGTATCACAGCTGAAATAGAATAAAGTATAAAAAATGTGACAATTGAATTTGATATTATCGTGTGAGCAGAATTCGGAGGCGATAAATGCAGCATTTAAAAATAATAATCCTAACTATATTGCATTTATCAAGTTGCAGTAATGGGCAGCGTAGATTATAAATATGATATTTCACGTTTTACAAAATGTCTACAGAAAAATTTTAATAGCTTCTTACATCTGAGGATGTGTAAGTTCATAAAGTACAAAATTATTAATCGCAAAGTTAGATGCAACAGAGTTAAACATACGAATACAATAATATTTGCATCATGGCATATTCAAGAAACCGTCTTTCAAGTTCAAATGCAAGGCAAAAGCTTTAAAAATTGCATGCATTCTCCAGTTAGCTTCCAAGATTCAAGGATTTCCGAACGTCATCTAAACATGCGTTCGCTGCACCACGCGACGCGGTACAAAAAAGCGACAACATCCGATTCTAAAAATAAGCCGTATAATTACAGCGCAGAGCTGAAAGCGCAATGCTTTCGCTGCAGCGGTTGTACGGTTGCCCTTGACAACCGAGACCCAGATACTATCGCGTTCCAAGCACACACCGACACCTCACCCGCACACTGACACTACAGACGAATCCTGGCGCACACTAACATACGTGTATTATAATAACAACACACTCACACGACATTTCGAGTTGCGTTCGGTTCCGAGCTTTTTAATCTTTTTTTTTTCGTCGAGCGTTCTTTGTGCACATCTACAAAGAGTTTCGCCTTGTGATTGCTAGTCGGGACGTTTTGATCGCACGCTTGTGCCTTGATGACGCAATGATAGAATGATTTTTCGCTTTATGTACAATTTATTCAATTTGTTCACTCCAGCGTGACTAGATAACTTGATATTGTACCTCTTGCATTCCTTGCTAATGTAATGTATTTCATTTCTTTTTCCCCACCATTGATTTTAAATGATTCCTGCGCATTAAATGTCATTGATTCTTAACAAATTATTGTAACCAGAAGAGTTGACATTGAAGTAGTCTATACGAATATTATCAAAGCATAATTTTCATTATAATAACAGCACAAACAACTAACTATATTTGTTAGTCAAAACACAGTCCTTAACCGTCCTGAAGCAAAAATATGCCCACTATGCTAAGCAAAACAGTCGAAACAAGCTTGTTGCAATTTAGACTCTCTTTGAGCTAAACAAAAGACATTCCGTTTGAAGTTGAGCTTAGAAGCCCGAGATAGAGATCTTGCCAAATTAAAGGGATTTAAGACTGAATAAAATGGGGATGCTTCAGATGAAATGGGTATAAAATATTAATGCGATGTAAATGTATACGACGCTTCTGCTGAAATTGAGGAGAAAACCACGTGATTATCATCTCAGCATGTTTGATGTTTACAAAAAACTTCCTACTAATTTTTACAAGTTGTGTATCGTAAAATCGTTATAAAAATATCTTATATTTTTTAAAATATATAAAATATAATATTTTACAATATATAGTATGATTATTAATTTTTATGTTAAACACCTTTGTCTCTGAATGAAACCTTGTCCATTTAAAGAACACAATATTTTTAGCCGGATTTGATGCATCAAAACAATACCATAGATTAAAAATAAAAGCGGAAAAGACACAGTTTTAAATCCAAACCACACAAAAATAGTTTCCCTTTAAATAGTGTAGCCGAAATAGAGCGTGCGTACCCTTCTAATATTAGCTTGTTTACAACCTATATCACGTGTTCGAAATACTGATATTTTCTAAATATTATTGTATTGCATTATTATTGCGTTAGCCTTGAAGCACTGAGCAATCCGTTTCTGATTAAAAGCTCTTGTGTCCATCTTAATCAAGATTACAAGTCTAGTATTGAATGAAAAGCAAACGTAATTAAGAGGAACGGACTAAAAACATTGTGTTAACTTTCAAACTCAAATTATAATAATACGTACATATTTTTATAAGAAGTAAAGCTTGATTTGCAAAAAACAAAATCAAATGACGCATAATGCGATAATAATAAATGGATGATAAAATAGTAAAAGTACATACATAGTATGCTTATAGCAGTATCAATGGTAACATTATGGAGTTAAGAATTCTTGCTTGTTATGTGTAATGCCAGGCTTGCAAAGCATCAAAATCTTAACACCACAGATTAAATATATTACAATACAATTACCTAAGGTCGAGGGTGCACGCATGGGGTCAGGGCGGGGGAGGGTGGATGACGTCATCGGGTAAAATACTACCGCGGCAACGATTATTGGGATGTGAAATATGTTGTAATATGGTAGATATACAGAAGATTTTCCTTAGCTGTACGTTAATTCCGGGCATTATAACTCCGGTAATTTACTTCCCTTATCTACACGTACATTTCAGCTATCGGTAGTTGCTGGTAGTTGCTCTTTATCTACGTGTTAATCCAATATTAACAATAATTGATGGCAATTTTGTTGTATCACGTGAGCTAATTATAGTTTCTTTGTTACAGATTGGTGCAGGCCGCCTGGATAACACCAGCCTGCCGTCGGCGCCTTCACAGCTGAAACCGACAACTAAACCAAACAATAACCACGAAATCGACAAACCAAAGCCTCCAGTCATATCTTTCGTTTCAAAATTTTAATATAAGCACTATTTTTTTAACCTTTTAAAATTACGCGCATAGTATACGCTAACTCCCAAACAGTACAAATTAATTTAAGTCTGAAGTGATCGGTATTTACAATAAAAAAGCCTTGAAGAATTTTTAAGAGAATCTATCAACGACCAGTATTTAAACGTTCCAAAATAAATAAATCGTTAAACGAGTGCACAAAATATTTTATCGATAGTTAAAAATTGTATCGCAACGATTCCTCGAGCGTTTTCTAAATCAGCCAAAGATTTTATAAGCCTGTAGTTATAAGACTTATGTTAACTGCCTCTCGTTAAGGACCTTTACATTATTTATTTCCTAGTGAGAAAATCAAGATATTGTGATTAGTGTAGTGTCAACCGGTGTGCCGTATAATCGTAACGTAAGTGCTATTTAGTAGATATAGTCGCGGACAAAACGAAGCCAGATCAAAAGTACAAATTAACAAGTTCCAGTGCAGTTCCGAGTGTTCATAACGTTAATAGACTTAGTAGAGCTTATTTTTGTAAGAGATTGAAGCAGAAGACGCAATGAGGTTGCGTCGAGGTATTACGTCATGAGCGAAGCGCTCAGGAGCGAGGCGGGCGCGGATAGCGCGCACCTACCGCCCTTCTCGACGTTCGGTGACATGGCGGAGAACGAGCAACGGATCCTCACCGCCGACACGAGGCTCCTCGACCCAGCGTGGGAGTACTACGAGCGGACCGGCGACACGGTGTCCGTGATCGCCAGCCAGCCGCAATACCGGCCCTGGGAGTCCATGCCCATCACGGTCAACTCGAAGGACGCGATACTACGAGCCGGCTTCTCCACACCCCTGGAGTACCAATCAGTCACGCTACAGCCTATACCAAATAAGCTACCGTCCTTCCAAAGCCAGTTCCAAACATTTCCAGAGACCACAGTCATTCCTGAAACAGGGTTACCGAGCGTGACGCCTGTACCCGTCACATCGAGCCCTACGCCAAGCGCGAGCCCTAGTCAGTTAACCCAGCTCACGCAGCTCACGACACCGTCATCTCCAGCGCACTTGACCACGTTAGCGCAAGTCACGCCTTTATCTACCACGTTGACAACATTATCACCCGTCAACGCAACGACATTCCACACTCTAACAGCGGTTAACGCTAGGAGTTATCCGATCGTTCCGGCGCCTTTACAAGCCAGGGAATTAGCACCCGCCACTCAAACATACATCGACGATCGGCACATACAGCTTTATCAACCAAACATTGCTACAATAAACGCTTTTCCAACTCAGAATGGAATTTTACATCAAAACGGGACCCTACTTCAGCAGAACGGTAGCATAATACACAACATACAAAGTCCCACAGTAGTTCACGTGCTAAAAAATGAACCGTTTGACGTAAAATCGTTACAAGACAAATATACGCCAAATGGATTGCACCACAGTAATTTCCAAAACCCAATGTTATTAGACAACGGCTATGAAAAGAAAAGCAATGGCTTTATTAGTGCCTCATCACCAACGCGATCAGACTACAGAAAGAAGGAGAGACGGAAAATGCGAGCAAATAGTTCAGAATCGGACGGGTCTAATATGGAAGTCGGATCGGAGAATAGTGGTCAAGTTGCGGCGGTATCATCCACAGCAGGCTTTAAATCGCCAATGCATGGAGCTCCGCCAATGGCTACTGGACCAATGGATCTCGACGATATATCCAATGAAAAACAGGTGAGTGTTTACAATTTATTATTTATATATCTTTTTGATAAAACGTGATACATAAGTATATTTCTTACTTTAGTCTTTGTCTTTATTTCTTTAATAAAATAACAATGTCTCAATCAAAGATCTCTCGCGAAATTCAATTTTGCTCAATCAAGCATCGCTGATAATGCTCTTTCATCTTGCACGCACACGATTAGTTATACAGAGTAAAGTATGTGAGTCATCGACAAATAAACTATGCACCATATAGAACAAGTTCAAACGCGTAGACAATAAAATCAAAAACGACAACTAATCTGTTCTCTGAGAACTGCCGAATAGCGTAAACAAGACGCGAGGGAATTGCGAAAAGCTGACTGAATATCCGACGAAAGATATGAGAATTCCCTGAATTTTATCCGACTACACGGTACCATTGAAAGTGGATATCCAACGGATCCCGAAAAAGAGAAACTTTCCCAGTAATTCCACCTTTTATTATTCGGCGAGCACTTTTTATTCTTAGTCTCGAGTTTCCAAATGGCCAAAGTCTCTGTCTTCGCGGCTATAAATTTAATAGTTAGCCGATTCGCCTGCTCCTCCAATAAATTAACTTCCTCTCTCGTTTAAAACACAAATTAAAGTCGGGCGATTTACGCGTGTCCTGCTTAGAAAATTTTATGAGTTTCATTTAAATTTAACGGCAAATGCAATTAGGCGGCCGTTTTGTGAAGCCTTGGGCACTAGTGAGTGCTAAGGTTTAATTTTATAGTCTCGGTATTGCTCGTAGAGTCCATCGTTTTTTCGCGCCGGCTAATGCTACTTTGCTGGAGGAACTTTAAATTGCCTTTAGCAATTCTTTCATAATATTCCAAGCGCATACTTTCTCGTATTTTGCAATTTTTAGCGAGATTTCCAAGAATTTCTGTGAACGAGCGGCAAGGAATTCATTGGGATAAAAACTTATCTAACTGCTAGAAAAGGTCCAGACTTAAATAACATTCTTTCGTCATAAATGTCAACGTATACTCGTCTAATAACGAACACCTTTGCTCGGCGCAGCTGCCCACAATACGACTAATTATTTATTATTAGTTATAACATTGAAGGTTTTACTCAATTCTGCTTAGAATATCTTAACATCACCTCGCCCATATAAGTGTATGCTTAAGTTTATTGCATCTTATTAATATGTTATTTGCATTGGGAATAAACAACAATATAAAAATAAAAAAAACGTCTCGCTTATAAATTGTAATATGTAAATTAAAATTACTCATTGTTTTCACATATACATTTAAGCAAAAAGCAAACATGTGACTTTTACAAGCATAACATGAAATATAGAAGGATACAAAACCTTAAAACAGATTCAAGAAAAAAAATATGCAACTTGAAACTAAAAATGTGAACAAATTAATTACAGCTTGCATCCACTAATTCAGAAGTTACTTCAACTAATTAATAAAAAATAATAATTTACGCACAAATATCGCCCTTGTGATCGAAAATATTCGAAACAATTATAACAAACAAAAAAGTACTTAGACATATTTATTATAATGTACGTTATTCGCACGCGATTCAAGCAACAAAAACAGACTTAGATGATATCGCTTTTAGGAAAATTTTTACATTTAAATGTTTTCCTGCGAATCGTTTTCGGTTAAGTAATTGCATGGAATTAAAACAACGACGTCATTTTGACGTGAATAAGACATCATTTTCTCTTAATTATTACCTTTAAATAAAGAAAATCTCAATATGTACTAATGAAAATGCTAAAACGTTTTTATATTATGTTATAGCTTTATTCATAATTTTAAAATAATATATTCAATTGTATAATTGAAATTGCAATATTAAGGTTTGACTAATATTCAATTCTTAAATACGGAAATAAGAAACCAGATAAAAGAAGACAATAAATTGTTTAATCAATACGATCAACTAAATATATAGCGTTTCCATTTCACCTTATTTCTAACATTAATGGATTCACGCTATGATAATCTACAGTGCTCCAGAATAAAGACTATTTTCGTGTGAAATATTTTCCAGACTAACTTACCAACTCATTATACGAATGACTCAAACAGGGGAAATCCATTCGGAAAGTTTCCTAGAAACAAAGAACGAAACAAGGAAAGCGGAAGCCTACGAAATTATTTTTACAGATTTATTGCCTGGTCTTTAAGAAAATATATACACTAATAATAAATATACACATTAATGACACCGCCGTGGTTTGTTGGTTAAACCTTAATTAAATTGTCTTGTACATATAAATATCGGAAAATCAAAACAAACACGTATACGACTCGTGTTTAAGAATGTTTTCAGACAACTCGTTATTTTATCAGTTCTATCGTTGTAAAAATCAAATAACTGGCGTAATGTTTTTAAAGTAATTGTTTTAGGGTCGCTTGATACCAGTGACTACTTCTAATTCTTGAATAAAATCGTTATAAATAGTTAAAGTTTATAGAACACTCCACTATATTGTGAAAGTTAATAAGTACTAATTTAAATAATTAACGTGAAACAAATTATAATATTAACATTATTAACAATTTATTAAAAAATAACATCTGTACAATTAATGCATTTAGAAACGTACTATTAATTATATATTGAGACAATCTATTGGTTGTGAAACATCTGCCGAACCGGGTTCGCCATTAGATATAAAAAATGCTAGTCAGCCTTTATTTGTCTAACTATCATGTATAGTTATAAAGTAATGTTAGTAAAACAGTTCGTCTATTAGAATGCCTATTATTATACGTATAGTCAACTTGCATCATTGCCTACGGCTTCTCTCCAGTACTCGGATAAAAGCTAACTTGTACCTAGATTTGCTACCCCAGGCGATAGATTATTACCAAAGCAAGTTTCAGTCATATTGATGCGAGAGGTAATGAGATAAAGATCATTAAACATATCCCCAGTTACAATACAAATACAATAGCATAGAATTTATAGTATTACTGTGGTGTAATTTACTTTAGTTGGTTCATACTGGTATACTAGAAAAATGAAATTGTTTCCTTAAAAAAAAAACAAAACTACCAAATACTAGACAAAACTCTGTTGTTATCTCTGAACTTCCATAAGTACTATTATGAAACCTTTCAAACGTAAATTCATTACTATGCTGGAAACTGAACGCTATAAATTTCGAAGCATATAGGTTCATTGTCGAACAAACATAAACGGGCCGTGTTGCATGCCTAAGTGAACTATAAATAAGACCTTAAACGCTTTATAACAGGAACCGTCTGCAAGTAATACATAACACTTTAACATTCCATCGAAATATTTAACGTTCGTGAAATAATACGTTATCAACCGTTCCACAGTTGGTTCAAACGTCAGCTGTTGGTACAATCGACTCATCTTGATAAGGAACTGTAGCAGGCATGAATAAAATTGCACATTATTATGTATCGTATCCCAGATGGCGTATTTATGGTTTAATTTGGTCTTGAAACAATGGTATTATAAAATTTGTTTGTTTTATGTTAAATAAGATTACTATCTTGTGATCGTATGAATAAGATTTGATCAAAATAAATACCTATTACTTATATGTTTCGCATAATGTTAGACATTTTGCGAATATAAATTGAAGATATCGCTACAACAAAATTGTTGCCTGGAAAGTTTCGCAAATGATTTTAGTAGTTTGCTCTCCATTCCTTGAGGATTTTTCATAAGCAATTTTAACAAGTATTTCTATGCTCATAAACATTTTAAAAGCAAATAAAGTCTATTATGGTCTAGTTTACAAAATAACAATATAACCATTATTCAAAAACATGTAGATGAAAACTTACAATTGACATTGACATATATAACTAAGAAATTTTAATGTGATTTCCTGGTATATTTTGCTAATACTTTTAATTTAAATTAAATACGAATATTCAAAAGACAAATAAGTAGGAATAATAAGTGCTTAAATTATCTGTTAAAGTTGAGGCCATCTTTCGTAAGCCGTCCACGCACTAATAGTTAACACGCGACTTAATTTAATTTATGCGCTTTGAATTCGATTTTAATGAAGATAACGTGTAATTATCAAGCGGGCGTGATGAAGTTTTAATTAAATTGACTATTAATAGATACCTATTTTATATCACATTGATAAAAATACGGAAAAGTCATAGTAAATATCAAATAATCATGTACACTTATATTCCATGGTTGCACGGTGCATAGTTCATTTGTCGAATTTCCAAACATAAAATACGAATATATAGAATTACAAACAAATTAACTCAATTTTAGTGCTTCCCGTCACAGACTAAAAAGAAGAGGAAACGTTGCGGCGAATGTATAGGCTGCCAAAGAAAAGACAACTGCGGCGACTGTGCGCCGTGTCGTAACGATAAATCGCATCAGATTTGTAAGCAGCGGAGATGCGAAAAATTGACCGAGAAGAAGGTGAGTGTGGATTATTTGCTTTTTTTAGTGTAATCAATTGATACTGGCTTGTATGAAACAATTTTTATAAGGAAATCATGTTACAGATAAGATGTTTTAGCCTTTTTGTTTATAATTTATATCAACGGTTTAAAGCTGCATTTTTGCATTTATAAAATATATATTATAGGTATAGTAATATTTCATTCTTTCAAGAGTGAAGAGTTCGCTGGAACGCACTAATCTCAGAAACTACCGGTACGATTTCAAAAAATTCTTTCATAGTTAGATATGTAAGTGATCCCTAAGCGTGTATATGTATCACGGGCAAAAAACTTACAAAATTTTCATAGAATAAACATGACATTTATCTTAATTTAAAATAAATTAAAAGAAATGTAAAGCAATAGTGTAAAGTTTTGTTGAACTCGTGCTAAATACATAAACAATAGAGTTATCTAAAGACTAGCCACATAATTTCCAAATACGATTTCGCTCTCGTCTGAACCGCATGGGACTTGAATTTCAAATAATTCAAGTTCGAGCACGCGCAAAAACCTTGAATACTTGATTCATTGATAGAAATGCTAGTCTTATCTATTTACATACATGCCTTACATTTACGATTTACGTGAATTTGATAAATCGCTGAAAAAAAAACTTTGAATCGATTTGTGAATGACGCAAACACTTGTATGACTTATTTACGAGGCGTCATTTGCATTAATTTATTCGTCTGCATAGATTACCGCCATCTTGTCGTCGTCTTTCGCGGGCATTGTGAAATGGCCGCGGAAGCTATGTATCACCGTCTAAATGTTAACTAAAGGCTGTCGTATTTAAAGTAAGCGTGAAATGCGTTTATATGACAACAGAGTTATGCCTGATATTTATTCCATGTGGTCCTTATGACCAGTTATATCCACATGTTATACTTACTTAAATGCAGATTAAATAAAATATCTATGCTAATATACTTAAAAAGGTTACACACAAATTTTGAGTATTGCTATTTAATAATTGTAGAAAAATTAAATTGTGGGAAATATAAACGTAGGGTGAAAGTAGGAGACAAAAACCTTGTAAGCGTAAAGTACAAATCCTTATAATTATATTAAATCTATTTACATTTGTTTTACTTAAGTATTGTAAACTTTAAATGAGAATAATAAATTCTATAAAAATCCTATATAATTGAAAGAATGCTACAACTTTCGTTATTTAACGTACTTCGTACTAATTCAGATATATTCCAGCTTTACACAATCGTAATATCCATAAAATGCAAATTTCGTTTTTGAAATAAATTCATGACCTTTAATGGTGGTGTAAAAAACATGTGAAGTAACTTATAGTTCATTACGAATGCTATTAAAGTTGTTGTTAAAAATTCTAGATATAAGTTGAATTTTCATCGTTTGTGTTTATTGTTGTAGTTGAGTTTTAGATTGATAATATTTTATACTGGGTCTCTAACCATTAAAAATATGTATTGCGATCGAAAAATGTATCCTTCATTTTCATCTGAAATTTATACGAACAAAATAATTTAAACAATTAATTAGGTTTTAATATCAATTTATTAATCCTATTAAAATTGGAAATTTACAAAAGTGGTCGTCGAAGGGTAGCTATTTAATTTGTTAATTTAAAGCTTTCTTTATTTGCGGGTGTTAATAAAAAAATACTTCTTATTGAATAATTAAAATAAATAAAAAAAAAACTATCAAATGTTACCAATAAAATTATTTATAAGTAACTTGTAACAAAATAAACTTTTACAAGGAGTAAAGTGAGAGACCTACTTGACTTAATTTACGATTATAAGTTAAGGGCTGCAAAGTAACTTAGCAAATTAGTTTTAAAACAACCACCGTAAAGTAACAGGAGCTTGAACATTTCGGTATTTAAACTTGATCAGTGTTAAAGCCTTACGAATCGAGTAGCAATTTTTTTGCTTAGGTAATTTAGAGTCTGAATTCTGCTAACATTATATTACTTTTTTTATACTCATTTATGAATATATTTCTATTTAGCCAATACCTCCGGTCGATCTGAATCTCATAATCCGCTTATGCAGAATATCATTTTCAATATATACGCTCAAATTATATTATACAGGTATTTTTGATGAAAAATTATACAGTTTTTCGCGTCTATTGAAATATATATTAATGTTACATAAAACACGCTTGCAACAAAAGTTTAAAACCAAAATTAACATTTGAATTTTTAAAAAATAAACATTTTTTTTACATACGGTTTTGTGTAGACCGATTAGTTTGGGAGAAAAATGGGAAAAAACGACTCGACATGGCATGTATACATACGGATTGTACAATAAAGCTTCATTCGGGTATTCATGTATCAAAGGAATCGCATGGATCAGCTGTTTAAACGCGAACCATCAACGCTTTTAACTGTAATCTATATTTCAAACTAATAGAACCTTTTTGGGTCTATTTTTTAAACAACCTTTGTACCTCATATGTCGCGCACATTATCTCGGGCGCACGCGCCGGCGCAATGTGCCGCACAGCTGCGCGGCGCTCCAATCATAGGCGTCCGTACGGGAACACCTCTAGCCTATCAGCTATCGTATCTGATTGTATCCATTGTCGGTTAAAGGTGTTTTTTTTTATCAATGTAGCAGCTGTTTACTGATCGTCTTTAGTTCGGCTTTCAGATTATGAAGCGGGGTTTGGATTTACGAATAGAAGTAAGTTTAAAATTTAAACTGATTCAATTTGTTTGTCTCGGTTGTTTTAGCCATTTAAAAGCTGTTGTTGGGGTTCAAAAACATCTATTACAAAAGATAACTAATACTAAGTAAAATTAATTGGAAAAAATAACGATTATTATAGTTATCACTAGAATAAACAGTGCACTGAATATAATTATGTTGATTAAAACGAAATTTAAAATCACCTTAACAAAGGAAAAAGCGTTTTAAATTATACAATTGTTAAAACAAAAAATAGCAGTCTCGTGCCAAAATACTAAAACAATTGTATTTCAGAGTACAATAAACATTAAAGAGAAACTTCTGATAAATCTCCATTGCTTTTATCGCGGATTTTAATGGCTTTTTTGTTTCGTGGATTATTCATACACTTGCTGTAATCGGCGAAATTTTTGCCGAATTAATATCACAGAATATCGTCGCGACGACTTCAAATTAAACACGATTTATTACAATCTGTAATTTTATTTTGTATTTGCTTTCGTCCATTGTAACTACTTTAGTATTTATGGGAATAATATTGTTAGAACAATAACAAGATGATTTACGTTCGTTAATAGCGTCTATAAGAAGCTAGATTTACTACAATTTAGTACTTCTATTACATTATACGTCTTCTCCGAATGTTTTATAACTGAAAAACAAATGCCAATTACATAAATGTTTTGTTATTACTGATTTATGAGTTGACTTTTGTTTTATCGTCGATAAAATATGTTTGGCGTGGAAATTAAACATATTTTTTAGAAGCTTTTATAGTTTCTATATGAGACATATGATTTAGAAGGTTTTTATTCCTTCGTTTAAAGCTCTATTTATCTTTTTTATCAAATACAAAATGTTAATCCAACACCGTATTAACAGTAATAATATGTGTTTTTGAATTTTATGGCAAGCTTTTACATAGTTTTAATAGAACCATTCCATTTCGTCTTTATAAGCCAAATCGTGAATGGACAACGCAAAGCCACTTAAAACTAAACAAACAGAGAAAGTGAGCGCAGATAAAAAAGCAACTAGCAAAAAAATGGCAACAAATCTGCAAAAACCTGAAGTTGTGGGGGACGGTGCCACGTGCGGTGTCCACCTACGGCGATTATAACGGTGTACGTTTTTTCTTTTTCGGCACGCCCCAAGAATGATTCACAGCTTCGCAGATGCGGCTTTTTGTGCTATCAGCTGATGTAACGGACAGCTTAATGATGCATCTTGCATCGAACAAATACATGTTACACTAATCATTGCGTAATTTACTTTTTTCCTTGTAGCCTTTTATGACCCTTGCGGAGTTCCTTCTTGGTTCGAAATGTTCCTTTTTCGATTATGTTTTTAAGATTTTTGAACTCATCATTGGAAGCACATAATGTTTATATTCGTAATAATTAGATTTTAAATTGGCGTGTTCTTTTGACGTAAATATATTATTCAGATGTTTACCCACAAATATCAGGTTGAAATTGTCTATGCCCCATTAATTTCAAAACAAGAGGAAAATTAATAGATGCTCTCGCACTTGATGTAGGGGCGAAATAATTATATAACAAGGTGAAACTTACAGTCAACGTATCTTAATAATCCAATTCAATCCGTAAAGAACAAATTTTTAGAATTGCTTTTTGTCTGTTTACTAAAATCGAACTAATAATATAAAGCTGGTGTTGGTTTTTTTTCTTTGAACTCGCTAATCTTAGGATGGATACGTACGTGATCCTTCTGTGACTATTTTAATACAATATTTATAAATTCAGTTCTATAATAACAAATTCAGTATATTTTTAACCAGATATTTAAAAACGATTAAATTAACAAAAACATGAATAGCTTTAAAAAAAGTTGCTTCAAGATGGCGGCTGTATAAACATGCGTCGAATAAAGGAGCTTTTGTCGCTTGATAATAAAATTCTAAATACGAGAATTAAAGCTGCGCTCAATGACGGCGAACAAAAAATCTACATTCGACCGGTATGAACTGGTTTCAGAATAATATCATATACCCGCATTTCACCTTTTTCTATTGCTTTAAATAATTATCAAGTTAACAATACATTTAACGCCGCTCCTTCGTTTCGAGACGTTTGCTCGTAAAACAATTTTTAAAATTGTTTCATCCGTTCATCTGTGCGTTAACTATTCTGTGCCAAGGGAAATAATTCACTCGCGAAAGCTCAACTTCATCGGACAACAAATCAATACTTTTTCCTAGCAAGACCCTAACGCACGCAACTAATTCAACTGCCTAGAACTTGTATAGATGTATGTAGTCAACATCCAAACAGATACGCACACATACACGCACACCAATCGCGCTCTAGTTCCACATTACACGAGAACTTGCACTAGTATGCGTGAATGCGTGAGGGGTGCGTTGATGCACCCTTACCATGCATCCAACAAAATACGATGCGTTTATTTATTATATTATACTATTTAATCGGCTTCAGATTTCAAGTAAACCCGAACTCACTTTTGTAATTTAAAAAATCGCTGCGGCGGCATAATCCTTTTAAAATTTTTCGAATACAAAATTTTCAAACTTAGCTTAATTATCGTTTGTGGCTCGTACGTCTTATGACGCAGGGCGGTTGTTAGCAACATTTCTATTTTATTAAATTTATATGTTTGGGTAAACATGGGGTTCTCATTATGCGACGTGGTAAGTGGAACGTTCAGAAGCAATGCGGTGGTAAAATCGCACGTGCCCACGCATACGAACGCAGTTCCGCACCTCAGGCAACTATTCTAATGCCAATGTGAAGTGCTTTTAACACATATTTAAAAATGTTTTTTCTTTAAAAGGGTGGGTAGGGAATGGCGAACGCATTAACGCTAGAATTTCTTCGAGCCTACAAAGCTTGCTCGTCTTTTATTTTCCTGCTTTAATTACGTTAAATTATTAAATTATTTTGCGTACAAACATAGTGTGTTAATAGAAACTAGTCTAAGCATGATGAAATAATACTGACCTTACGAGAATAGCCTCATTGTAGGTATTTCTATAGCAACTCTGTAGTGGCGGTTGATAAATGGTTTGAATTAATTTATTCCTTAATAGTGTTCCAATTTTAAAAACGGAACGCAATAGAACCTTAACCTCATTCGACACGCAAAAGCTCAGTCAATAGTTATATAGTCTGTGGTATAGTTTTAACTACGCGTTGTTCATAGTTCATTAGAGACCTCCCTAGCACGCGTCAGAAGCATGCAGCGTGAACACTCCCCTACGTCACAAGAATCTAATTCCGTACTATACCTAGACTTTATATACAGATTTTTTATTATATACATATACCACGCTAGCTATTATTTATGAATGGAAGCAATATATTTTTTTGAGTTTAACAATGGTTCGAATTGAAAAGAAATATTAATATTAATATTTCTTTTCAATTCGAACCATAAAATTTATTAGCTGCAAAGTTATGAATGAGTTGTAAACCAAATGAATTAGAATTCTTTGCTATGTCATATCTATATAATACATCGCAGTATATAAATACGCCCATCCCATACTCTTAAGTATTCTGTATAATCTGTATACATTTCCCGCCAAAGAAACGTTAGTTATTTTTTCTCAAAGAGATGTATATAGTCTATGTGCTATGCTCCGCCCCGGTGGGGCGCGGTGAACGCGTAACCTACAAATGAGATCTGTAGCTGACCTGGGGCTGGAAATAGTATGGACCTGCATTTTACTAACAACGCACTTTTATTATTGCAAAACATACTTTCTTTTGCATTGATAAACCTTACCCACTATTTACCCCTTACACGTATGACAAGAAGTGGGAACTAGTCTATAAAATTTATATTGTATTGGGATAACATTTCTTATATTCCAGTAACAGTTGTCCTAAAATTTATATATCTGTATTAATATTTCCTGACAAAAATTTTAAAACAAA
The DNA here is from genome assembly GCF_012273895.1 of Zerene cesonia. NCBI lineage: Eukaryota > Metazoa > Arthropoda > Insecta > Lepidoptera > Pieridae > Zerene > Zerene cesonia. The sequence continues at coordinate 8,913,308 of NC_052114.1, forward strand.
TGAACGATAACACAATTTTGAAGTTAAGTTTTCACAGACTTCCTAGTAATTACGTGCTTTTAAAATCTTCTTGAAAGCTTTGGAACAATTTAACCATTATTATTGTTTAATGATGAAGTATCATTAAATATATTTTATATTTAACATGAAGATACAGTTATCTTAAACATCAAACCTACATGCACTTAATTAGATGAAATCATGGAACTTAAAGAAAATATAAACTAAAGTCTACACAAGGCGTACGTTTACATACCTACCTGAGGGGAAATCGCATAACCTACTGAACGCACTGCCTAGTTAACAAGAGGCTATGTAAATACATATTCTATGTGATAGTGCGTTATTTATATCGCACATACGTTCACTAAGAACCCTGTAAAGAAATCAAGGGAGCCTTGTCACGCCTTAGGGATGATGACAATGGTGTGTCGAGATGGAGTTGTGATACTTATATACGAGATACGAATGTAGGTACATTGTATTTGATGAAGTGATTTTTTATATCAGCAGCTTTAATTACGGATTGATAGTGACTTGGATAAAGAATCGTTCGCGGGATGTGGACTCGCGTCTTTTGTTTCACATGTTCTACTTCTCATTGTAAAAACGTTTTTATTAGTTCTGATTTATATGATTGCCAGTAATATATTGCGAATTGATTGGGGTTGAATTTTTTTTCATGTTATTCAAAACAACGATTTGATTGCAAACAAAAATAAACAAATATGTAATATTTCTTTAGCGTTAAATGTATGCTTGTTTTACATTTATAAGAATGCTTTTCGTCGCTTTCCTCATAAAAATGTGAATACGTTTATTAGGATACTGTAGTCTGAAATACCTAACAAACCATAATAACTTGACTTATATCCACTTCATAACATACTTAATTGTTTTGTATCTATCACAATATGTTTTTTTTAATCTTGAGTGTTGCATAAGGGAGGGACTTTATGATAAAACATTCGCTTTTTTAGGACTGTATAGAAAGACTAAAAAACAAAAGAAAGTTAACAAAATTTAAAAAAGTGTTCGAATGTTACAAATCAGTTCTGCTAGGCTTCCGCGAAAAAATGAGCTCATTATGAGAGAAATAAAAATAAACGCGCCTGTAAAGAGTACCTTTAACAGAAAGACAACACATTAAACTGTCGCTAGAGGGTAAAAGAAGCGCGAAAACACTACAAAAACACTTGAAATGTTACTCGAATTTTCACTATCGTGCTGTTAACTATTCTCTTGTATCTTTACAATATTTTCCCGTTTATTTACGTTCACGAGTGACTCATTGGCACCACTCATCGAACAATCAAAGCAAGGCTGACGACCTCCCAGCTTCATACCTTCCTACCCTTTCAGCGGTAACCATTTTCGCTTGACCCTTACGTCGTCTCACTTGTCCCCGTCAAACGCCTAACTCGCTAAGTGAAGGAGAGGGCTGGGAGCTCTTGATAAACTGGAAAGGGTCTATCAAGTTGGTTATTGTGTGACCCAACTGATAGGTAATTGCAGTTTTTATGCACCGATGTAGGGTAAGGGGGAAATGGGGGTGCAATTGAAGTAAATAAAATGCTTTAATGATGTATGATACAGAGTGCTAATTACTTAATGAAAGAGCGCCATTGATCAATAGTTGCGATTTTACGCTTTCATCGTTGTTTGTTTAAAGGCTTGAGAAATGTCTTTCACGTTTTTTGACTTTATTATGAGTAACTGTTAATTCAATATTTTAATATTTCAATACATTATAATAAAGGTGCAATGGATCTATAACTATTGTATGTTTTTTTTCACCTTATTTACTATTAAAATAAGTAATTTAATAACTATAAATTACTAAATTTAAAAATTTCTTACAATTTATTCAAATTTTACAAGCTTGTATAACATACTTAAAATTTTGTAACACAGCCTGATAGTATTGCAAAAAATAAATTGATGCATTTTTAAATAAAAGTATTCAACCGATTAAGAATGTCTATTACAATAATTATGCGTATCCAATAGTAAAAAACTTGTTTTCAATTTCAAAATGCCATACATAATGATTTAAAATGCTCCACAATACAGGATGTGAAATCTCTTAGATAAGCCCATTCAATTAAACTCATTCAGATCCTCAATCCAAAGCAATAATTACGATAACTAAATAATGTAATAGGAGACGTACGGGAACAGTAAATTTATGATTTAACTCCGGTGCCTAACTTCCGTTCAAACATTGTAACGCTATACGAGACACCTTTATTTGATTTATGTCACTTTTTACTTTTTTTTCCAGCCATGAGAACTGCCGACAGACTTGAAATATGAGTTACGGTAGATACAGATTATAAACTTACGAGCTTTCGGCAGGCTTTAACCGGATAGGGAAAAGTCAATTGACATGTAAAATAGTTTTTTTATCAATTGAATTAGTAACCTTTAATTTTTTCTTTGAAATTTGCCCACCTACAATTATCGGCTCATTAAAAACCTAGCTTGAATAACAATTGACCAATTGGCATCACAAAAAATTGGAATGATTATAAATTTCATGGAATAAGAAATTAATGTTGTCGTGCGGTACACCCAGCCCCGTTTTGTACTATCATGTCAACTTTAATTCAACGATAATTAATTACACTGTCATTTTCCATAAACCTATATTCTGCAAAAAGACCGCTTACCAAGAAGCCAGTCAACCGTTACCACAGACTATAAATAACAATGATGTTAAAATGACAGATAATATTTAGCATACTTTCACATCGGAATATGAACAGATGCAATTAAAATAAGTATAATGGGTCAATTTGACACGCATATGTCGTCCGCTCCTAGCCTAAACAGACCGTTATTACTTTTATATTGATGATGGCGCCACAGATAGAATTAATAAGCGAAATCTTTTAAAAATACGTTCTTTTATATTAAGAATTGAAAATCACAATGATTTTACATTATGTTATTGCCACGATACAATTACGAATTATATAAATATTCAACCTTAATCAGCTAGAGAAAATATAATGTAAAACGAAATGTGTTTAAAAACCTAATAACCCACTAATTTATATGTAAAAAAAAACACATTATATTATTTTAATTTAAATGCATATTGAATGAAAGCGGCAAGTAAATCGGTGTGTTCAATCCATCATTTGAAAACAGGCTTGCATTTATTAATTTTTTGACATAAAGTCGGCCATTTTGAATGGGAGCAGCTGTTGCATTGAGTTCGTTGACCTGTTTTTTATGGTGGTTCCAGGTAGAATATTCTATGGGTCGATAGAATTTTGAAGCAAAATTTAAATTTTCGCTTTTCGATTTCTTTATTGATTTGTTATTTAAAATACAGAGGTTGTGTTAAATTTGCCATCTGCCTAAATGTGTGAAAGTATTCAAATTTGTTTCGTAATGATAAATGCATTATATTTTGATGCGAACATGAGCCGATTTTGCGGTTTTCCTTTCATATGTGTAAATATTGTATTTAATAAAAATAGAATTTTACATCAAGCTCTCTAAACACATAAATAAAGTAATTCACAGTTATTTTTTTCAGACGATGATAATTCATATTCATAGTTCAAAGAGTGATATTTAAAGTTCAAGCTACAATTTACTCTATGGCTCTACATACTCTACAATTTACTAGAATAAAGAGGTTCTAAATGTCAAGAGAACAATATACAGTTCTGATAACTAATCATACAGTAATTCAAATTACACAATTTTATAACAATTACTTAAAACCTATTAAAACGAAACAACTTATTAATTTTTTACTCTCATTTTGTTGTGTTTATAGACGTCTCGTATTTCTAGGCAGTTCAAATAAAGAAACATATCTATTATAACAATATAATAATTCATAGTGTTACATTTGACTGCATTTCCTCAATTGCAAATTCGTAACCCGCATCTCTTAACTCACTTATCACAATTGCAGTTGCAACGTCTATTTATTTCGTCGTATTTTGATCGCGCACAAGTATACTCCTTCCTTTTGAAAGATTACCTGTATCACTTCGTATCACTACCTTTTACTTGGAAAAAATATAGATAATAAAGGGCACCCGTGGCAATCGAGCACGCGCTGCATCTGTCGGAGGCCGCATATGTCCGATCAGAGATCAGCTGCACAGAATTCACCGTTTATATTATTTTATCACGGATAAACGCCTAAAATCATGTTGTTTACTTTTTAATGGCTTTGGATTTTACCTACTTCTTAATGTTTAGTATCTTTCCATACGTTCTTGTAATATCTCGTTTCGGATTCAGTTTAATTTTAAATATATTGTTGTATTTATTGTAGGGAAGTTAAGATAACGAATCGCTTTACTCTTGAGTTTTGTCGTTAACAAAATGCTTTAATAAGACCACCATTCTTAAACTGTTAAATATAAATAAAGCATTAATGCTGCAAATAAACAATAAAAATCATAATACTACTAATCAATTCGCGTTGTAATTTCTAGTATTTATCCTTATAAGACTTTATGTATAATGTTACATTACTACATAATTTTTAATGGTTTTTTATTTTGGTCACAAATATGACATTGGTCGTTCCTTTGTTTCAGGTAAGTTAAGCCCATTTCAGAATCACCATGCAGTATGCTGATCTCCGATAAGGTAAAGGTAGTTAGTTGTAACAATTTTATTTGCTATTATGGGTGAACGGTTGACAGATTCGGAAGTTTCATATTTGAAAATAGTCATATAATATGGAAATAGTAAAAAAAAATAACAAATGAAGCATACTTTTTTGTTTCAATGTGGTCTGAAATTACCTTTAACCACTTACTTCTAAAATCTTAAATACCACATTATTCGCATTTATAAAAAATGACTTTTGACATTTAATTAAAACACCGCTATTCACACGTTCAGAAATTACGATTGTGACAATACCAGTTTAGAAGTCAAAACTGAATCCAGTAACTTATCCCTATTTTAATATAACTTTTACTATCATAAAACAAAATTTTGCGAAAGATATTCATTCTTATAAGGCAGTAGCCTTACTTACGTACAGTGCAATAATTTCATAGGAATTGTTAAAACATTGGCCAGTTATAAAAATATGAGGACTCTGACTAGTCGAATCTTCGTGAAATTAGTAGCAATATCTATCGAATAGCGTCATTCCGAATCATAATACGTATCTGACATTTACTATCTAATAAATGAGTTTGAAAACCATAGTAATTGAAAATGTTGAATGAGTCAGCGGGGGTGAGGGAGGATCGCAAACTCGATGCCAACCCACCCCCCTCTCATTACAGCTTCTTTTTAAGCAATAATTTTCGTTTATTATAGAACACCGAGTTAATTAGGATTTGTCTTTTCGAGCAATAAATATCTTTACGCTGTTTTAATTACAAAATTATGATTTAAAGGATTTTTTTGAAATTTATGAAAATAGGAAATGTTTTTTATTAGATAGATATTTTTGTTTTAGTACAATTTATGAAGCTTTGCTTTTAGTTTGAGTATAATTTTTAAAGCTTAACACATACAAGAACATAGGTGACGTCTCTGTATTATTATAAATTAATTTAATATCACCATGCACACAATTGTTAAATCACAATGAACTCAAGCAAAAGTGCATCGACCTTTATGGGATTCACCATAAAACGCTATGGAATAAAATTGCAACTGCCCGCAAAACAGCTGCCTTTGAAATTATAGAACGATTTATCTCTTATTGTATTTCAAAATCGCGAAACGCAGCTTTGCTTGCGCAAGAGACACAAAAGAATTTCTACCTGGCGACGTCTTTGTCTGACACAATGCAAGTTGTGTCAAATGTCATCAAATAAACTTTTACGGCATTATGTACTTCATTCCCTACGTCCTTGAGGTTGAAATTGAATAAAAGTAATTCTAATACATGTTAGAACCAATGGGCCAAAATAATTTATTTCTCTTGAGAAAATCTTAGATAATAAATTCAGCTTAAGTGCCGATAGAATTTATTACATTGAAAGCAGCGATAACTTGTACGATTAAACCTTTTACGAGAATAATACTAAATAATTATTAGATGTGAAATCTAGGGTACTTTTACTTTGAATTGCTAAAAGTCAGTATGTATTTTTATTCACATCTGACAGTTTTTTGGTGTTTGATTTTACGTTTATATCCGTACTTGAGATCTTTACTATAATTATTTCTTATTATAGCCACAGTTCAAACATAGAACACCACTAAACACCAGACGATCACCTGCCAAACCCTCACAATTATGCTAAACATTTGCTTCATTTATATGCAGTCCTAAATAAAAATAGTGTACAATAAAGGCTCGTGCACACAAAAAACAAAAGACGAACAGGAGCGGGCAAGATGGCGCGCGTCCGGCCGCCACTTCCGCAACGCCATCCGCTTGAAACTCGACTCCGGCGCAGCCTGCCGCAGCCTTAAGGCTATATAAAGCTTGTTACACACTATTCCAAGATTGCAGGCCTAAGGCTCTGTAAAGCTTGATGCACATTTGTGCAAGATTGACAGCCCTGAGGCTCTGTAAAGCTTGTAGCACAATGTTGCAAAATGGCAGCCTCAAGGGCTGTGCAAAGCTTGTTGTACACTATTGTAAGATTAACAGCCGAAATTTACGTGAAGTTTGTAGACAATATCGTCGGATATATCAATTAAATTACTGCTTAATGACTTATTTGATTATTGATAATTTTTATGGAGTAAATAAAATTTCATACAATTCAGAAACAAAAAAAAAAAATCAAAGCAAATAAAATGTATGCCAAATACGTTGGTATTCATATATAGATTTGTTATCTATATTCGTAATGTGTTTATAAAATTTTATCCAAGTATCGAAGGTAATTTATCGAGTTAAATTAAAAAATACCAAGGATTTTTTATACGAATCCAAGATCCACTTTAACAAGTAACTTTTTTTTATATCTTAATAATATACATTTACAACAGCCATTTTGACAAAGGATCAATTCAAAATGACGGATATCCGCTCAAGTGTAACACAACTCCTGCGCAGCCTTCAAATCAAACTTAAAAAAATATAGTGTTGCAATGAGTAGGTATAATCAGCTATACTGTATAAATACTTTTTAAAAATGTCTATAACGTTTAATACAATTAAATTTACTCAATATCTCAAATACTTTTATAAACGTATTTCTTCAAATTACAATACATAAGGTATTGTTATAATATAGAAAACGAAATAACCAATAATACAATAAATTCTCATATCTTTAAGGTTTACTCCTCATATATTACCGTAGGTATTTCAACTAAAATAAAATTATATTAACGTTTTACAAAAACGGCTCACATTTACTTCTATCTATTATATTCTTCTTCTATATATTTACTTACTACTAATCAATCACTACATAGCATAAAAACCAAAAATCGCTTTCTCTGTCTCTCTCTCTCTCTCTCTCTCTCTCTATGTCGCTATGTATACTTAAATGGTAAAAATTACTCAGCCGATTTTGATGGGGTTTTTTAATAGATAGAGTGTCTCAAGTTTGTTTATATGTATAATAACATGTATTAAACTGATATTTAAACTCTTCAATTACTAATTTAAAAACTATTATATACATAATAATATTTTTTATCACATTATATTATTTTACAAGATAAAAAATCCATGAAACCATGTTTTTCGTGACCTCGCTATACAATGATTCGTTGAATTGAATAAATTTGTTATTAGTAGCCGAAACTACTGAATCTATTAAGATAAACTCAAGGTTTACATTAAACAAAGACACGTTTGATATTACGTTATTTTAAAATAATACAAACACTGAGCGTAATTAGAATAGTATATTAATATTGGAAAAAATATGGTTTATATGATTTAAATATTTACATATATGTAACAATTTATTATGTAGGTATGTGCGATACCTACATAATAAATTATGATGTTTTTATCATTTAAAGCATATTATCCTATAAAGTAAACACTTAAATAATTCAATCGTATTTGATTTAAAATATGTTTCCAAGCGAACGTCTATTTTCCTCTACCGGCATTTTTGCCAAACGTTAAAACGATTTTCAGGTTGAAAATTACAAAGTCGTAAATACAAGGCTTCAGCGAAAAAAAACATCACTTTCAATTTTAACATTCGCGGGCGGAATTATAAAAGTCTAAAATGTACGAAAAGTATTCAACTCGCGTCCCTCCGAGTCGATAGTGGGGGGAGCGGGACCGCGATATCTTTTATACCCTTCGCACCTTCGAAGATGACACTTCCGAGAATCGTCTGAGCTTTCAAGTGGGCACGTAGCAAAAATACCCCACACATTGTACCGTTATTTTACTACCACTACATATATTGCTACAAAATAATAAGTAATATTCATAGTAGGTCTGGAAATATATATTTGTATTCATAATCGTATTTGTATTGAATGATTAAATTGTTTACATTAAGTACTAAAGTACTGTGAATAAGTAAACAGAAAATCTAAAAAGTTTTCACTTGGAAAAATAAGCCTTGACAATTTCGTATTTTAAAAATAGAATTGTGATTTTATAAAAGCGAATCGTTTAGAAGTCCACATTAGCATTAAAAATGAAAATGTCGGTTTCTGTACGAACTAGCCGAACACCCACCCCCTTTCAAATGTCGACGAACGGGGAGGTGCGCCGCGCGACGTTGCCAAAACGGAAAGTGAAATTTCGTCACACTCTCCCTCTCATTCACACACACTGCCGCGCGCTGTATCGCCATACTGTAAGTTTCGGCTATGTGTATGTAATTCGGCAGACGGACGGCATTGGTGTGCGTTTGTTTTGATGAATACTTGTGTATGTGTGCTTTGAATTCGTAAGTGCGTTGCAGTGTACCTATGTTTGAAGCTTCCGCGTTCGATCGGCTTGAGTCCCCGACTGCGTAGGAACAATTAAAGTTATCGGAGTGAACAGAAAATGGTGGATTCTTTTCTTAGCTAACGAGAATTCTCGCGTCTAATGACTCGCTGTCTTAATCTACTGGGAATTTGCTACAAATTATATTCTTCGCTCTATCTTTTAATCAAGACGCTTTCTCACAATGCTGGTATTGAATTACGTATTTCAATTTCAAATGCGAAAAAAGTTTCATTATTCCCACAAAAAATGAAGTCTGGATGCGTATTACTTATTTAAGGTTATAGCGTTATATATTTACATTTTATACTAATGTTTTTTATATAACGAGCTTTCCACCCCCGGCTTTGCCCGCGTAGTCGAAGGATACAAACAGCCCAGGATTTTATAAGTGGGAGTTATGCTATGTCCTTTCCCGGGTATCAAACTACTGTTTTTTGTATCAAATTTTATGTAAATCGGTTCAGTGCCTTAGGCGTGAAGAGCATAGACATAGACAGACAGAGTTACTTATGCATTTATAATATTAGTAGGGATCTCAATTAAAAACTGAATATTTGTAGGTATTTTAGTTAAAGCAGTAATTTTTTAGGAAAGACGCTAGAAAAAGTTGAAGTAAAGCAGTGCTCTGTAGATATTTTAATGTAAAAAAATGATCAAATAATTTTTCGTTTTTGTTATGAGCATTCCCAAATCAATATTGACATTAATGCATTTGTATAAAATAGGAAAATATAATGTTTCCTTGTCTCCACTCATATCTCACGTCGCAAGGAGCGTGTAACACAAGACACCAGCTATAATTGCTCCAACGATAGTGAAATAAAGCTGTTAACCTTCATACTGATTGCGTTTGAGAGCGCACGGCCGGAGGCGCGAAAATCCGATAACTTTGACCTCCCCACCCCACTCCCACCCCTCCTTTAATGGCATAAAAAATCAATTTCCCGCCCAAATTACGTCGAGTCGACAAATTGTGAACGCGTCTAGTCTATAATCGAATGCTTCGGCTTAATATCTAAATTTTCATTGTTGCCTGAACACGTTTCCAAGAATCTTCGTGCTACATGCAATTCTTATCGAAATGTGTTATTTTTAGGCGTTGATTGCTACAAGACATGCATTTTTGAACGAAGATTTAATACTCAAAGTTAGTAATTTAACTTTTTAAAACGAAATTGGTTTTCATAATATTAACAACAACAAGCTTTGGTATAAATTCATAAAATTGATATAATTACAACTACCGATAAGCAATTCTGACGATTTTGGTTTTACAGACAACATTAAAATATGCATTACTTATAAAATGGTTGAAACGACCTGTTAATTATTACTATACTTAATAAAAATTGGTTTCGTAATATAAATAATATGTCTTTCAAAAATAAATTCTAATTTTGAATGTAATTCGACATTTACTTCTATCTATTTTCTTCTATCAATGAATACTGGCTGATGAGCAGATCTGACAAGTCAAATTTAAAAATCGAATTTCACATGACATTCACTTTCCGCGTCCACATAAACAGCCGAAATCGTGACGAACACATGCACCTACAGCACTGCGTCTGTCCGGGTGACCTTGGTGCGAGGGTGAAAGTCCTCCCGCGCCCCGCACGTGTCTTCCGCGTCTATTTCAGCCAGCATTGTAACGTAGTAGCCTATTGTATTTCGTTGGTCCGTGCTGCCTGTAATTAAGAAAGGGCAGTCTTTTGTTTACGAACGTACATATCATATAATATAATGCGGTGTATATGTTATATTAGGTATATTCCTTCCTGGGCAATTTTACATGATATGCCGATTCATTCAATTGTGTACCCATTAGGTATTTATTTTCTTTGAAACGCAGGGGAGTTAGAGAATCATATCGACGTTTACCGTCTATATCGAAGCAGCATCTATGTGCTACGAAAATTCATTAATACTACGAAAAGCTTAGACTAGACCAAGTCAATATCTTATCATCTTTATTTTGTTATATCAGAGATTCCTATTTCAGCCATTTCTCCTAGTAGAATTGAAAAAAATGTACGGCTTAATTATTAGATAAACTTAGTCACGTAGCTGGTTACTAAAATTTAGACTCAAGTAGAAAAGCTTTAAATAAAAAAAAAAATAAAAAAAAAGGAATTCTGAATCTGAAAGGCTATAGTTTATTTAAGATTATCAAAGTTCACTGGCATGTAGCATTTTCTGCAAACATTTAAAAACGCATACAAAATTACATAAATCACACTGCGTTCTAATTTCAAAATGCTGTCAAAATGACACCTGCAGCCATGACCTTGAATGGCACAGATAAGCATTAATCTCGATAACGTACGGCCACAGACGCGCGCCAGACGGGTCCCCTCGGAGGGACCAGGATCTGAACCCGGAAATTCATAAACCCAAGGGACGGGAAGTCGACTGCGTAATGTCTAAGGAGGTTCTATTATCGCTTTAAGAATGACACGAGAAGCAGTATTGGTGTTAGAGATATTCAGGTTTTTTCATTTTATCAATATCCGAGTTTTACTTCCTGCCAATCACTTTTATAGCATGCAATGATTTGTAGTGTCCACATTGCAACCATCTTAAATTATGAGTAAAAACCAGTTAATGTCGACATATTTGTTAAATGATAAACTAATTTTTGTTGCTATAACAGTGTTTCCAATTTTTAAATTTAATTAAATACCCTATACAGCTATAAACATATACTATCAAAAGATAATACAGTCAACAGACTAGACAGAAGCAGTAACTATTATACTGCTAAAATTATACGTCATCATTAACCCAGAGATAACAAGTACTTTTATAGACAATTGTCACATTGTCGAGGAAATAAAACGTAACAAGACAAATCAATTGTGAGTGCAAAGGCGGTCCGTCTGCGTCCCGTCTGAGCCCCATAACATTTGGGTCGCCGTAATCCCGAACCCTGAGGTCACTACAATGTTTGGGTGTTTATTTTTACTAGCTCATTGAGTTTATGGTACTTGTACTGAATATCTAACCTTAATTCCTTGGATTGTACGTGACAGGAGTTTGAACTTGGAGAGTTAATTCGAGGGATACGTGAAACGTTTAGGAATCTGTGGAGCTGTTTGATAATCTGTTAATTGTCAATTGGACTTTTCTGCTTACGAATCAGCAAATTGTCCTTCTGTTTATTAATGGGTCTTACGTTGAAATTTTCTAAGCATTTAGCCTCTTATAAAGACTCAATATAAACAATAACAATAGTCCGCAGTGAAGAGTTTTCTTGGTAAATTGTAGATAATTAACCTTAAAACATTTCAACTTGAAATCCAATTACCCGATTCTGTACATATAATGTCAAGGATGTAAATTTAGTTAAAAAAGTGTTAATGGAAAACGAATGTTTTATATCTAGAGAAAAGACCTTAATTTAATTTAAATAAATTGAATACACCATACATTTTCTATAAAAAATCCTTATAGCTTTTATCTACATACGCGCCTTCTAATTGGCAAAAAATAGTGCGCAAAAATGTAAAAAACACACTAAGTGCTATTGTGCAAGGTGTACATGAGTCGCAGAATCATTTGGGGCTGTATGAAACATTTAAAGCTGTCTCCGGTATAATTCACAAAATGTGGTAGTATGCGTAGTGTGCACCAGCCTCAAATGTAGAATGCATCTCTTTTCATTTGCGATCGGAGTGCTTTCAACGGTTCGCGCTCGCACCTTAACGTAGACGTTTATAACACTTAGTGTCGACAAGTTTTCGGGTTTTGTTTATCTATGTTTTGAGTAGTTTTATATTTCGCCTTTTATATTTTGCACATTTTTTCAGATTGTCTCTAGAAAAAAGTATCTTTATGTTTGAATTAATGTATGTTCGTGTTGGTGTTTCCTTGTTCTACCTTATGATGAATACCTAAAAATTTGCTAGTATGAGGTAACGTTGGTATTATCTCTGCCATCACTTAAAATAGGAGTATTTTTGTAGCCTTCTCAATTTAGTTAAAGACTCTTTATTGCTTAGAATTCTAGAGATTTATTTAAGGTTACTTTAACAACTTAGGACATTTGCGATTGGTGGTTTAGACAGACCAAATAATTGTTATCTTTACGTAGATTTTTGCTTTCCTTGATCGTTTTGGAAATAAAGCACAATTTTTGCCTTGTTACTCTTACGACTATAAACATCCCATCGACCATTTCATATTTAGCCACATATCACAAGCCTATCAGGGCATTCGAACTTCCCCAACCGTATAGAGATCGTACGTAAATATATCGCAAGGAAGGCCCGGGTCCCATCGGCCGAAATAAACTGCTCACAAAAATATCCTACAGACCTCGGCTATAGACCTCTTGGAAAGGTCAGTGACGCCCTTGAACTTGGTTTGAAGATTCTGCTAGGGGTTACACGCGAATATGTGAAGTACCTTAATTCGAAAAGGGACATTTTTTGTAAACTTAGTAATTACTGTTTTTTGTTAACTTACAATAACATAAAATCTCCAATTTGTATTGGATATTCCACGCTCCGAGAACAACTATTTAAATAGAAATTCCCTTTTTTACACTTTACTCCTCCTTCTTTCGGAATAAAGTTTAACGCTACTCGAACATTTCATTACGTTTCATAAATCCCATGATAAAGAGTCATTCTCATAACCGTGAAAACAGAATATGAAAAAATAAACTTTGCCCAAATACTGCATCCAGCTGCACCGGGAATCACGCAACAGGTAGTGGTCATCCAGCTAAGTGTACTAGTGTTGCATTTTGTTTTCACACGAGTGCACAACGAGGATTATTTTTAGATGAAATACAGGGAGCAACATTTAACCTTTTTGTATTTCTAAAGGAACACATATATATAATTTTATTTAAGTCTACCATTAATTGTAAATGCTCAAACAAATTATATATAATATAATGTTAGGAATATAAAAAAACAGCACTGAATTTTTTATATGAAGAAGAGGGAACTTTCAGTACAGTTTTTTTCTTTTATTTAACAGAGGAGTTCCCAGTATATTTAACCACACACCCAGGCTGTATTGTAATAAATTGTTTAAACAAATATGGATTTGTTGTGGACATGACATAGAGTAAATTATATAGTTATATTTTTTTGAAACATCATCAATATACAATGATTTAAAAACAGCTTTACGAGTAAAATTGCGTTTGTGTATATGTGTGGTAACATTCAACCAAACCATTCACATGTAACGGATATAAATTAATATGTCCTAACCGATTCGCATTATAACCCTAATTATTCTTTATTTGCTAAAGCACCAACAATTTACTCTGCGGATGTTGTGACTCAGTTGTTTGGAGTTAGGACAATGTAATACTGAATCAGAGTTCGCGCGAATTCCAAATTTATGCCTGATTGACATTGACATTTCATTGTGTGCCAGTTTTCGCTTTCGACTTTAAAAGAGTATTTACATGTAAGAACTAAATGTTTCTCGCAATTTCGAACTCGACTCGAAACAAAAGTATTAAAATCAAAATGATCTTTCAATATTTATTTCCATTTCTTTGCGTTAGTTTTCGAATAATTTCCAGATACATCTTATTCATCTAAGCAATTTGACAGAGTGTCAGCGTTAATTGTTAAAAAAGAAAAAAAATAATAGAAGGGCTAAACGATAAGCCTTGGTTTAAATTAGATCTGTAGAGTCTAGTCTAGTCTAGCTGTCGATACTGCAATAAGATATCAGTTAGAAAAATCGTATACTCCTGGTCCAAATCATGTACAATTAGTGAACTTGCATTATGGATATGATCCATCAACTCATCAATATATCGTATACAAAATACACCTAACCACATAGACAATATTATTGTAATGAGCTAGAAAACCTTTTTATTGCTCGTGTAAGAACCCAGAATAGCGAAATTACACATTCATAAAACAGTTTGATACCTACATTACTGGCTGAAGAGACAATACAGAGATGTGTCTGCAATAAAAAAAAAAACAAAACAATTTTTCCTAGTGGTAATGTGACGTGCGTCACAGGCGCGGCATGATCGCGTATCCGGCACTTGTCAACGGAAGGCGGCACAATCTGTTAAATTAAGCGCATTTGCTCGCTGCACAGATTCACTCACGAGTGGCTGTGAAGGATGTCAATGATTTTCACGTATTGTTCCTTGGGAAACATCCGTGCGGACTTGCGACCGCATGATCCTGCGATATTGACGCGTGTACGAGCTACCTATTGATATCCAAGATTATCATAAAAGTTACTTGCTATTGAAAACTATATGATATTGACATTAATAGCGTTGCGTCGAGATCAATTAATACGTAAAAATACCGCTCGCATATTAGTCTCATTTAATATACTAGATGCTCGCCTAGGCTGCAACCGAGACTATATTTTTTGTAAGCTTTGAAATGTTTACGAACTAATGCACTTTTCCATGCGGATACAAATCGAGCTTATAAAAAGAGTTAAAATTCGTTTATTCGCTTTTAACTTATAAAGGGTGTACTAACACAACAATTTCATATATAGCAAATTAAACAGAAATATTACTTCTCCTTTAAACTTCTTCACGTTCGAGCTAGAAGCTTCCTTTCTACCATAAGACATTGCTGATTTGAACCAAAACAAATAAGATTAAATTAAAATCCACAATGATGCTAAAAGAAAATGTATTTATAAACTTAACAGCTAAATATATAACACAATATTCACACTATTTTTAAGATTTTTAATCAACTAAGATATTAGAATATTAATGTTGTGTGTAACTTGAATAATTAAAACATTTAATTCTACATTGTTTTCTTTAACTTTTTAATGTGATTGTTCAAATTAAAAACAAATTCAAAATGTTAGGCGATATGGTACAATATTTTCTTTCTTTTTCGACTTTTGGAATAATCAAGCACACAAACAAATTAAAAGTGGGTTTTCCGCAAGAACGTAATAACAGTCATTATAATTAAATAAGACTTATCAGAAATGTATTATATCACAAACAGAAAAGAAATATGAAAGCTTCTTACATCAATAATAAAGTAAGCAAACATGTATTTCCTACAGTCTTATAGCAAACAAACAAAAAATTACAACCATTTCATATCTTAAATCTCACGCACCAAACAAGGCTCACCATAGCGTTATAAATTTCGCAAACCATAAAGAAAAACATTAGCACAGAGTATAAAGCATAACCGTGAAAAGAAAAACAAAAGTCTACCATCGCTGCTAACAAGTGTAATGCGTACCACGTCAGCCAGTGATTGCACTGAATTGGTCTTCCGTTAGAATAAAAAGCCGTGTCCTCGCCGCTCTAAACAATGGCCAATCTGTTCACTGCCCGTCAATTTAACAGCTACATTACGATTTATAGTCTATCAATTTTAATCATACAAGAAACAATGCCTGTCTACGAAAGGTTTATTCCGTAATATTTGATGAGGCTAAAAAACAAGGTGAAAATAATATGTTTTGCTTCAACATCGATTTCAATATCACCATAACTTACTTGTAAAAGATATGGCTGTAAAAACCGTAAATATGCAGGCATTTATCGTTTAATACAGAAATAAAAGTGTAGGTATCAGAATAAGGGATAATAAAATATACAACACTGAACGAGCTACGCAATTCACTACCCCGCTATTGATCCGATGCATTCAACACATTCTTGTCAATATTAATATATTGTGAGCGGAGAGGCGCGTGTTTTTAAGTCGTATATATGACCGTTTACCACGTTTGTGCTTTTACTGTAAAAAGTATTTTCTTTAAATGTGAATTAAATATGAATTTCGGTGTATGCTTGAGACTAGTATAATTTTTTTTTATTTGATTTTTATGACCAATGATTTGATTATAGTAATTGTCATTTCATGTGTTCTTTTTTGATGGCCCATCGTCTGGAATACAGCAAATAAGAGTAAATATGAAAGCAAAACGGAGAAAAACCTGTTGTATCATTACCAGATAGATCGGTTTCCCTCAAATAAATACGCAATTGCAACATAACGAGGGTTTTTCTGGCCGATTTGCGCCCCTCGCCTGTTAACCAAATAATACCTGAGTTCCACGACCTTGGGCGAGGGTGGATGAGGGTTATGATATTACAATAATCAAGTTTTCTTATCATCACATGATTGGAGGAATCGAAACCTTAAATCAAACATTTAATGGAAATCTTTCGAGATAGCTACAAATATTGAGTTGAAATTGAGCACAGCGTGAAAAAAAATAAAAATTATATTATATTATAATAGTATGAATTCGTTATAAAACACAAATGATTCAAAAGATTTTATCTTAAGGACGCCATCTGTCGGCAAGTAGCGGCACTAATCAGAACAAACCGTTGTAAATTACTAACGGTTTGCAAAATGGCGCACCTTCCAAATGAAACAAAACAAATTCCAATTAGCCTCGTTATTTTTACTGTACAGATTAACTTACGAGATTATCTTGCGGTTTCATTATCTTTTACGATATGTAGCACCTGCCGTTGTAACCGATTTTAAATAACTGCCGATTCCATCCATCATGTTATGACAATTTCAGCATATCATCGCTGTTATTTTTAAGCGGATAATTAATTTAGAAGTTATCTTGAATTAGTATCTGAGATTTTATTTAGTTGTATGTTTGTACATTTATGCAATTTTAAAATAATTATCACTATATTCATAAGATGAAAAAGTAAGTTTTGTTATAATTATTAAATAAGTATAATGATGTTCCTAAGCAGTAAAAGCTTAAATCTTTCTAAACAACGTAATAAAATAATCAATGATGGAAGGCTATAAATATTTAATTTAGCAATCTATTGCGTGTTTGACCTGCCCCAACAGTAGTACGGCTACGGGCCCACGCATTTCTTTCTACTACGTCTACCCACGCTCACAATATTACATACACTTGTTAAACTTTTATAACGTGAACGGAGACGAAAAAATACCCCAGTTGTACTAATTGGCCGTATTATAAATGAACAATATTTAACAATAAATTTGCTTTATTTTCTTAATATGTTAAGAGTCAAATTTTATCAATCAATGAGTTTTAGCTCAGCAAGTAAATAGTAATTGTAATAAAACAGGGCCATTACTAGGTGACTCCTGTTATCTATTATAATTAACAGTGGCAACCGGTTATCAAACAGCTGCGAATATAACCGTCTTCAAATGTTTATTCATGAAATCATTTGGATAGACGAAAAATTATCCTGTCAGGTTTACTTATAAGGATAATTACAAAACCTGCGATTTGAATGAGAATAGATAAAGGACAAACAAACGTATGAGTGAAAGAGACAGCGTATTAACAAATGTCGTTTGCGTCTAACACAAAAACAGGAGTAACGAACGCCAGGTGTGACCTGATGCCATGTGCTCGGTAACAGAAACTATATTTATACTAGTCCCCGACTCTTAATTTATATAGCTGCTTAAAAATTTTTGTAATAATAATTCATCAAGTAGTAATTTTATCTGGAATAAATTAAATGACATTTTGAAGACTGGGAAAATAAAAATCAATGTATAAGATTATGTTATTATTTTTTTGGACATTTAAATTAATTTTCTTTGATTACTCCAATTTTAATAACTTGAATAAAGAATAAAAAAAGAATTCCTTAATGCGATGAACATAATAATAATAATAATACAATTACATATTTCATTCTGTAGTTTATATACATTTTGGATCAACGCCATCTATGGTTTTACGTTATAACTACATAAGGTATTGCGTAAACTGCCATCTAGTGTCAAATAGCAAACCTTTGTAACATTGACGCAACTGATTATGTTACTGTTTCTAGTCTACAACAAAAGGTGGCGCTGTTCTCTAAAGCGGTTTATTTACATAAAGGCTGCAACACTTTGTATGAAACTCATGAAACCAGTTCGAGTTGAAATTTATGCGTTTTAATTTTTTTTTTCATTTACTAAAACACTAATCTGTCGCCATCTAACCCAATTCCATTGCATGTATGTCTATTAATTTTCCCCTTTATTTTGTGTTAACATTCTCCTTTATTTTACTTTATTTTGCTTTATGTTAAGTCTGTGGTGTGTCTGTGTTGTTGTAGCTTATTTTGGCGCCGGACGGGACCTTGCAGACGGTCAAGAGTGAGTCGCGGCGAGGTCGGGGCAGAGGGCGCGCTGCGTCAACTCCTGTAAGTACATCTTCCTTACTTTTTTCTTTCTTTCTTTTATCCCTGTTTGAGTTAACATTTTAACATTATCATCACACATAATTTAACGACATTAAACACAATCTAATAGTATTTTTCTCCATTGTAATGGAATAATTAACATAAAAATAATGACTAAAAAGAAGACCTATTAATGAATGAATGATGCCGTTGATTATGATAGAGAATAATAAAGCCCCATAAACATTTACATATTATATAGGTAAAAAGAAATGTGTATTCTATACCAGTTTACTCATGATAATTATGTCCGAGCTTATAATACAAAAACTGATTTCATACAAATGTAGGTATGTATTTATCTAAGTCAACAGCACGAGAACTGATAAAAAACTAATATACAATTTCGTCTTTACTTTCGTACGCTGAAGTGTTTGAATGAAATCTATAGAAATTACTATAGAGTATAACACCTACAACAAAACATTGAATATGCATGATTGTCAAATTACGAATAAACTTTCTACGAAACAGCTGACTGTTGGGGTCAGCTGGCAAATCATTCAGGTCGCATCTATTAGCGGACGATATAAATCAAACAAAAAGCAGGTCACTCTCGCTTTCGAAGCCCCAATATGGGAATAAAGTCACCTATTTTCGTAACACCGAATGTTTTCAACAACTGCAAAACAACACGGCTCTACGAGTTTGTAGATATACATTGCGGGTTTGTTACCGATCGTCACTGCGGCAAAGCGTTGGGAGCGAGTAAGGTATGAGATATTTTTTCTTTTACCATTCGCTTCCGGCGTGACACCTGTTCAATGGGCGCATTCTGAATTGCAAATTGTTATGCAATTTCCGAGCTTTGTTTTACATTTTATGCATTTGATCGAACTTTTTCCTGTTCGTTCGTCATTTAAGTTATTCGGTATTCTTTTACCGAATATCCTGAAATGACTTTTTAAATAAAAACCTACAAGCGAAACATCATTGACGATTTTATAGTACAAAATATACCACTTTGATTAATTTTATTCTAAACGTTAAATATGTATATGAAATTGACTAAATTTCACAATTCTCCCAACATCTATAGCGTAGCTACCTACCAACCTACAACATTTGGGAGGTATAATTAATGATATATGTTTGAAATTTACTTGGCTACCTATATTTAATTATAATTTGAAGTTACTCTACTATGACTGATGAGTACTTACCGATTTTTCTGATCGATTTTCTACGTCTTTCTTAAAGACTTATGAAATATTCAGTGTCCAATCAAACCCATAATAATGATCTCGTAATGGTATTTAAGAAATGGTATCCATTTGGTTGTCAATTAAATAAACGATATTTAAACCAGACCAGTAGTATTATAATTAGCTTAGTACGCACGTAGAACCTAAAAGCTTTATTTTCTATAAAAAAATTATCAAATGCGAATGATTCATTAGAATCACACACATGAGAGTCCAATATTTCTACTCAATTTAAGACGAGACAAGAACAAAAAATCCCTATGACTTATTGCATTGCAGCTTCCACTTCAAACTTTTCCCAAGTATAATTTAAGATTGGTATAGGTACTTGTTCATGTAGAAACACATCCTGTCTGTGCGGAAGTTAAAAATACAGTGCGCTTAAGTCGCAACTAACAAGGGAAGTACACACGGGTTCTAAGCCCCGGTTCACAAAACTTCGACAAAGGCATTCGTTGCCAGAACTGTGAACAAATGATTTGGTTAAAGTTTGCTGTTCCGTCTCTTTCCATGTTGTTGATTGGTTAATTAACTGATAGTTAAATGGAATAGATGAATGTTTGAATAAATACAAGTATAGATAATAAGGATTTTAAGAATCACAACGTATAAGGGATGATACGCGTTCATGATACGTGTTTAACAATATGTTTAGTTTTCGATAGAATTATTCATTAGGTATTCAATAAAATAAAAATGAATGAGTAAATAACTTTTTGCTTTTAATTTTCATAAGCAAGTTTTTAAAATTTGAATTTTATAACTCGTGCACCTACCGTCTTAAATGTAATTTAAAGAGAGATATCTATTTGCATTTGATTTATGGTAATTAGTTCTTCAGTTTATAAAAGAATTTATTTCCCAGTATTTTGCTAGTGTCGTGAACTCAAAGATAACTATATTAAAAACACAAAGACTCTCCTACTGAGAAAACCATCAGAAACTTAGCCTCTAATCAAAACTTTTAAAATGCAAATTTTCTAAGACACCACGTGCCGGGCGACTGAAAATAAAATTTAAATTTCTTGAAATTACAAGCATGAAGGGATGTTTTAAGAATAATTTTTAACTATTTCTATGATATTTTTTAACAAAACAACGCTGCAGAATCTAATCAGATTATCTTAGCTTGGGTATTTTAAAATACGAGTTTTTTTTTCGGAATTTTTATAAAATATTCTAATTAATTATAAAATTAACTAATTCCTGAAAGGTAAACACGAATCATTTAATAAGGCTAAATAAATTACGTATTAAATGCATACTTTCTATCTAATATAAAAAATTCCTAATGTGTCTTGTAACAGATCTAAAACTACGTTGGCTCATTAGTGCTTTCTACCTTAATTAATACATTCACGTTCATTCTCATTAAAGGTGGAATTGCCCATCAAATATGATATCCAATATTTTCTTATTAAATAGAAATGCAATAATATCGCAGCCGCAATGAAATATTAGCATATCTTGTAATTAGTTTAATAAACTAAACCAACCGACAAAACTAATACGAATTCTAATCCGAGATTTCAATTCGGAAATAAATTGAAATCCGACATAATGAAGACGGCGCATTGCTTGCAGACTTAGGTACTAATTTCGCGGCCATCTTGCGGTTGCCATGGCGACGAGACTGCGCCCCTTTCGCCCCCACCACTTGCAGAGCTAGACGGAACTATGTCTAGGTGTACGGCCTGAGATGTATGCACGCCTGATTAGCCATTTCCCAATTTTGGTACCTAGTTAGTTGGCATTTTTTAATAAATGTACTTCACGTTGTTTTTATTGATAGCGGCTTGTTATGTCTTGAGTTTTTGATCTAAAGTTCAAAACTATTATTAGGTTATTTTTTTAGTAAAATATGATGATGAAGATGTCTTAAATCTTAATGCTTAGAAATAAGGTAATACAAACTTTATTTGAATTATTTTTATGAGTTTTAAAGTTCATTTTAAAGTAACAATGCTTAAAATTATTGCGTGTCAGGCGTCCGCACCATTTAATAATCCTATGATAACAAATTGAAGTATAATGTTTAACTTTTAATTTTATTTATTACATTTAACATTAATTATGGCACAACTAAAACAATATAATAATTCACCTAGGTATCTGAAACATGGTCAGACTTAAGGATCAAGTCCTATTTAATAATTAAATCGTGTGGACCTACAACATGTCGAAGTCCGTCGATTTTTAAGAGAAGGCAGTAAGAAATTATTACGACGCATATACATAGTTCGTTCTCGTCAAATTTTGATTTCAGTGAAAATCCTATTTAGAAATCTCACTTCATTTATAGAGACCAATGACAATCCTTTAAAAAATAAAAATGTATATGAATAAATTTTTTATGTCATCCTTAACATTACGGGATAGCCCCCTTTAATTTGTTTTACAATAAATTATGTATAGATTAAATGTGTATGTTGTGATAAAAAAAGCTTTTAAGCTCATAAATCCTACAAAATTTCTTTTAAAGATAATTGACGTTAATGGACAATTGAGAATTAATATATAATTGAATTATACAAAACATTATCGTACATCGTATAATATTTTTAAGTAATATATAGTCTCCATATTGAAGACCTCCTTCAAAGGCCGTCTCAGAATTATAAACTCGAATTTGCTCAGTGTTGTAATTGCAAATTTCGTTGATTCACGCATGCGCCGAACGCCGATCAATACGACAAGACTTTATTGTTTTTTACTCTATAACAAAACATAATTTGCGCGCCAAAACATTAAAAGTGAACGTATGTAGTCTATGGTATGTGTAAAATTTAAATTTGGAATTTTAAAGTTATTGCGTTTGTTTCGGTATTAATTTAAAACGGAAGGGTGGTGTGGGGTCGGGTGGGCCGCCCGATTCTATTGGATAGTTACTGTAAACTATTGCTGAAACTTTCATTAATGCATTCTATTGCCTCGTTATGCATTTTCGTTGTCCCTTTGAAAATTCAATAGTATTAAAGTTAGATTAGTGATGAAGTAGGTACCAGTTAGTTTTTAAATTTTCTTATACGTTGACGTAACGTTTTACAGAATATATTTATGGGCATTTCAATTATAGTAAAATGATTTTGAAGATTTATGCCATTAACTGTTATAAATAATTTTGTGCTATTGTAATAAAGCTAGAAAATAAGAAGAGAATAATTTGGTTGGAATTTTGGACATAGATAAAAAATCCAAGCAAATTTGAATACAAACTCTTTTAGACCAAAACTCGAAATAAATTACAATGAAACGTAACGAAAAAAATTAACCTAAACAAATATGTTAATAAAAAAAATACATTGTGTATTTTTACGTGCAGAGAGCGTAATTTCCGGGCGATATTTTAAATTTTCATAACTTTACAGACAGTTTCAATGCTATAAAGAGCCGTTAAATATTTTATTCGGCTCGCACTCCACTGAAATTGCTTTTGATTACGGCGGAGAAACAAGCGCACGCCATTCAATTGATTCCGTAAATATATTATGATTTTATGTAATTTTGCAAACAATTTGGTTTTATTTACACGTGGTATTCTTTGTTTATTGAATGTAATAGAATTATATTCAATAGAATATACGGTTATACACAACGGTATAACGGTTTAATTAAATTTAGAAATAGTAATTCATCGAACTCAAAATCAAACATTCATTTATTCATTTGGGCTTCTTCTAGAAGCAATCAAAGCAAAAAATGAATGGTCATTACATTATACAATAAATAAATAAATAAATTACATAATTTTTACCATATAACATCATTATTTAAATGTTATAAAAATTGTTTTTTTTTAATAGCAGAACCTTTTTTATCAGGGTTCCCTAAGGGTCAAAACAGGACCCAATTACTAAGTTATCGCTGTTCGTCTATTTGTCTGTTCGTCTGTCTGTCACCAAGCTGTATTCTTATGAACCGTGATAGTAAAAATATTAGAGATGATGTACTCATTTTTGTTGCCGCCATTACAACAAATATAGTAATAAAAAAGTCAAATCAACAAATTCACTGGGTGACTAATTATTTTCGCACTCGACTCGGACTTGACCGATTTCATTTTCCTGTTAGCCTTTTCTGATAAGTTTCAGTGGACGCGGTTAATTATATCGAAACGTTTCACGTTTATAAGATCGTTAAACGTTAGTTTTCTTTAATCCTGATTACTTTTTTGATCTTTTAACGATTTTTTTTGTCCATGTAGTTTATGTATCTCATAATATTTTTTAATTTTGATGACTTAAATGGAAGACGTGATACTTAATTATAATATAATCATCAAATTATAGGATAAATTCGAGTAAAACATTGCGTGAAATTCTCTGAATAGCCGATGTTAATTGATTCCTTTTAAATACTAATTTAAAAGCGCATTTAAACGAAGTCTCGTTGAATGAATATAGGTACACTAGATTTAGCGTTTTGAGTTAATCATATGCAACACGCTTTTTATCTCAATTCTTCCAACTCGTACTGACTCCGAATAATAAGAATAACGTTCAAACGCAAACTATTTGCACGAATGGGTTAGAGTGTTGTGGATCCGCAATCCCGAAGGATACAGGGATTTGCGGCATACCCAGTTTCAGAAGCAACAAGTGAATCGCAGTAACTTTTCAACTCGACGCTAATAAGATACTGGTGACAAGATCGGGCCGATTAGAGTTATCTAACGGGATTAGAGACGCCCTAAGGTTTTGGTTCATTCGTTTAACCCTCACAGTTGGTTCCTTGTATACCCTTCTATCGTATTCGGATATGAATTTATATTTTGTACTGTTTGTATAGAGTTGCAACTTACAAGTTCGAATAGTTGCATTAACTTGGTGCTTTTCGTACCGGTTTACGATCGAAGACTATTATTTAAGAAAAATATTACACTTTGAATCAATTACAGACAAATGAAATAGCGTATGAAAAATAAAATATAGAAATGATGTTTCGCTATTTAAATTGAATAACATTTTGAAATATTTGTGAGTCTCGATTTATTTAGTAAATTCGGTTTGAGAATTTTAATAACTAAATAAAAATGAGACTATTTATTTAGATATTCAAATTGTTCATTCTTCTTTCATATTTTTAAAACTAAAACAATGTTCATTCCGCTCATGAGATTGACCAGTGAACTTTTGGTTCGCTAATTGAGTGCCTTTTGCATTATTTCAAACTCCTATTGGTTAATGGAACGGGTGAGGATTAACGTGGTACCCTTTTTTATGCATTCCCCTGCCTTTGTACTTCGCCTGACTGGGAGTTGCCAATGATTAGTAGGGTTGACACATGATTGAATTGCAATATCTTTGCAAACTTATAGGTGAGAGCATAAATTATAAATTTGTTTATTGTTATTGTTGTACTAATTTAAAGTACTGTTACTCTTCAAATTAAGCTTGACATTTGCTTATTTTGTGAGATACGTTTAGTGCAATCAGGAATTATTTTATCGTATTTTTATGACAGTTGTTAAATTGCTTTATTCAGTCATTTTCATTTTGCACATATTAACATTATTCTCACATTTTGGCAGCCCTAGCAAAAAAATCAACGCAGTAAAAAATACAGAATGAATTTTTACATTTTCCGTTTACACCATGAACGTTTTTCAATTGCACAAACAGGGCTGTCACTTTTCGCCAGCTGCAAGAAGTCGCAACAAGTGGCGCCATATATTGCCCGCCATTAATGTTGCCAAGTGTACGCATTGGGTGTAGTTACTTGAAAAGCCCTCGATTGTATCACTTGAATAATATCGCTATTTAAAATCTATTTCATTTTCTTTTTGATTAAATCACGGAGCGTAGTAGCGGAGAGTAGATTCATTGTACAAAACTATAGAGGTTGTATATTTAATCCAGTGCAGTGTTATTTTATCAGATTTTATCATTTGAATCATTTTATTATTATATTGTTTGTATTAAATATGTATTTTTTGAAATGCTATACATAAATACTATATATAATTAATAAAAGATAAATTATTTGAATGTAAAATTTGTAAATCGACTAATTAGTCGTCTATGCTATTGGGCCTTCTAAAAAGTTTATATCTTATAAATTATAATATTAAACTCTCTTAACAAAACATAAAAAAATAAGACAAAATTACTATGTAAACAAAAATAACGGACCATTGTTGAAGATAATAAAGTATACATTATGTATTACCTCCTCATGCATTATTCATGGCCGATGTCAATTCCAGAAAGTTCCCCGACGTATTTACATATTATCTAGTTCAAGAAAAAACTTATGTTTAATTTAAATACGTTACTGTTTTGGATGTTTCATTACAATATATTTAACGTAACATTTACTCAAATATTTCCTTAATAAAATGTTATATACAAAAGTTGTATATATGTATCTGTAAAAATTTCTTGTTATATCTTTTTATTGCGTATATGAAATTTATTTTCTTCGAATACTCTTAACTATATGATATATATATACGTATATATGAATGTGGAATGTACCCATATTGAGCGATGAAATGGTACCTACCACAGCCCACAGGTAATTGTTTCAAACGTCACAAAGGCCCGTAAATGGCTCAGTTTATTATCCTATATTACAACAGACCTATTTATTCACAAATTTATTCACATAACCTATGTACATAATTTTATAAAACTGAAATAGATGCATTAATTTTGTCCAGTATTTTAGATGTTTTTTGATCTTTTTTTTTGTATCCAAATATTCACAATCGCAGGGGTTGACATATTTTATATATACATATTTATATTTTCTTAAATTATACTTGATCATCAGGATAAAAATCATTTTACCGTGTTTTTGCGAACCACACGAAACAGTTTGAAAAGTTTTTTTTTATAATTAGCGTTACTAAGGTACCTTTAGGCTATGTTTTAATAGAATATTTCCTTACAAATCCGTCATGAGCTAATTGATTCAAATACACAAATCGAATGTATCCCACACACGAGGACTACCACCAAAAATGAGAATGTCAATTAGTTTAAAGGCGACTAAAGAATTAGTCCTAATCCCATATGTGCCCGATAAATCGTATATAATACGATATAAGAGGCTTAGCAGACGACTTTTAATATATAGCGGATTACCAAGCCCCGCACTGAAATCTGTTTTATAGCCAGATTATACTTCCGCTTAAATCCTGTGTTTTCATATTTATTGTTTTTGTTTCTACGTTCCCATCTTATCGTTAAATGACTGGCATCTTTACGAATGCGATTCTATTTATTTGCTGACGGCAAGTGATTCATTAGAAGATTTGAAGAAATAATAACCCTGGTATTCTTATCGCTTTTATATAGGTGACCAATATAATCATTGAACAATATATAGCTACAAATACCATGTTTTAGAATAATTCATGTTTTAACGATTACATTTTGCTTCATGTACATTGATTCAATGTTTAAAAACGAGAAATATAAATGGAGCGATAGATAAATCTCAGGAAATCGTACATCTTTAATACATGGCGTTATTCTAACCGCAATGTCGCATCAGTTGATTGCATTTTACGATGTTATTAATATACTGTGTAACTAATTTAATACTTCATTCAAGAAGTTATAGTGCAAACGATAACTAACTAGATTCAATAAATTTTCACTAACAGCCGTTTATCATTTGAATACATAAATAAAATAAGAAATATTAATTCAAGAACATTGAAGGGCGTTATGTCCGTATCTAACCGCGGAACAAGATTTATATTATAAAACTATCGAAAAGTTGAATAGTTATAAAAGTAATATAAAGTTTTAATAGTGCAATGTAACCATCGCGATCTCGAACGTGAGAGCTCTCATCTTAGTTTTGAGACCTTTAACTTTTTCCGGGTGAACGGTGAATTTAATTTTCTGTGGAAATTGCTATCCCGGGGCATGGCGGCGCTGCAATAAATTCAATTTTGCTGATAAAACTCCTATAAATACGTACTAGAGATGTTTCCGCTTAATGAAATTATTATTTTACCTGTTGCGTTCAATTTGATTATAACTTAATCGCTTTTTCGTTAAAATATTTCGTTTACCAGACCTTAAGATTATCATGATTTTTAAGTAATACCATCACATGGTACAAAATTAGTTTTGTTCGATGTCGTTTTTTGGCCTTTTAAAATGTTAAGTGCGTTACAAAAGAAATGTTAATGGCTAAATATACAATAAAAACAAGTCTCGATACCGATATCAACTATAAATAAACTGGTTGATCTGGTAAACCATTAACACATCAGAAGCATAAATCAAAATTGTTTGCATTAAATTGAATAGGTGTAATGAATCATAAAACTATGCGCGCAACGTAAAGTTTGTCCGATAAATCAACCTTGAACCAACAATTATCGATACCGCCGTAAATCACTTAAAGATATTTTAATTAAACATCCTCTCAACAGTGACAGATCAGCCGCGCAGTTATTCTCATACTGAATGACGGGGCCCCAAATTCAGCACACACATACATTTGTGCGGACTCTCCTAATTCTCTTTTTTAATTTCTAATTTTTTATTTTGTGTCAAGTTTTTTTTTTATTTATGTGTATTGGATGAAAGATTTATCTTTCCATCTTAATTTAGATATTATACAATACAACTATAACACATAGCGTCATTAATATTAATTAAAACACGGATTTTAAATAAATCACACTGAACGTTCCGAAGACTAGTTAGGCTTCTTCCTTCAAGAAGAAAAACGTAGCCTTAAATATTTCGGGGGCCTCATGAGCTAGCACGCGTTGGTCCCTGCTCCTATATATCAGTGAAGGGGCGGCGGGCGGTGGAGGAATTAATTTAATTTTAACTTGATAATATATCGCGTCGGAGTCCTCGCTAATAATGGAATTATGTTTGTACTTTCAGAATCCATTTGCATTCTTAGTAGGAGCGTCGCGTAGATCGGTTTTTGGCTCTTCTTTTTTTGAAAATTACTTCGAATATTCATCGAACTGTTCAGTTTTTAAACGATTATAAAATTTCGATAAAGATTTTCGTATCAATCTCTCTCAGACTCAGAAGTCAGACTAATCATTTCTGCTTAAGCCGAACACAAAATCTAGCTAAAAATACTTGATGGGAATCTGCAAATATTTATTTGGAAGAATAACGATTACTGCGGTAAAGCGTGTGCTCAAAACAGCAATCGCCTTAAACAATAATGCACAATATTAAACGCTTAAAACATATGACGAATAAGGTTATTGAGTATATCGTCCGACTGTCTTCTTTGTCCTGATATTTCGTCTAGAACTGCACAATCTACACATCCCAATCCCGCCATTCGTAACCTCAACGCAATCTGTATTCCCATACAAATTACTTATCACAATATTCATGAAACTGAAATGGCGTCTACACATCACACACATTACGTCCCTGAAAACTAAATTCAGGTTGCATTTGCGTTGCTTCATCTAAGCTTAATGCGTTTTCGTATGCTTGATGGGCAGTCGCAGTAGATATTCCATTCAGGCGGCCAGACAATCCTCCCTATACTGCTATTCTAACTCACCCCCAAACCTACCTACGTGGGGGCAGCCCCCGTATAGCGCTTAATTTCCGTATCGTATGGTCATTAATTTGTGAAAACGATATCTTCTAAATTACTCGGTTTATTAAATTTATGGAATTTTCGGTTTCTATAATATTAAGACGAGAATGTAAATTTTCATTACATTTTAATTAATGCTTTCATTTTGGTTTATTGCTCATTTAACATCATCTGCTCATATATGTTTTAACTGCAAGAACTTCGGCCTCCTATGAGGGTTCAGGCCATAATCCACCACGGTGGGTGTAGGTTGGCAGATCTAACATGTCTTCGAACTTTTAATTCTTGACCATGTCTGCATGATGTTTATTTAAACACGATGTGCAATTAAGCAATTTAGTTCATGTAGGCTCGCCTGGTCTCGAATTCGCGACTTTCTTATTTTCGTCCGAGGTCTTCACTGGGCCACCACGGCTTGATAAAACAAAATTATAGTAGAATAAAAAGGTTAAGGTAGATTTTATCTGTGCAAGTTTGGCGCCCTTTTGCTGCTGCCCTCTAGCGAGATTATGGTGGATGGTGGCTGTCACCGGCGCATTCCCGCCAACTTTTAATTACGATCATTGTGAACAAAGTTTAACTCGACGACAAAAGGACCTTCTGTAATGAAACTTTGTACATGACGCCGTTATTTTCTAAGCGCTTGTCGGTTTGCTTATAATAGAATTTTTAATAACTTTATCTTGCTGATAATTAAAGCAATTCAATATAAATTAATTAGTTTTCAATATCTCGTATAATAAGTTCAAAATTTTAATAAGGGAGATTATTTTTCGAATGGAAATTACCAACAAACGTTAAACATTTTTAATAACGCCTTGATAAATGCGTGTTTCCGAACATAAATTCTACTTGTTCGCGGTGTTTACAGAGAAAACTGAGACACCGCCGTGCATAAATTGCAGAGCTTCACATAATTAAAAATCAACATTTACATTCAATTCGATCCCCATTGCGACGTCTATATCACGTTTTAAGTTTATGATATCTCTAAATCGTGGTCTTAGAATTCGGGAGAATGTTAATATCACCTTAATACTTTTAAATTTTAACTGAATTAAATATAATGAATAGATTATAATTATGCCCATAGTGTTATCCTTGATAATGTAAGTACAATTCAATTATAGAAACATAAGATAAAACACACTGGATTAAATTACAATAATCTTCGAGCCGCAGTGGGCTGTCATTCAGTACGCTATTACTGCGCCTATCAGCTTAAATGGTTGCTTTACAAACCGTACAAATTGTGGCGATAATTCGTGTAAGTACACATTGTAACTAGACAATGGTGGTTTACAACAATTTGCGTAATAGCTTTAATGGTTTGTAATCACAGGGCGGCCCTGAGTCGCTCGCTGTATACTATTATACGTGTGCTTTATCTGAGCTCATTTATACATTTCTGTTCTAGATCATAATCTGTTCTATATGTTGTATTTTTGTGTGTAGGTATTGCGAACGTCTTTATAAGCTCAATTTGTTTCAAGTATTAAACGGCCAAATACGTAATTTTAGGAATTTTTTTGAATTAGTGAAGACATATGTTTCATGACTACTAATTTTTTATATCCGAAATACTCCAGTTGAAACTTAAATATAACAGGATATCTAACTACAAACTATACGAAACTTTTTCGTTTATCAAAAAAAAAAAAACTTAAAAACATTAAACAGGAAATATTCGTTACAAATCATCAAGTTCTTTGACAATAACATGAATCGATATCGCACAAAGCAGACGCAGCACGAACCATAACAAATCCTATTTAACACATTCAAAACAAACATTAATTCCGAACGATAAAATAGAAACTTTAACAAATCTATTTGAAGCAGAAGAAACTGGGAAAGCAATAAAAGCAAAATAATAGTTATGGAAATAGTCCTTCATTTTCCACGAAAGAAAACTTCGGAACTGCCGACAATATGAATGAAACTATAATATTAGAAAAGTTTCGTCTCGAAATGAGAAAACGTTGTACGGGCTCGTTCCTCTAATACACGTAGTTATAAACTTGTTCAATATA
Source organism: Zerene cesonia (assembly GCF_012273895.1). Lineage (NCBI taxonomy): Eukaryota > Metazoa > Arthropoda > Insecta > Lepidoptera > Pieridae > Zerene > Zerene cesonia. Next base: position 8,945,162 of record NC_052114.1, read on the forward strand.
CTTCGAGTGTGTATGGCGCGTTTAATTGTGTTTTGCTTTAACTAATGGCCAGTATCATTGTATTTTCTTACGTCGTCATTTCATATTGCCGTAAATGAGTATGACGAATTATTCTAATGGATCGAAACTTGTGAAGTTTTATTTTATTAGTGTAATTAATATTAGCAACATTTTATATTGTGATTTTCGTTAACATTCATACAAAATTAAAATCTATAAATAATTTACAAATCAAAATAGTGCAGTGATATAAAATATCGATAGTTTATCAATGTTTACGTGTCGGTCTTTGAACTTATATGCAGATCAGGGTGTACGGTATAAACGCTTACCACATATAAGCGATTGTTATGATAATAAGGCATGCAATAGACGGAGCGGGGATGAAATATTGGCCTCTTTTGCATAAGCACCGCACCGTAGAGGCTCTACGATGTGCTACGACAGGAACTCGTAGCTACTTAATTGTTCATTATGGAAATTTGTGAAAACAAATTTGTACTGAGTTTCGACTTATCAGGAAGTGATAACGAGGAGAAAATACATTTATTAGAAACATTGGACGCGTTGGGAAATTTATACTTTCAGTTTGCGTTTGTTTAGAAATGTTTTGTATTTATTGATATGCCAGCATATTTCATTTTGGCTATATATCTATTCGAAAATGCATTCAAATGATAACAATATATTATATGTTACGTTACACATATAATTGATTGTTGACGTAAAACGTAAAGCATAAAATAGTGTGCAAAAAGCTGTGAAGTAGTTCAACATTAAAACACATAATATCAACGTTTATAAATCTCTTTTTTGTTTATGAACCAAATGAAACAATTTTTTCAAATTCATTCAAATGTTAAAAAATTTACCCAAAACATTTTTTTTCATTTTAAAAGTATCAGTGTAAATAAAGCATAAATAATCAGTGACAACTGAATGAAATACTAGCAGTTCGCCCCGGCTTCGACCGTGGTACATATATAGCCTATGGCACTCAGTGAAGTTGCAGCTTTCTAAAGGTGAAAGAATTTTTAGTAGTTTTTGAATTTATCCATTACAAACAAATAAACAAAAAAACAATTTCTTCCTCTTTATAATATTAGTGTAAAGGTGTAAATTAAAGTATTAACTTGATGATATTACACATAATAAGCTATTTATTGGCTTTAGATACTTTTTCATACATATATGATGCTGAATGACATATTTTCTATAAAAATATCGACTGCAAAAACCCATTTAAATAATATATATGCTTAGAAAATATAAAAACGTTAATTATCGAAAAAAATCTTCGAATACTGTCCATTGATTAATTTAAATACGAACTTCAATCATTTATCTTGTTGTCTGAGAATTCTCTTTAGAATAGCTACTTTACAGTCTAGAGCAAGCAACATGGAAAGAAGTAACGAAGCGTGGTTATTTATAATATATGCAAGATAATTTCGTATTCTCTCTTGATATAAGATATTTAGGAATCTAATTAAAATTCCGAGTATGACGAACATCGCAAAAGACAGCTATGTGGAGATATATCTGCGATATACTTATAAGAATTTATCAGACACTATGCTTATAGATAGGTTTAAATATACGCGCCGGGCGACTGACAAGGACGCTCTAAACTCGAGAATTGTATGTGAGTAATAGAGACAGACTACCGAGCCCCGAGGTGCCGATACAATGCACAATGCATACGCTAAGTCCGTTCACATTGAATATGTAAAGTATAAATTATATTTTTGATTAGTCCTTGTTGAAACCTTTAGTCTAATATTTATTTAATTGATATTTTATTCTTAAATTCTAAATCCTCAAACTACTGTGACACTATTGAATGTCAATTTAAAAGTGTAGAATTTACGTGTTTTACGTGTTTTAATCTATGTTATTGAATCCTTAAAATTTTTAATTAAAATAAAATATATCCTCATACAATAATTACGATAAGAAAACTTACACTATTAACACACGTTTTCAATTAAATACTTAATAAAGTTCGGATGAAAAGCGCAAGAATGTATTCATAAAGCTCTCGGCATCTCAAAATTGTAATTTGTTTATCAAACGTCTGCTCGGTGTATGTGTGGCGGGGGCGGGGTGGGACGGGTCCCGCCGTTCGTTCCGTCCGTCACATTGGCACCAGTCAGTAGTCACGTGCGACGCCGCCGGCCAACCACGCGCCTTACGTAACATATCGCTGCAATCGATTATCGATACGCGATTGCACATCACTATCACCACGCTTCCCGCGCATTTTTTGATTTATTTTTAGTGCTGTGTTTGTGTGGACTATTGGATTGTGCTCGCTGATTAAGGTTCGTTAGTCAATGTTAACTTTTAATTAGTTTAGAATAGTAAAGGTCAATAAACCGCGAGGCATTCGAGTAAAACAACGATGGATTGGAGCGATTCCGTGCATAAGTTGAAGATTTTTTACTTCATAATTACTTTTGCTATTCTAAAAATATTTTATTCATTATTGGTAATATAAAATGTTTTACTGTACTTTCTTATTCCGAGATTTATTCTGAACATAGATAATAGTGAAATATTAATGTAATTGAACTTACAAAACTTATTCCTACTTAATAGAGTTTTATTAATTAAAATTTATTCCTGCTCACCAGCTTCAAATGATAATGTCATATAAAATCACAAACTATTTAGCTAAGTGCATTGACAGTGATTCATTTACTAAGGCTAAATTATTATTTTGTATTTTTAAAAATGGTCATGTTATACCTATCAAAAAGTTTTAATAACACGGAAGTAAGTAAATGCCTGGCACATTACATAGAGTCTGAAAGTATTAAAGGTGCAAATAAAAAAAAATTAATTGAATTTAGTGACCCCAAAATAAAAAGCAACTATGTTTCTGAACTGAAAGAAAGTAAATTTGTTTAGTTATTTTTTATCTATCAGAAGCTTCAATTGCAATTTAAATTTGTTGTTTAAATAAAATAAAACTAATTCACGCTTTTTATAAATCTTTTCATTTACTCAATTTTTAGCATTTCATTCTTATTAGCGAAAAGAGAGAGAATGAAATAATTAATTATTTAGAAGAAAAAATAAAGTTATTTTCTAACTGTCTAGCCTATATTTGACTGTATTATACTTATATCTACATATTAACTCTGTGTTTAAAAGGTACGCTTATCCTATAATATATTTTTTTATTATAATTTTTTCGGATGACACAGATCCATTTTTAGTATGAGAAATTTAGTACGTTTTATCAAATATTATGTTATATTACATAGCTAAAACAAAATGTTTTAATAAATATCTATATCGATCGCAATACTTTTCTTACATCTATTTATTTTTTCTTTTAATTATACCACAATCATACAATTTATACACAAAATTATGCATATAATTGCATATCATTACATCTAGTTTTATCATCTATGCCTCAGTTATTAAATCGAGCTATATTTCCATTGGATATAATTATGATTATGTGAGAGCAACTTATAATTATCTACATGCCAGTCCTCAATTTACTTTTCGTAGATAATAACGAAAGCAGCAATTTGCCACAGATAATTCTACTTTCAAAATTGCTTCGTTCCTAACATCGCTTATCTATAATTTCGTTCCTAGGAAATGTGTACCTACATCATTATTTGAAACAGATTATAAAATCAATCACGTTGTTTCATGGACAGCGCGAAATTATCCGCAATTATTTAAAACATTTAATTTATTAAATAATCTCGTAACGAATCAAATTGTATCTTAACTACGCGGGCTGTAAAAAGTTCATTTCTCATTAAAATTTGACAAGAAGTCGTTAATTGACTGCGATAAGATAAAAATAAAACAATGGAATATCTTTCACTATCTCTGGTTTAGCTATCGTTGAGTCATTTAGTGACTATTAAGTTTATTTTTTCAGTCATAGATTACTGATTCTATTATAAATAACCTCTAGTTTTATTTCTACAGAAATACAATAACGAGATATACGTGTTTTATTCATTATACGATACAAACATTCTATGATCGAAATATTTAAGTAACGAACGGGATTTTTATCAGCTCTTTTATTTGATTTTTGATTGCAATCAACTGCGCAAACTCTCTACAATCCAATATAAAGAAAAATAAATAAACAATAAATGTTTATTCAAGAGCCCCGAGTTTATGGCTTCTTAAAAATTTTCGTATTTTTTTATATTTTGTTACATATCATAACTTGGATGCCATTTATCATAACAAATTGAGTGTAATATTCCATATATCAATGCTATTAATATAATGTTTAAATATTTAACTAATAACAACTTTAAAAATATTCTATTCATAACGACAATCTCAATACATAATAATATCAATTCATAATAATATAGATAGAAGTATAATCGAATAGATTGTTATTCAAAACATGAATTAATAATAATACGTCATTATATTCTTAAAATGATCATCCCGTACAAATTTTAAATAGAAAAGTAATGAGAAAATCACTCAGAAAGCAAGGGAACATTTATGATTAACATGAAATATAAATAGTTATTTGAATTCTGAATTTAAAAAGTGCATCGAATGTTCCTTCATGTTAACTCATGGCGTTATCACAATATAGTTGACATAACATAGTAAATAGAAATGGGTAGGACAGATAACGCTATCTGTCCCACTTCTACTATCTTTGGTTTGTTATTTTTAACGCTTTTTTAGATCGAACCCGATTTACAACTCAAAACGATTCCTCCGATGGTTTTTATTATTTAAAAACTAATATTTACTTCTAGTGTATTCCAACCTTCAATATGATTAATAATTCTAGCCGCTTTTGATATCAAAAACGACTATATATTTTTTTCAATTGGTTGATGATGAAACCGATTGTCTATGTAATGTGTATTAAAATACAAAATATAGATTCACAAGAAACTTTGCTGGCACAAGGCTTTGCTGTATATAAAAAGCATAACCGTCGTTCCACCGCACGAATGTGTCTACTTCTAGCTGAAATAGCTTTAAAAGCAAACTGAACTGAATGAATTGGAAGTTCACAATAACCATATCGAATGGCTAACACTACAAATACTACGTTGCAATGCGTACGCTTGGCGAATAAAAATGTAGGTCACTCTCGTTGGCCTCGATTCATTCAGCCCATGCGTAACGCCAAACTGATAGTGGAGTAAATAAAAACACGTGGTTTTAGACTCACGCACGATGTTACAGCTGCAAAATTGGAAACAGTTTTATCAAATTGAATGAAAACAAAACGACTGTATCTGGGGATCCAACAGTCGAAGGTGACATTGAGGTTTTATACACATTATTTTATGTTGGAAATGAAGGATTTTTCACTTTAATAGAAAAACGAGGGTTGGAAACCGGACAAGCCAAGACCAAGACAAGAATTGGTCTGTAGGTGTATGTACTCTAATCCTCAAGGTAGGAGGTCTGTATCCCTGAAATGTGTACATATGGGCTGAGGATGATGGTCTGTAAATTGTAATCAGCGTTCTTGAAATTTAGGAGTTCACTCAGGAACTAGTCAGGTCATCTTTTTCACTCATATTTTGCAATTAAAACGCAACGTGTAATATTTCCATTAAATAAATAACACTAAAAATAACACATGATAAACAGAGCATCCTATCATACCATTATAAATTGACTATATTTGAGTCAATTCAAAAATTAATTCAGACCCAGGAAGAAATTAACAATTCGTACATTATCATTAAATGCAGCGAGTCATCGAACAATGAAGGGTATTTATAAATAAAGTCTGTCTGAACACAGCGAAAATCAATACAGCCACGCAAGCAGGATAATTGGAAATTTCGACACGGAAAAATTCAATTTTGTGCATTTAACATACCTTTTAAAGTACAAGCGTAACTACTTCCTGCACTTTGTGTTGCCAATATTTAAACATGTTGTATTATATTTCTTTTATCATTTTTGCAGTGAACTTGTTTAATTATACGCAATAAATCAATTGAAGCTAGAATTAAATAATTACTTACTGACTTTTTCTTACAGCTGACTTTGATTCAAAAAAGGAACGCACGACGAACGTGAAGCGAGTTTGAAATATTTATTCGAAATTTAGACAATTTAACGTTAAATTTTTTACCGAAAATGCTAATATGGTAGAACCATAAGCGCAATTCCATTTATAACATACAACAAGCGAGGATAATATAATAAAATAAAGTATTTTCAGAGAAAAAACGCGTATTTTGGCACGGACTGACCGGCTAATTGCAGTTGATATGAATCGTAAAGTGTATACGACTCCGACCGTGAAAATTCGAATGAAAATTTACGCCGGGCCGTAAAAGCTCCCCGACGTAATAGATGGCTACGGTGTTACGTTTTATTACGTTACGTTAACGCTGGGCGGAATTTTGATATTAAAGTAATGAATTTTCATTATGTATTTTAGAAACTGCAGCGGGAATTAAGTGATGGACGTTTGTGAATGTGTTATTATCTATGAAACATGTAAACATTGAAGTGTTAAATCTTCGTTTCATATTTTGATATGATGGATTAAATAGATATTAAGACATATTTTATCGATTTCCCCGCGGTGCACTCTCTGTCGAGATTTTTAAGCTATTACTGTTATGTAGAACTAAATATATACAATAAGCTACTTCTCTATAAGATATAACGGTATAATTTAATTGTTTCCTATCTTTAGAAAATATATGTCCATGATGAATTGCCCTGACAATAATTAATAATCTGTTCATTATTTTGAGGTAAGGTCTTCAAGTAGGCCTTTATATTTTGTAACCCACTTTCACCTGAGCTTTCTAAATGAAAAATGAAGAAGGAATTCGTACATGTTATTTTGAAAGAATGCTTATACTTTTCCGAATAATTATTGAAACTGTCATTTAAAAGCATGCTATAGTCTTTTTTATTTTAAATAATTTGTTTCATTACTTAAATATCATTGAATTAAAGACAAAAAGCATTATTGAATATTAGGTTTAGGTTTATCGCTAATAGTAGAACTGCATATTGCAATATAACAATTAAATAAAAATCGTTCTTATATAAAATTATTCTTAGACTCATAGATCTCAAATATATATAAATGTGGCTCCATTATGCACTGCAACGATTAAAAAAAATCTATAACGTCTGAATAGATTTCACATTTTCGTATGAATCATGTTCTACTATGTTTAAATTGGATTCGTGTCAATAAAGTAAACAGTATCACTTACACGTCTCAGCGATTTTACAAGGCATTTCCCATTCAACAAAACCGTATCACATCTCAAGTGGTAGGCGTTAGCTAGACTAGACTGCTCGTCGCCGTACTGCGTTCCATTCATTTCTATCTCTAGAATTAAAACGTGTTTACATACGAGCTTCGTGTATAAGTTTATTATTTGATATCAACTTTTGTTGCGTACAAAAACAACATTGTAAGACAAAATTGAAAACACCGTCTCACATGCACTTTTGATAGAATAATTTAAGAGTATGAATCTCTGAAGAATCTTTTTACAATAATGTATATATCTTGTGACAAAACAGAGTAGAATTCATATTTCTATCAATTTCTATTATCAAAGGTGAAACTGCAATAACGTAAGCATACTTATAAACTGTCTGGCTTGTGAACAAAAGCAAAAATTATGTTACAATAATTGTTTTCTAATTTCCAAAGAACTAAGGAGTCAATATTATCATATTTGAATTTGTTATCTGCTCGAGTTCACGAAGTAACTTTTCTTTGATCTTTTTGCAAACCGAATAAAAAATTTTAATATTAATTTTCGTTCCTGATACAAAGTATATTATAATGATCTCATCGAATACACGCTCAAGAGGATGAAGTCAATTGTGTTTCTAGTATCAGTATAGTTAGAATCAAGACAGTAATTACGATTGTATTAAGTGATTGAATGACTGATGGTTGCGCAGATAAGATAATAGATGCGGAATTAAATCGCTACAATGTTACGATTTAATAAAATTTAAAGAGAAATTATTCCGTTGTTTCCTTGATGCGAAAGACTTCTTTGAATAGATAAAAATTGCAAGGAAATATGTTAAGGAATTTTATTAAATAATCTTGTCTATCTCTTTCTATTAGAATCGAATTAAGGTGCAAACGACCACTTTAAAATACAAATCTGTCCAGCGATTCCATGCAAGTCCCATCAACGATCAATTCGCAGCTATACGCATGGAATAAATTCCACAGCTCAACAAGTTACCGATCCGCTATCAATTACCTAGATTTAACATGACAAAAATGGATACAAAAGTATCAAAGTCCTTGTTTACAAACAGTGGCTTCGACCCTCATGTCAAGCCCCCGGGACTGCTCCCAGATCCGGCCTTGAACTTGTGCGTGACGCCACTCTAGGCCGTTTACCTCTTGGAAAATACGCCAAGGGAGATCTTCGCGATAAATGACAATTGAATAGGCGGGAATTGGGTTGAAATGAGGCGAGAACGCAATTGGAAATCTATTTTTCTTTTCCGTTGCTGATACATCGATAGTACATGGGTACTTCGTCGATTTATGAATGTATTATTGTTTCATTTGTGATATAATCTGTATTTTACAGAATCTATATTTTACAGAATTGCAGGTGTCAACGAGAATTTCAAGTGTCTAATTTGAAAAATTGTGCACACATTGACAAAAAGTCATAATTCGAAATTACTTGTATATGAATATTTTCTTATTATCTCACTGATGCAACATTCAACCATAATTTAAAAATTACAACGCAATAATAGTATATGAAGCTAAAATAAACCGTTTACAACGAAAAGCTTTAGCTTGTTCATTATTAAACTCCATAATGCAAAAAATATAAACCCGGATAATACAAAAGTCGGCTTACAGCGTACGTTAAACCGGGTAATATATATAACCGGCGAGGATACAACCAGACACCGCTCAGACTGTCTGCTTGTACAATTTCACTCGAAATATGTGCAGCATGTAAAATAAAAAGTGAGAGTGGATATGAGAGTTCGTGATTTAAGTGTAGAGGTTTTCATCCGAGATTTCAGGTGTACAAATGTAGCTTATTTTTTGTACACTCAAGTCGGCCAGCATCTCTCTAATGTAATATTTTACTTGTATTTTTCAGTTAGCTGTTTTATATATCACCTTGAAAATTTTTAAACCAAGGGTATAATAATTGTGCTCTGCGAAAGCTTTGAGCATATACATAGTTCTAGAATAATCATCTTAAACATCATCAAATTACAAAAACACATTCGTATGTTCTTCACGTCACGCGCGAATGTTTCTTGCAATCAAACACAGTGCTGTGATTTGAAATCCTGCATGAATGAGAGAAGCAGAGCATTTTCACTTACCTGTAATATTAAAAGTGGTGACAATTCTCGGTTCGCTAACAACGCGCGTGCTTGCAACTGTCTGAGTTATACCCGGTTTCCATTATATCCGAGTCCGTGTAAAATATTCTAGCTGAAAATGTGTGCTCACCTGTGTACCATGTGTGTATATAAACATTGAAAATAGGTGTCATTATGTAAACTAATATTTGGTTTTCACGCTCGTATTTTGTTTGCAACCCGATTTTCGATGAAATTGAAATTTAAAACTTAAAAAAATTTACAGTATAGTTATATGTTATCATTCGTGACGATTAGTAACATTGGATTAAGATCTAGCATATTTGTATGTGGAAATTACATGCTAAAAGCTTATTATTAAAATGAAGCATTTCACATCTTTAGGTTTAACTATGAATTTACGGTAATATTAATCTTTTAGGTTTTTGAATTAAAGCTACACAATCTATTTAATGAGTTTTACTACCTAACGACTTTAACCCACTCGGGTATCGGTCTGAAAAGTACTCGCTAAATATTGAATCAAAACTTTTCAATTGTTTCATTATTTAATTTAACTTTGTGTATTCCTTTTTCCAACGCTACTCCCCATTAGGATATACGGTCCAGTATCTACTAATAGATACAAAAACAACTTGTGTATCTCCACTCAAACAATTCCGACCTTAATCTTAATCGTAGCATAATTTAATTTGATCTCTTCAATCAAATCGTTTTACAAATATCTGTTAGAGTCCTGTGGTATCCGTGAATAAGGAATTCCACCCGTTCCTGGTTCTGGTTAACTTTGACAAATGTCACATGTCACGCAGCCAGGCGTAGTAGGGTGAAACCCTGTTCTTGTTACCGTGTACCGTATGTGTTACATCGTATTGAAACATTGCCACCATTTATTTTACGCTTTTGCCTATAGAAGGTACTGTTCTGCCATCGACACAGGTTTAAAACAATTATAATGTTTGTGGGTAGTTTGTGATGATTGTCCATTGTTTTAAATTTTATCTTTGCGATTCGATTATGTGGACTTCAATGTCGTAATTATCGTTTTTTTTTAATTTTGTTTATTCGTATCAAATAAAAAAGCGCTAAGCAAAATATGTACTCGAATTTTAACTTTAATAATTTTGAGTTATGAAGATTTCACAAACCTCCAATAACTTTAGAACAAACATCCAGCTGTGGAGCAGTCGCTAACATTTCACATAACTACGTTAGCGCTACACGCTATCGCAATAAAAGAGTAATAGAGGAAACTGTGAATCATCAATTACCATTCAATGGCAAGTAATTACATTGATTGTTAAGTGATCGACAGTAAACAAACCTGACCTGCCTCGAGAGCGGACGAGATGTCGGGTCACCCCGGGCGCCGACCTCTCCGAGAAGCGATATTACTGAAGGTGCTAGATAAACTATCGCTGTTTATAACAGCGCAGAGAATTGGCCTTATACAAGGATCTTATAGCGACCTTGCTATCGGAAACAAGGACAATGTTTTATAGCGATATTTTGAGGTTTCTTTAAGATTTCATGACTTATTAAATAATACATGGTCTTGCAGTAACGTCAAAACTAACTATGTATATAAATGATAGAATGTAGCTGGTTCCAGATTGTCTAAGTATGAATAAATTTTAAGTATTTGAACAAATTACGGTAAGTTAAGACGGTAATTTAAAGTCTGGTGTAATTAAATTAATAAAAAAGCAATCAACGTACCTCCTTGCGGTTTTCTTGTTTTATCTATATCGGGATATTCATTATTTATATGTATGAAAAATTGCAAATAATTTGTTCTCAGGACTTTCAGAGTTGCTTCCATGCCGTATTAGTTTAACCTACATACAATTTTAACCAAGAAACCCAAATACTATTTGATTAGTGAATTTATGTTTATTCTTGATTACCCGATCAATTTCCAAACATTACGCATATATTCAAGTATACTGCCATAAATTGCAACTGAAATATCCAGCATTGATTCTCAACCATAAATAATTACAATAAGTTATAATCAATTTTCTAATATCCATCTACTTGTTTACAGGTCTTACAAGACATCAAGGTAAATATTGTAGTTGACAGTTCTGTTCACTTTCTTTTGCAAAGCTTGGTGTTTATTTGCCTACCTTTTATTTTGCACTTTTGCACTTCTTAGCACGAGTTCGTATGTTTTGAAACTAACCGTTTTAAAAGACGTTGCGAGAACTTTAAGTTCTATTGAGTAAGATATTTATAATCAGGTTGAAAACGGCGTACGATTGAAAACCTTATCTTGTCCACTTGGTCATAATTTTATGACTCTTCTTTATTACACAAGTTTATGAACAACGTTATCCATTAGTCAAATGTTTAAAATATGCTGATTAATACCGAGATATATTTTGAGACTCTTTGTATGCTAGCGCAATAGATACAATATATTTAATATGTTTATAGTAACATTGTATTAAATTCAAAGACACATTCGTAGATGTTAAGTAGACAGATACATATTATTTGTTCATAAATAGGCTTGATTTCAGCGTATTAATTTCATTTTGTTCTTAGTTTCTGGCACATTACTTTGTATGGCTTCTTTTAACTCTATATACATACTAATACGATACCACGGCGTTCGCGGCCTACATTTGGTAAGTAATCACTAATCTAGATTCTAGATAGAAAGTATATTTTCATGTGTAGTAAAAATTAAAAAACTGTCAAGATTTAAACGTCAAATTGTTGTAGGTTAATTTCTTTAATTGTTACCACACAATTGAAATTACTTGAAATTGATTTGAATACTTGTTTTGTGTGATAAAAACATAAAATGAAAAAAAAAATTTACTTAAAATTTTACACATTAACTTTTTGTAAATTTGAGTGTTGCCTAGCGACAGCAGATTACGCTGCATCTTATAGTAAAACACAATTTGACAAATGACTCATAGTATTATATTAGTAGTATTATATCATAATTTTTATAAAAGAGAATTTGCCCATCAATTTTATTAGAAAGGCCCTTTAATGAAATATGTTTAAAGGCTGTACAAATAAGACACGTCACATCCGCGAAGGTTCGATACGGTCTGGGAGGGAGGGGGCGGTCGATGGGTCAATGAACCCGCCAAACTCACCCCACCTCTTATCGCAATTTTCTTCCCCAATTTATCTAATATCGTAATGAATTTTTTAATGAAAGCATGGATATTGGATACGGAATTGCAGGAATTTTTTCTTTGCTATTATTTTAACGATTTTAACTTCGCTTATCGAGACCTCTTTTTTATATGTAGTTTTAATTATAAGTTTAGTTAAAAATAGGTATTTTTCATTAAGGGCAATTCATCAATAATTTTAAACTCAGGGACTCTGTATTTGCTACTATAAATAATACGAACTTGCTATTAGCTGTTTTCTAGACATTTAGTTCAAATATTTCATTTGCAGCCTATAATATTGCAGGCCAAAATTTTCCTTGCATTATGTCGAAGGACGATTCAGTTCCCCATCAATCGACAATGTATTGGTGAAATGCGGGTTTACTTTAGGTTTAGTTCAGAATTCTGTACATTTTAGTAATTTGCACCAAATCTACCTATCTCGATAGATTTCCCAGCAACGCGAAGTAGGTTCATAAAACATACAAGTATTTTATGTTGTGTATTATTTCACTAAGAAAAATTTAAACGTATTTAGATATACTACGTATTAGATATACTTCATTCTGTTAATAAAATGAAATACTAAAAATCAGTAAAATATATTATATCAAGCTTTGAATGGTTCTGATACCCGATGTAAATTTTAAATAATTCATTTCTTCTCAGGCTGGTTACAATAATTTTATTATACATATTCGTACAAATGTTCAATGAACCAGAAAAGTTAAAAGTTCTCATATTATAAATAAATTTATTACTAGTCCTACCACGTTTTTTCAGTCCGGTTAGGTAAATGGCTCTTCGGGCTAACAAAATAGAATTTTTTGCTACTCGTACTAAATTACGGAAATAATAAGTTTTTTTTTATGTTAATTCCTTATCAAAGGATAGGAAACTTCAATGTTTATTCAATGGAACATAATTTCACGGATCGGTTGTTTTTATCAGTCAATTAAAGGCTAAAGAGAACTTATAAAAGATTTCACCTCGCGTGTGAAAAATTGCTTTAATCATTCACAATGACTTAAGAATAATATAACTGACTTAAAAATATATAAAGAATAACGTTTCAAATATCTGTCAGTTTTTCTGGCAAACAGATTTTTCTAAATTAAAAAAAAATTGCTAAACAAATCAAATATTTGAAATTTACTTTATTCCTAAATAGCGTAGAAAAAATGAAACATAAGGAGAGTAAGCACAAATTGAAGCTATTAAAATAATATCTATGTCATTCCATAGAGTAAGTTCGAGTACTCTAGTAATGGCTCTACCAATCACGCTATCTATTCGAATGAAAGCTTTCAACATAATAATATACATTGCACAATATAACCTCGCAGTTATTTTAAAACCAGTCAATAAAGTTCATTTTTCATTTATTTTTGACACATATTTCTTCCTATTCTCACTCATAAGTTCTTCTCACTCGCACAACAATTGCCTATTTACAAAACATTCTAAGCGACGTTGCCAGGTCGGCGCATGGGCCGATGACGTCACATTCTTCCTTTATATTATATGTAGGTACGCTATGAACACGTTTGGAAGTTCTAAAAATGGCGATTCTGATAAGATAATTTTCCGTTATTCTATTTTTTGTTGTTTATTTCAAAGTCATCATATTATATGGAAACTTAAATTTTATAAATGCCGGTAGATTCATATATCACTTTCGTTAGAGTCCAAAGCTTATAACATTATATTGCATATATTGAATAACAAATCAAAATAAAAAAAGCGGCTTCCTCATTACAATATCGATGAGTCAATAATGTCTATTATTATGACGTGTTTGGACATGAAAGGCGGATATTTTGAAAACATTGCCTCGAATTATTACCAGCGATCGATGTAATTGAATGTTATTTAATAAACAGACTATTGTTATTGAACGATAACATAACATTAGGATGTGATAGAATATTATTATGTGACCTTGGAAGTTAGTAACTAAAAATATGTATGCTACAGAAGTCTCTTTTTCGATATCATAAACTGCTACAGATACAATAAAAATTAGACTGCTATGTTGCAAAAATAGAATTTTCAAAAACGAGAAGGGGTACTTAGTTGAAATTACTCTAAAAAATAAAACGATATTGTATTTACGTAAGTATTCAATTCCTTACATGTTATTTAATATAAAATACATATAAACATCATAATATAAGTAACATTTCGTATTTATGTATAAAAATATACGTAAAAATCACATTGTTTATCCGTCACAAGGTCAGAAAACCTTTGATCTTCTTGGCACAAAACCAAAACGTAAATTGCTATCCCGTACGACTTACGAATAATATTCTGAATAATGTTCCAACGTATGATATGTAACGCAATTAAATAAAACGATAAATGTATTTTTTTACAGTAGTATTTTGTAGAAATTTAAACGAGATTCATCAAAGGACCAGTATTTTACCGTCTCCCTGCTTTATTTATGTGTTTCTCTGAAACACGTGAAATCTTATTTAATTTATGCATTTTAAATTATTTCAATTATGTAACTGAAAAGATTACTCGTGAGAAAAAAAATCAAATGCGTCACTCGACCACCCACGAGGCTAAGTTCTGTTAGCGGAACGAACATTTTCAGTTGTTTCGTTTTAAACACAAAACGATCAATAGGATAAAGAGCTTATTATCTTTAATTTTTATATAATCAAGTCTTAAACTATTAAAATCAAACTATATATATTCACAAAGCTATTAATTTATAACCAGAATAAACGTTCCCCTCTCTTTAGATACTTTACATACATACAAAATCGTCCCTGAGAACGTATTTTTATTTTAAATGCCTAATCAATCTAATAACTCAAGCAGGGGACCGACCTATATAGATAATGCTATCAGCCTATACTTCCTATGTAATTAATCACCGAGCACCGTCAAAATGGGCCACGATAAATTTAACTCCAAGGAAAAAACACCGAGTATACCAAGATATCGCGTTGAAAATTCACTTTTTATAAGTGTTTTTGACACTAATTGACGGGACTATTTATAATGGCAGATTCTAGCAGGACTAGTGAACAAACGTTACGTCTTACATTGTTAATAAATTTATAGGTATATAAGTTTTGCTGCATTGTAATATTAATTTATGTTGATTTTTTTTCTTTTGCACTATCCCTGAACTTCGAATATTTCCGTTCCTACCAGGTTGCCTAGGGTTGCCTAGCAGAGATTCCTGTTTAGCAATAAGGCCGCCTCGTGTACGAACGATGTCTTTTATTTGTTCCTTCTTTGGGCAACATAATATTACTAGCTGCGCCCTGCGGTTTCACTCGTCTATCCCGTACAAATATTGGGATAAAAAGTTGTCATTCCAGTTGTCCAGCTATCTACGTACCAAATTTCATTGCAATCGGTTCTTCAGTTTTTGCGTGAAAGAGTAACAAACATCAATCTTCACAAACTTTCGCATTTATAATATAAGTAGGATAAATAAATAAATATTAGCGCACTAAACTATTGACGTCTATCCAACTAAATGTGTGTAATGATTTACTATTAACTTTAACAACCAAATTGTATAAAATAAAGTTCTAATAAAAAAACATAATATATACACTGTCCGTTTCGCTTGGTGATTTATGATTTAAACTCTAGATAAATTTAACGTAGCTGAAATAATATTAAAATAAATTGGAGTCAAAGTTTATTTCATTTGTCTCCTAACACAGAAAGTTAATAACTAATAACGCATTTTTTTTACGTAAAACATAATTATTGACTTGTAAATTGAACTGCTTTAACCAAAATATTCTAACGTTAATTTTACTGCTTGCATTTTAGCATGATATGATGCTTTTTTGTTACGTTCAGTTTATTTAAATTAAACTACACAGAAAGTCTTAAATTAAACTACTTCGTGGCGAAGAGTTCTTCGCCTGCACCTTTTTTCGTGGGGCAATCAACCATAGATATCCACGTCTCCAGGGAAGGTGCCTTGGGTACTGTCGGATTCCTACCGACTAAAACCCCACTGTGTTAATAAAGGGTCCACGGTAGCTGGTTATTTTTCGTTACCGAAAGCTGCACCTGACTTACGTCTATAAAAAGTAAATTCTCGGCATACTACATAACTGTGATATATTTGCATTAAAATTATATATAATATAACGAAATATAATGCGTCACATTACAAGCGGATCATACGGATCACATCTTTTTGCCAGTTTGCCTTCTCGTGTATTAGACTGTTAGCTAACGGTTTTTATAAACTTACGGCCGTATATTTTATTTTTCTGCGACATCTAAGCTTTGGCCTATGAAATGAAATATCACGTAACGTTGGCCAATAGTAGATCTTAAAATTGTTTCTTCATATTTTGCATTTATATTTTTTGTCATTTTAAACCTTACCGTAATTTATCAACATTTCTCAATTAAAATTCTAACTAACACTGACCATACAATCAGCCAATTTTAACAAAGTTAATTAGAGCCCTCTAAAAATTCATAATTTATAAAGCTGCAAATTGCTTTCAATATCTCTCTCTATATGAGTACTGTAAAGTATGTAATATTCAGAATATTATCTTGCTACGAGATTGTCGATAAAATTTTATGGCAAAATCTCGACAAAGCGAGGGTAGCCATTTCATACGAATGTTCTACTTTCAATTTTATAATATCAAAATGTGCTATTGCTAGCAGTATTCTTTAAAATAATATGATATTTTATATAAAGGAAAATAATATATATTTTTAAATAAACTGGCTTATTCAAGTTTCTATTGCGGCTTTTCATGTGGCATTTTACATAATATATCATTATAGATTGACGAATGTTATGTTGATTATATATACAGAAAAAAAAAATTAATAACTTGCTATGCAACTAAATTGTCTCACTTGCTCTTATACAGAGTAAACCTACGGAAATTGTTTAATCGGCAGCCCAAGTCAACGATCCCGGATAAGTGTACAAAGTTTATAAAAAGTGTGTTAAAAAGACAGAGTATAATAACATACTTAACATTATGATTTATTGAACAAAATCCTGAGAAGTTCCGCAACAGTAACCCTATCAGGTAAATGTATGCTAAAGTAAAGCGAAAGGGAGCACCAATATATTAGATAAAGTCGCCTCGAGCAATAAACGTGGCTCGTTACTCTAATATTATTCAAAAATCTGCTAATGTTTGCGGAAGTTTTTAATATTATCACCTCCCTTTAGTACCTATTAAATCTGGCTTAACCAGATAAGCTAATAACCAAAAATGGGCTTATTTTAAGTTCCACAAAAAAACATTTGATTGTAATTCTAAGACACCATAGTTGCCTTTCATTGACAGTTCCAAAACTTTCGCAAAAGAGAATCTAGCAAACGTTATATTTCTGGTAACTAGATTTGCAGGAACGAATCGTATGACCAAGTCATCTGAAACTATAGTGATCTTATCTACGTTTAACTAAAATGCATATCGCTATTTGCATTTCAAACAGTACTTGCTTCTATAAAGGAAAAACGGTCAACCTGATTGTAATAATAATTGTAAAACAAAAGCTGCCATAACTTATTTTGTGACATTTATAACTCACGATGTTTTGTTTGGCAGCGCGCTGGAATCAGAGCGAGCGTCATTTGTTTAGTGTACACATTCACATTTCGTTGTAGCAGTTTAATTTTTATGATCTTTATTAAAAGCGTGGGATTAGTACATCTGGGAGATTTCGCAAACGTCAGCCGTAGACAGGCTAGTGTGTATTATAATTATACAAGCATAATTTTTTAAACAAAAAACTTAACCGTCTTCAAACTGAAAAATGAAATTAATATTTTGAACCTTTTAAAAAAGAATTCAAATGAGACCACACGGCAGGCACCAGCTTTCAAATGAAGAAGATTCATTGACATCGTTTTACCCAGTCTAAAATTCAAACGTAACAAACCCAACAAATACAATAATTGAACAGAAAGCCTCCTCCTTTTTTTGAAGACTTTGATATTGATAATATTATACTTGTTAAATATTTAATGATACAAATTAAGTCATGTACAAAAACTTCAATTCGCATGTTTTTATTGTGTTCCATATTTATTATATCTACTAATTGCAACTCCGACCATACTAAGAAATCTGTTCTATGCATTAAAAATCTTATTTTTAAAGAAAACTCAATAGAATAGATTTAAAGATATACAAAACCTCTCACACAATGTAATGTTATTGTGTATGATACAATGATATCTAGTTTAGTTAAACGCGACGTTATCTATGAAAATTTGAGGTTAGTCGGAGCACTCCCGCGCAGCGTAAGAATAAATCACACAATGTGGTCTAGCACGTGTTGCCTCGCTAAGGTTCGCTATTTATAACTAAATCTTAAAGGTCATTTAAGCGTGTTCGATAATCATGTTAAGCCTGTGAATATATTGACAGTATTGAGTTGTCTGATGTATAGTAAGATAATTTAACTATTAATATTCGTTACATTATCAGTAGTTGGTACTGAAGATCACAACAAACGTGAATTTATAAATTACATAAGTACAGTCAGACGTATAATGAATAATATCATAAAAATAAATATCATCGTATAATGAGTTTGTACAATTTAATAATTTGAATAGACGTTTTTATTTTACCTTTTAGAACGTTACTCGGGCTTGAAGGACATTCGTTACTAGAAAGACTTATGTTTTAATTAAACAATGAGGTTATGTCCACATTATGTGGTTTTATGAAATTGATTTTTAATTTTACATAATTAAGTTTCTACTTCACGTGTTTGTTTTGTGAGAATTAAAACTAATTTCATTTTGAAGTAAAGATAGGTAAGATGAGTTGTTACACAACACATTTATACTAATGTTAATAGAAATAAATAGGCCGAAGCATATTACATGAATGTTACAAAATCAATACAGCATGTTGTTACCGGAAATTATCAATTCAAGTTCATAATAGACACAAATGGAAGGTTACCGCTCAATCTACAATACAATGACCTTGATTTTTATTTAAAACGTTATCTCTTTAAGTATCGCTATGAAGATGCCCGTTATGAATAATAATATAACATGCCATAGCCGATTTCATCACTTCATGCGTGGACAACTCAATACTTCTGAATCTGTTTATTTGTTTTAATGTTTTTGGTGGAACGGAACGTTATTATTATATCAATGCATTATCGCTATAAGTATGCGAAATATAAAATTAATCTATTCATAGTTGAAAGTAAATTGTCTATTTCTAAATGAACTACGAATGTAAAGGCACACAAAAATCTACATCATATGTATATTTTTGTAGTAGGTAATTTAAATAAGCGAAAATACGTATATCTTTAGATCAAACATTAAATAAAAGACGACTGACTGTATAATTATGCTATTACTTGTTTTTAAATCACGTACCTACCTAATAAAGATATCAATCGGCTACTGGATTAATAAAAATTTTCAAGTACAAATAATGATTTGGATGCTATAGATTTATCGTGGTAATAACTACATAGTATAAAACAAAGTCACTTTTTCTGTCCCTATTTCCCTATGTATGATTAAATCTTTAAAACTATACGGATTTTCATGGGGTTTTTTTAATAGATAGAATGATTCAACGCGTGTGAAGCCGTGTACAAAAGCTAGTTGGTAATATATTTTAAACTTCGCCTTTATACAGCTGTTTAAATTAATTACTCTATTATAATTATCTTCGATATCATAATATAACTAGATTCCGCGTTGCATGTCATAATAAAATCATTCAGCGTGGGACAGTTTAAATATACAATAAATTAAATAATTAATTATTTATGAATAAATCTCAAGAACAGCGCTATTAAATTATACTCGAGTTGTAAGTTCAACAAAAGCCAAGTTACAGGCCAACTTGTGTCCTCAACAATGCTCCATTGTTTTAACGTAATGGATGGCCTTTGTCATTTGAGGCCTTAATTTTTAATTGTTTACATTACTATTTTATTAAGAAACGTAACGTAATAGTTATAATAAGATAATTTCTTCATAAAATGTAAAACCGCGTTTAGGTTAAGCCAATTGCCTATTTTACACAGTTTTTGTTAATGGTTTTATTTAGAAAAGACATTGTAAGACCCCGTAACGCTCGGCCTTAATATTTACACACTATAGTCACTCATAATTTTTTTCCTTGTAAAAGTAATCAACCATTTTTAAATAGTAAACAATTGTTAGTTGTTGTGTTATTATTTAAAATTAGAATTTAATACGGATCATGCCCAATAAGTTTTAATGGAAGGTTTTTAATTTGCGCAAAAAGCGTGAATAGATGTTCCGAAAATATTCTTATATTCTCAGATTATAACAATAAAATGACGTGCGAGTATATTTGTTCATTGTACCGGCAAAACTAAGATTAAAAGTTATAGTAGTTCAGTCAAGCGAGTCAATTTTATGAGGCCTGCAACAACTGCATCTTGGTTGGAATAACATTTTGGTCTTTATTTTTTATTCAATTCAATTCCTAATATTTTGTGCAATATTAATGGTTATTCTATTCTATTATGAAATGAATTTTTATTAATATTTTCCGATTTTAATGTGCTATTTGAAACACTATAAGAAATTAGAAAAAATACTTATATTTATTAATATATCCAATCATAGAATCGAATATACATGATGGATTAGATAAAAATCTTATAGCTATAATTATGAATTATTAAAGTTAAAAGTTCGACGTCTAAGAATCAAAAGTTC
Source organism: Zerene cesonia (assembly GCF_012273895.1). NCBI lineage: Eukaryota > Metazoa > Arthropoda > Insecta > Lepidoptera > Pieridae > Zerene > Zerene cesonia. Next base: position 8,966,366 of record NC_052114.1, read on the forward strand.
GACGAATTGTGGCCAACCCGCACTTTGCCAGCGTGGTGGATTATGGCCTGAACCCTCCATACCATAACCATAGGAGGCCTGTGTCTCAGCAGTGGGAACATATAGGGGCTGATGATGATAAAACAATTAAATTACTAATGAAATATCATATTTAATATTACAAAGTTTCATAAATACGAACGTGCCCTAAGCTTACTCATTTATCGTAGCGCCGTTTATGGCTATGTGTCGACAAGGCACTTTCTATACCAAAATGTTTCTGTTTACCATTTGTTTTTCTCTGATATGAAATAATAAATTAATTTAATTTTATGGCTTACAAATAGGCAAATCATTTCTACCAAAATTAAACATTTGAGCCTCATGAAAGATCCAAGAATCGCGTTCCCAAGTTTCCCAATCCTATATATCTACCACATATCTTAAGCTATATATCTACCCACATTTATCATGAGTTAGATCACTTATTTGTCCACAAACAAATTGAACAACGAAATATTAATTGATATTAAATGCTCTCGCCTTTAGGCCATAAGAGGACACAGGACTTTCAACCAACGTTGCCGTAAGCGACAGACCTGGATTAGTTCTGTTTTCCATACCAACGTCTAACAACAGTCCGAAAGATGATTTTTTTTTGCAGATTTATTTTCTTTAGACAATTTGTTCGGAACCCTAAGAGTCAGAACCCTGACTCGTACTATACGTGTATTTTATTTCCTATATGTATGCCTCGCAAAATTATGCGTCCCTTCGGAAAGACAAAGCTTCTCAAATCATTCTTTTTGTCTTTGCCTGTCTAACAAGGGTCTCCGTCCACAGAGCTACCGCGGCCGCAAGCCGCTCGGAGGCACCGTAGTAGCGCCAGTAGGGCTCAGTCCGGGCGTCCCCGCCGCGGCGTCCCCCAGCCCCGCGCCCGCCGCGCCCAGCCCCGCGCCCGCCACCACGCCGGCCATGAAGCAGGAACACCCCAGCCAGCCGATGGTGAGTTACTGCCATATCCATATGGACAGCTGCTTTGGTATTACGGATTACCAAGATATTGGGTACAAATCATTGCACAAGGTTTTGAAAGAGTTTTGCGCAAGCCCGCATGAATAGATCAGAGAATAGAAGTGGAATTGTGTGTACATACTAAACTAAAACTCAATATAATAAAATATGCCGTCATAGATCTGCTGACTTAATGGATCATGAAACAAATAATTAATTTGCGAAAAGTACTTCAGAATTACAAGGCCCTATATTCTTTCGTTCAGTTGTTCGTCCAAAATTTGCACTTTTTCATCTGAAAGTTCGAATCCCTAAATACCATAAAATACAATTTGTCTTTTTCTGCTATACCTTCTTCTTATTCAGTTTTACCTGGTAGTAGCAATTATCGACGCTTCCCTCTGTTTGTATAATACTCGTATGAAGAAAAACAACAAATTATTTAATATAAATTACTGTTAGGATTAATTTTCATAACCTTTGTAAAGCTTCATTACTTCGTTTTCTAAAACATGACAGGCATTGTATAATATGCGAAGATTTTCTTTCGTATAATTGTTCCAAGAATTATAAAAGCAAATTTAATCCCATTAAGTAAATACCGGCTCTAGAGCGCTGCGTCTGTTCAAACAATTTAATTTATTTTGTTTTCACTAAATGAAACGTAACTAACTACATTAAGTTAATCGAAATTTTCCAGTTAAATTTTATTTTTGGAACGTTTAAAGTAAGCAAAATCTTCTTTTATATCACACTAATAGATATGGGCTATGGTCAAAGATTATTCTAGATCACATTGAATAAAAACACGTGTTCCTAACAAGGCTAGCTAATACAAAAGTTAAAAAATTTTAATTTGCGCGAGTGCTGCCAACTTTTGCAATTTTTGCGCGCAGTCGACTCAAATTTATCGCCTTCAATTGAAAAGGGACGTGTTTTATTCTCTTTCGCGCTGGTTTCAAAAGGCTTGACTGTTATAACTAAAACAATGCCTGATTACATACCGAGTAGTAACTATAAATAACATTGTGAAAGTGTCTGTTTCCACTTTTCTATGTGGAACCTAGTGACATTTTTCGTACAATTTTTTGTAACTGTATCAAACTTAATCTACGATTACTTTATTGCGCATATGTTTTTTAATGCACATGGGTATTTTATAGTGAATACATAAAGGTTTAATAACTAATACCTCGCAAGATAAAAAAACCTAACATACCTTCATTGAAATTCCTTATCGCAAGCATATTATGTTTCCATGAACACTTTACGTTAATTAAAATCTAACTGTATGTGAAAGGGAAACTTTACGAAGAAATTAAAATTACAAAGTGCCGAAGTATACACACACAATTTGGGTGTGTTACGCGTGTTTTCCACCATTTCGTTTCGACTTTCATACCCTTAACATTGCGGATATTAAAAAAATTCTTACCTGCTTTTGCTTAAAGTTTTCTTAATTACTTTAACTTTGAAGTGTGTAACGTAATACGTGTATTCAAAGGAAAAAATGGCTTTATAAATCACTTTAAGGCAGCTGGTGTTTTTATGAAGCTCAAACAGCGCTCAGTTGTAACTTCTTAAAGCTCCACGTGTTTCAAGCGTATTTTAACAGCCTTTGTTTACTGTTTTTCTTTAATAGTCGAAAACTCGTATGACATAGAGCAAAACTGTTTTAGGTTACGATAGTTTGTACGATATAATTAGGAAGTATTCATTATGAAAGTTAAATCAATAGATTTACTTAGGACGCATACTTGTTTAATATCCACTACTAAATTTTCCTGAATATACTTTTATATACTTTGTTTACGGTCTGGGAAAACTGAAACGCATTTTTTTTATCGGTTTCAACTGAACATTTTACATATTAATAACTGTTATCCGTGGCTTCGTTCTCGTTCGTATTGTAAATCTGAACCGTAATCGTATGCACTGGTTCAGCCGTTTAGCAATAATTCAGCGACTAACACAGGCACAGAAGAAATATATCCTACTAATATTATAAATGCGAAAGTTTGTAAGGCGGTGTGTATATTTGTAACTCTTTCATGCAAAAACTATTGAACCGATTGCAATGAAATTTATATTCCTACGGAATAAAGACTTACGCGGGTGAAACCGCGGGGCGCAGCTAGTTCTTCATAAAGATAAGCCACTAATGTCCATGTCGGGGCTCATACTGTGCTCAGATTGACAATTACAATTAGTAAATTACTAATGTGTATTATAATACTACAATGAATATACCTTTACGTAAAGTAACAATTGATAGATACACGCACTAACGATATAAAATAATAAAAACGTATTACTTAATGGCCTATTATTAACTCCGTATTCAAGGTCGAGGGACCTTGGTCAGTATATGATTATGAAACAATCCACAAACCCTACATATGTAAACGATGTCACAGTTAAAGCATAAAAGATAGGTTTGTGTGTGTCACTCTTAAAATAATTAATATCATTGCTGTACTTTTGTATTGTAATTATAAAGATATTTTTATCATCTTTGGAAAATATTTTATCATCATATCCTTTTTCTTTGTCATTAAACATAGAATTTTATATTATGACTGATGACCGACGATGACGTTGGTTTAATTAAAGGCACGAAAAATGATGAGATATAAAGTTATATATTTATAGAGATTAAAGAGATATATTTATATCACAAATAGTTATAGTTTGTAGATAAATTTATTCTTCAGAAGACATTATAAACTCACAAAACCCTTTATCTATATCTCTCTTATTTTATTCTTGCAATTATAAAATAAGATACTCGCTTGTTTTAAAAAAAATACAACGTGGAAAACATCATATTAATCATAATGTGATATGTTCAAAGCAGTATTAGTTGTCACTTTAAATACAACCTTTGTCATTACATATAAAAAGCTTTAGAAAATTATTTATTATCTTTTGAAGCATGTTTCCAAGCTAACAGTAAACATAACAATGGACGAAGCTGGAAGCGACCTCGTCCGCAATACTATAATGTGTTGTAATGTGTGTCAAATATTAAAATAGCTATTCTACATTCGTACTTGAAAAATTAACGTCGACTGTGTACTTGGGAAACGTATTTAAAGGCATTTAGTGGGGAATGTTGAAAACTATTAGAAAGATAATTTTAAATAAGTTAACGAACTGTTTTAAAAATGCTTCTACATTATTATTATTGAATTTTACTCCTTGCAACGTAGTACCTACTTATGTAGACATTATTATTCATGCTAATTTTAATTAAAGACAATTGCACTCGCGAACGCCATGTGTTCAAAATTTATTTGACAGAATGGTGAACTACATTTTTAGATATGAACTTACGTACATTTTAAATTTAATTAATATGTTAGGTTAGGCAATGTCTGTTTGATATTGTTCTTAAAAAATCGCTAGCTATATAATTGAAGATTCTTTTCTGTAAATTAAATAATATGACTTTCATTATCCCAGGGTCTTTTGATAAACACCTCACTCATTCCTTCAATAAGTATAGCTTTGATCAGCACTTGGAAGTCGATTAAAAAGGCATGTGTTTATTTTTTTCAGGCGCCAATGCCGTTCTACGCAGGAGACCCGAACAGGTTTCCGACGACTTGGCAGACAGACCCGTCACAAGGTACGTATGAATTGTTAACATTATGATAACTGTCATTTGGGGGTTTTCATACATTGTTATTAATTATTTGTTACCCCTTTAATTGTACAAAAGGCTTTATAAATAAAGACGCCGACGACGATCTAGGACTCTATGAATGAAAACGCTACTTTTTCAATCAAAATGAATTATTTTTGCACACTATAATATTGCAAGCCTGAACTTCCAATTTACTCATTATATTAATCCAGATTTAACAGACCATGGAAACGCTAACAGATTTCCGTAAGTCTGTAATGAGCGTCGACAGCGGATTGGTGAACCCTGTCACTCTCGTAATTAACGCCGTTGTGGCAAGAACAGAGCTGTTAATTAAATTTTAATCAAAACATGGGTTGGACATAGAACTATGAAGTAAAATGTACAATACATATCGGACTGTTTTCGGAGCCTGCTATTTAAGCTGATAGAAGAAATCGCATAAAAGTCGTGTTAATTAACTTATTATCGTATGACATTTTAATTTAATTAAATATCCTTACTCAATTTGCAGGATGGCAGAATCAATTCATACAACAATTGCCAACTCAAACGGGACAGACTACTCTGGACTACCAGGGCAACCACACGCCATACGCGACGTCTCCGCATTACCAGGCCAACACTACGTACACCGTCCAGAATGTCGCTACAACATTCGACGTCACGAGTAACACATACTATCAAGCGGGCGTGCAAGCAGTGCCCGCCCCAAGACCACCGTCAAACAGAGGCGCTTATACCCCGGTTCCTTCTCCAAGAGCCCCCCACTATACGACGGAGTATCAGCAGCAATACGCACAACAAGCTCCTACTACTGGAGTAACAGCAGGGAATGAATCCAGACCGGCCTCTGCAGCGTCCTACCAAAGCGCAGTTCCAACTACAGCCGCACCCGTTTATACAGTAAGCCAACAAAACTATGAGCGCGCTGAATATACGTCAGAGCACTCAGAAGATTACAATAACGGCGGTGACAATACAACAAGCGATTCAAACAATGACGGTGATAGGCAAGAACAAAATACCCAGAATGGACAGCATTCGGGAAACGCCGAGCCTGGATACCTGCAGGGGAGCAACGGTCCGCGAGCTTCACTCGATTGTAGCGGGTATTCGGGCGGCTATACAAGCGGACAACACAATGAAAACAATCAAACACAAAATCAAAACGATTGGCAACAACGGCAATGGCAACATAACCAAAGATTACAGAATCAACAAATCCAAAACCAACAGCAAATTAACCAAATGCAGAGTCAACAGCAACAATTGCAAAATCAAATCAACTATCAGAACCAACAAATGCAAAATCAGCAATTACAAAACCAACAAATTCAGAATCAACAAATGCAAAACCAACAAATTCAAAATCAACAAATTCAAAATCAGCAAATGCAGAATCAGCAGATGCAAAATCAACAAATGCAAAATCAGCAGATCCAAAATCAACAAATGCAAAACCAACAAATGCAACAGCAAAGACAAGAGGAGTCTGAACAGCAGATGTTCTCTCAATCAGACAGGGTTAATTTGAACTCGAGACTGAAAACAATGATATTGAATAAGCAAAACCACACACGCGATGGCACGAATACGCCTCCTGACAAAGGCGACCCTGGAGAGGGGCCGCCTCGAGGGTTAGACGATAGAAAAGGCTGTGTATCCGTCGCTGACGATAGAAATACTACCGGTCATTTTTTATCGTATAGCCACCATCTCCGAGGTAATTACCGCGTAGGCGACCAGGTATATCCTGTCGCTGGTAATTATACACACAATTCCCACACTTATAGTGCGGGTGAATTCGGAGGTGGTGGCCACCACGTATGGGAGGGGGGGACGCAAGTCCCGAGAGATTATGATAAGCACAATACATCGGAGAACGTTTCTAAAGCTCCTCAAAAGCTGCCGTCGTATTCTGATATGAGAGGCCAATATAACAGTTATACTAATGTACACTATGATGCGCATAAATATACGGAAATGTATGCTAATGATAATATAAGCTATAATCAGCAACAAGATAGTAAAGATTTTCAATCAAAAATGCTTATTGGACCTGTATCGGAAATGAATCAACAAAATTGCGTGCCGCCTCGAGATGTAAACGCACAAAAGAGAGCTTATGAAAGAGAAGCATATGATGCAAAATTCAAACATCCGTCTGCACCTTTAATACCTAAATTAGAAGCACCTGATAATTATCAATATCAACAAGACGAAAGAATGAAAACAGAACCACGGCAAAGAATGGTAGTCCAAACTTCTTATCCTAACAATTTAATTGACCCTAAACGAGATTATCAAAATGGTGTAATACCAAGATCACAATCTAACATTTTACCACCCATTTCTACTATTAAGCATGAAAGTTTTCATCAGAAACCAGTGGCCTTCCAACAATTTCAAAACTATCCTTTAGAACGGAGACCAGAAACTGTTGAGAATTACGCACAAATGCCACGGCTACATGAAAATATGGGGTTTCAACGATATAACAGAAATTTTGAAACTAAAACAAAAGATGATCGAAAAATTATCCCGGGTAACGTGACATTGGAACCAAAGCCACCTTATTATATAGAGCAAATAAAATCCGAACATTCACCACCAGGACACAAAATATATAAAAATATAAATTATGGTCCATCAAAGAGCGAACCGTACATGTTTGCTGGTGACGGGGGACCCGCTGCTATAACAAATGAAATTGGATATTCATGCTGCAGACAAGGATCGACAAAGAAGCCTCCACCTGAACATCTAAGAGATGGAGCATGTCCAGGCCTTCAAACTAAAGATGAGATATTAGAAGGCGATCCTGATTCCACTGAAAAAATAGATCCAAAAGTTCAAGCAAAACGGAACACACCCACTCCCGATATTTACTCAAAAAGCCCGAAAGAGAACCAGTTCAATTACTCTAAAGAATATCTTGAAAATCTCGAGAGATTACGAAATAATTCAAGAACAGAAGTACCAGATTGTAACTGCTTTCCCGCCGATAAAAATCCTCCTGAACCAGGAAGCTATTACACTCATTTAGGTACGCCTTTAATTATAATTAAAATTTATTTATATCCATTAGGATTTTTATGTGAATTATCACATAAAAATCTTGTGCAATTAATTTGTTTTGTATTTTATGCCTAAGACATAAAAACATGCGTAATGAAAAAAAAATATTTCAGGTGCAGCATCATCTCTTGCAGAATTAAGGAAGGATCTAGAAGCTAGAACTGGACTATCAGGCAAGGAATTGAGAATTGAGAAAATTTGTTACACTGGCAAAGAAGGAAAAACAGCTCAGGGCTGTCCTATGGCCAAGTGGGTGAGTGTATGGATCAAAACTTTTTTGTACTTTATATTTTATTTCATATGAGTTACTGCGTCTTATAAATATTTGCAGACTTTAAATGAGTTAAATTCTAAGATCAACAAATTTTTCCTTTTTCGCTAAACTCATGTTTTCTAAAAACTTCCCTATTCCATATGTGTCATGTTTATGAAATATAGACTGTAAAACTTATTTGACTTCCGTTTCAGGTGATAAGGCGCGCAAATTACACCGAAAAAGTTTTGGTCGTCGTAAAATTCCGTAGTGGCCACAAATGCGCAACGTCCTGGATCGTAGTGTGCCTCGTAGCTTGGGAAGGGATTCCTCAATCTGAAGCTGACTTGGATTATACGCTGCTTTCACACAAACTCAATAGATATGGCCTGCCCACGACTAGACGTTGTGCCACTAACGAGAATAGGACTTGTGCATGTCAAGGTAAGGTTCATAATTGTCATGCGGGATAGTTTTCCTGTTTTTTAAACTTGAAATTTTATGGCAATAAATATGAATTCATTATAACCTATCAGAGGCTGATCAGTTTTAAAAGAAAGTTGGACAGATTGAAGCCATCGTAGTATGCAATAAAACATTAGATTATATTTTATAGCTCATATGATGTTCATGTTTTTTATGCATCTTCCAGGCTTGGATCCAGAAACATGTGGCGCCTCCTACAGTTTCGGCTGCTCCTGGTCCATGTATTACAATGGATGCAAGTACGCCCGTTCAAAAACCGTCCGCAAGTTCCGACTTTCGGTCAAAACTGAGGAGAGCGAGATTGAGGAGCGCATGCATGTGCTGGCGACACTACTCAGTCCCTTGTATATGAATTTGGCTCCGAAATCCTTCGACAATCAATGCCAGTTCGAGAAAGAAGCGTCAGATTGTCGATTAGGGTTCAAACCGGGACGACCTTTTTCTGGTGAGTTTTTATTGGAACATAATGCTTAAAAAAATAAACCTATATAAGCATGTAATAAAACTATGTAGCAAATATTCTGTAAATAACGCCGAGACAATCTGGTCATCTACACATGCAATAAAAAAAACTGAGTGTATCGAATATATAAAAAATACGAAGGGATACAAAAAATCTCGCTGGTTTGTCTGTTTAACTGTCGCTACTTGTGTGTACATTCTAATCTCCGAAACTACTGGCGGATTTGAGTGAATGTTTTTAATTAGTCCATATCTCTGTAATCACGGATCACCATTTCTGTTTTAACCATACCGTTTCGAGCCATCTAACCACTAACCGATCGGCAGGCGTAACGGCGTGCATCGACTTCTGCGCGCACGCGCACCGCGACCTGCACAACATGAACAACGGGTGCACGGCCGTGGTGACGCTGGCGCGGCACCGCGCGCTCGCCGCCGCGCCCGACGAGCAGCTGCACGTGCTGCCGCTCTACGTGCTCGACACCACCGACGAGTTCGGCTCGAAGGACGCGCAGGACGACAAGGTCAAGAGCGGCGCGCTGCAGGTGCTGGACAAGTGAGTGGTGATGTACTCCTTTTTAACTCTTTCGATGTGGGTGTGCGCGAAGAATGTGTCGGCGAATTTAGTTTATCTATATAACATATATAAAATCTATATATCGACCTTTGTGTTCTTCGATTCGAAAGGTGGGCAATGTTGGCTTTTATATAGAACGATGTTTATGTTCTTCGATTGACTAATTTTACCAAGTATTGTATTGAAATCGAGTTTATAATGTGGAATGTAGTTACGTAATTTAATTCCAATGAATTCCTAGCCACCTTGTAACATTATTTTAATGAAATTAATGATTAAATGTGAGTATCAATGTTTTTCAAAAACAATTATTTTTAATTTCAGATATCCAATGGAGGTCCGAGTTCGATCAGTACCTTTACAACCTTGCAGACGTCACGGCAAAAAGCGTAAGGAAGAAGACAACTCAGATTCTAACAATTCTTCCACAAATACTCCACAAGCGAGTCCTGGAAATCAAAAGAAGTCGCAATGTTCCACACCGGGCCCGAAAACTCCCCAACCCAACGATTGTAGGAACATTGCTAGTCCAAGAAGTCAAAACAGTGCATCACCACGAGCAAGTACCCCCGCCTTACACCCGTCTAACTCTTCAGCGTTTCAACCAAATCCAAACAACCCTCATTATAATTCTGCCTTTGTAAATCCTAATATGCATAACTCGAATCCTAATCTTATAAATCCAAATATGAGTAATCCGGCTCTGTTAGATATGGCCTCAATGATTGATAACTTCACAGACGCACAGTTACAAAGCAATCAAATATCGAGTACCGTTTTAGATTCGCCTTATAATCCTTATGATCAAAGCTATAACATTCATAACCAAAATAATTTATACAATCCAAATCACGCACCGCCCGTGGTAGACGCTAATTGCCAAAATGCAAACCAGAACCAGTTGCCTAGTTTTGCATCTGGTCTCCAAAAACGTGACCAACAATTCAATGCTCCCAATGTTCCTGAAATAAATAATTCGCAAAATCCTTGGCCCGATTTTGGTAATCCTGAAATGTTTAACAACGTTGTTAAGGAAGATCCAGATTCTACAACCGCTCATTTGAATATGACTTCCAATAATTATAGCCCAGACTCCAATAGAAGTGACACAAACTCTGATCAAACCAAAATGACCCCAGAAATTGATAAGCAAAGTTTAATGCCAGATATATCACAAAAAATGCCTGAATTTGATATACCCAATTCGCAAAGAATAACTGAAATTTCTCAAAAACCTCCGATCACGCCTGAATCTCCGGCTTCCTCACATATAACAGAAATGAAATCACCAAACAACGATCCATCAGTAGCTGGTGACGCTCGTAAGAGTGTATGGAGATCTCCAGAACATAGAAATTGGGATCCCTCAAAACCAAAAGATGCTGCAGTTGACAATGAAAATGCAGTATTTAGAGTACCAAAGGCCAGACCACCGTCCAGATCGCATGTAAATATTCCCGAAGGCTTGGATCAATCCACTTTTTTAAAACCGTATCCTCCTTCTGATAGACCTCACTTAAGTCAGGGCTATGAACATAGAAGTCCCTAT
>NC_052114.1:8978415-9013758 GCF_012273895.1 Zerene cesonia
CCCCGGTTCCTTCTCCAAGAGCCCCCCACTATACGACGGAGTATCAGCAGCAATACGCACAACAAGCTCCTACTACTGGAGTAACAGCAGGGAATGAATCCAGACCGGCCTCTGCAGCGTCCTACCAAAGCGCAGTTCCAACTACAGCCGCACCCGTTTATACAGTAAGCCAACAAAACTATGAGCGCGCTGAATATACGTCAGAGCACTCAGAAGATTACAATAACGGCGGTGACAATACAACAAGCGATTCGAACAATGACGGTGATAGGCAAGAACAAAATACCCAGAATGGACAGCATTCGGGAAACGCCGAGCCTGGATACCTGCAGGGGAGCAACGGTCCGCGAGCTTCACTCGATTGTAGCGGGTATTCGGGCGGCTATACAAGCGGACAACACAATGAAAACAATCAAACACAAAATCAAAACGATTGGCAACAACGGCAATGGCAACATAACCAAAGATTACAGAATCAACAAATCCAAAACCAACAGCAAATTAACCAAATGCAGAGTCAACAGCAACAATTACAAAATCAAATCAACTATCAGAACCAACAAATGCAAAATCAACAATTACAAAACCAACAAATTCAGAATCAACAAATGCAAAACCAACAAATTCAAAATCAACAAATTCAAAATCAGCAAATGCAGAATCAGCAGATGCAAAATCAACAAATGCAAAATCAGCAGATCCAAAATCAACAAATGCAAAACCAACAAATGCAACAGCAAAGACAAGAGGAGTCTGAACAGCAGATGTTCTCTCAATCAGACAGGGTTAATTTGAACTCGAGACTGAAAACAATGATATTGAATAAGCAAAACCATACACGCGATGGCACGAATACGCCTCCTGACAAAGGTGACCCTGGAGAGGGGCCGCCTCGAGGGTTAGACGATAGAAAAGGTTGTGTATCCGTCGCTGACGATAGAAATACTACCGGTCATTTTTTATCGTATAGCCACCATCTCCGAGGTAATTACCGCGTAGGCGACCAGGTATATCCTGTCGCTGGTAATTATACACAAAATTCCCACACTTATAGTGCGGGTGAATTCGGAGGTGGTGGCCACCACGTATGGGAGGGGGGGACGCAAGTCCCGAGAGATTATGATAAGCACAATACATCGGAGAACGTTTCTAAAGCTCCTCAAAAGCTGCCGTCGTATTCTGATATGAGAGGCCAATATGACAGTTATACTAATGTACACTATGATGCGCATAAATATACGGAAATGTATGCTAATGATAATATAAGCTATAATCAGCAACAAGATAGTAAAGATTTTCAATCAAAAATGCTTATTGGACCTGTATCGGAAATGAATCAACAAAATTGCGTGCCGCCTCGAGATGTAAACGCACAAAAGAGAGCTTATGAAAGAGAAGCATATGATGCAAAATTCAAACATCCGTCTGCACCTTTAATACCTAAATTAGAAGCACCTGATAATTATCAATATCAACAAGACGAAAGGATGAAAACAGAACCACAGCAAAGAATGGTAGTCAAAAATTCTTATCCTAACAATTTAATTGACCCTAAACGAGATTATCAAAATGGTGTAATACCAAGATCACAATCTAACGTTTTACCACCCATTTCTACTATTAAACATGAAAGTTTTAATCAGAAACCAGTGGGCTACCAACAATTTCAAAACTATCCCTTAGAACGGAGACTAGAAACTGTTGAGAATTACGCACAAATGCCACGGCTACATGAAAATATGGGGTTTCAACGATATAACAGAAATTTTGAAACTAAAACAAAAGATGATCGAAAAATTATCCCGGGTAACGTGACATTGGAACCAAAGCCACCTTATTATATAGAGCAAATAAAATCCGAACATTCACCACCAGGACACAAAATATATAAAAATATAAATTATGGTCCATCAAAGAGCGAACCGTACATGTTTGCTGGTGACGGGGGACCCGCTGCTATAACAAATGAAATTGGATATTCATGCTGCAGACAAGGATCGACAAAGAAGCCTCCACCTGAACATCTAAGAGATGGAGCATGTCCAGGCCTTCAAACTAAAGATGAGATATTAGAAGGCGATCCTGATTCCACTGAAAAAATAGATCCAAAAGTTCAAGCAAAACGGAACACACCCACTCCCGATATTTACTCAAAAAGCCCGAAAGAGAACCAGTTCAATTACTCTAAAGAATATCTTGAAAATCTCGAGAGATTACGAAATAATTCAAGAACAGAAGTACCAGATTGTAACTGCTTTCCCGCCGATAAAAATCCTCCTGAACCAGGAAGCTATTACACTCATTTAGGTACGCCTTTTATTATAATTAAAATTTATTTATATCCTAATTCACATAAAAATCTTGTGCAATTAATTTGTTTTGTATTTTATGCCTAAGACATAAAAACATGCGTAATGAAAAAAAAATATTTCAGGTGCAGCATCATCTCTTGCAGAATTAAGGAAGGATCTAGAAGCTAGAACTGGACTATCAGGCAAGGAATTGAGAATTGAGAAAATTTGTTACACTGGCAAAGAAGGAAAAACAGCTCAGGGCTGTCCTATGGCCAAGTGGGTGAGTGTATGGATCGAAACTTTTTTATACTTTGTATTTTATTTCATATAAGTTACTGAGTCTTATAAATATTTGCAGACTTTAAATGAGTTAAATTTTATAATTTTCCCTTTTCGCTAAACTCTGTTTTCTAAAAACCTATATCATAAGTGTCATGTTTTTGAAATATAGACTGTAAAACTTATTTGACTTCCGTTTCAGGTGATAAGGCGCGCAAATTACACCGAAAAAGTTTTGGTCGTCGTAAAATTCCGTAGTGGCCACAAATGCGCAACGTCCTGGATCGTAGTGTGCCTCGTAGCTTGGGAAGGGATTCCTCAATCTGAAGCTGACTTGGATTATACGCTGCTTTCACACAAACTCAATAGATATGGCCTGCCCACGACTAGACGTTGTGCCACTAACGAGAATAGGACTTGTGCATGTCAAGGTAAGGTTCATAATTGTCATGCAGGATAGTTTTCCTGTTTTATAAACTTGAAATTTTATGAGAATGTATATAAATTCATAATAACCTATCGTATGCTGATCAGTTTTAAAAGAAAGTTAGACAGATTGAAGCCATCGTAGTATGCAATAAAACATTAAATTATATTTTATAGCTCATATGATGTTCATGTTTTATATGCATCTTCCAGGCTTGGATCCAGAAACATGTGGCGCCTCCTACAGTTTCGGCTGCTCCTGGTCCATGTATTACAATGGATGCAAGTACGCCCGTTCAAAAACCGTCCGCAAGTTCCGACTTTCGGTCAAAACTGAGGAGAGCGAGATTGAGGAGCGCATGCATGTGCTGGCGACACTACTCAGTCCCTTGTATATGAATTTGGCTCCGAAATCCTTCGACAATCAATGCCAGTTCGAGAAAGAAGCGTCAGATTGTCGATTAGGGTTCAAACCGGGACGACCTTTTTCTGGTGAGTTTTTATTGGAACATAATGCTTAAAAAAATAAACCTATATAAGCATGTAATAAAACTATGTAGCAAATATTCTGGAAATAACGCCGAGCCAATCTGGTCATCTATACATGTAATAAAAAAAACTGAGTGTATCGAATATATGAAAAATACGAAGGAATACAAAAAATCTCGCTGGTTTGTCTGTTTATCTGTCGCTGTTTGTGTGTACATTCTAATCTCCGAAACTACTGGCGGATTTGAATGAATATTTTTAATCAGTCCATATCTCTGTAATCACGGATCACCATTTCTGTTTTAACCATACCGTTTCGAGCCATCTAACCACTAACCGATCGGCAGGCGTAACGGCGTGCATCGACTTCTGCGCGCACGCGCACCGCGACCTGCACAACATGAACAACGGGTGCACGGCCGTGGTGACGCTGGCGCGGCACCGCGCGCTCGCCGCCGCGCCCGACGAGCAGCTGCACGTGCTGCCGCTCTACGTCCTCGACACCACCGACGAGTTCGGCTCGAAGGACGCGCAGGACGACAAGGTCAAGAGCGGCGCGCTGCAGGTGCTGGACAAGTGAGTGGTGATGTACTCCTTTTTAACTCTTTCGATGTGGGTGTGCGCGAAGAATGTGTCGGCGAATTTAACTTATCTATATAACCTATATAAATTTAATGCCAATGAATTCCTATCCACTTTGTAACATTATTTTAATGAAATTAATGATTTTATTTGAGTATCGATGTTTTTCAAAAACAATTATTTTTAATTTCAGATATCCAATGGAGGTCCGAGTTCGATCAGTACCTTTACAACCTTGCAGACGTCACGGCAAAAAGCGTAAGGAAGAAGACAACTCAGATTCTAACAATTCTTCCACAAATACTCCACAAGCGAGTCCTGGAAATCAAAAGAAGTCGCAATGTTCCACACCGGGCCCGAAAACTCCCCAACCCAACGATTGTAGGAACATTGCTAGTCCAAGAAGTCAAAACAGTGCATCACCACGAGCAAGTACCCCCGCCTTACACCCGTCTAACTCTTCAGCGTTTCAACCAAATCCAAACAACCCTCATTATAATTCTGCCTTTGTAAATCCTAATATGCATAACTCGAATCCTAATCTTATAAATCCAAATATGAGTAATCCGGCTCTGTTAGATATGGCCTCAATGATTGACAACTTCACAGACGCACAGTTACAAAGCAATCAGATATCGAGTACCGTTTTAGATTCGCCTTATAATCCTTATGATCAAAGCTATAACATTCATAACCAAAATAATTTATACAATCCAAATCATGCACCGCCCGTGGTAGACGCTAATTGCCAAAATGCAAACCAGAACCAGTTGCCTAGTTTTGCATCTGGTCTCCAAAAACGTGACCAACAATTCAATGCTCCCAATGTTCCTGAAATAAATAATTCGCAAAATCCTTGGCCCGATTTTGGTAATCCTGAAATGTTTAACAACGTTGTTAAGGAAGATCCAGATTCTACAACCGCTCATTTGAATATGACTTCCAATAATTATAGCCCAGACTCCAATAGAAGTGACACAAACTCTGATCAAACCAAAATGACCCCAGAAATTGATAAGCAAAGTTTAATGCCAGATATATCACAAAAAATGCCTGAATTTGATATACCCAATTCGCAAAGAATAACTGAAATTTCTCAAAAACCTCCGATCACTCCTGAATCTCCGGCTTCCTCACATATAACAGAAATGAAATCACCAAACAACGATCCATCAGTAGCTGGTGACGCTCGTAAGAGTGTATGGAGATCTCCAGAACATAGAAATTGGGATCCCTCAAAACCAAAAGATGCTGCAGTTGACAATGAAAATGCAGTATTTAGAGTACCAAAGGCCAGACCACCGTCCAGATCGCATGTAAATATTCCCGAAGGCTTGGATCAATCCACTTTTTTAAAACCGTATCCTCCTTCTGATAGACCTCACTTAAGTCAGGGCTATGAACATAGAAGTCCCTATGATAGCCGGACAAATCCCCATCCTCAAACGCCAACCCCACCAGCTAATTACACAATTAATCATGAAGAATCGAATCAAAATCCAACGATGGCAAACAAGTCAGAGACAACAACCAATAATTACCCAGTGAATCAAAACACATACGGTAATCAGTCTCCAATTCAAGGTTATAGTAATTACCCCACCGTGGGAAATGCCTATGCATTTCCATCAAATCCCTATGGCCATTTTAATCCTTATGAAAATTCTTATAACGACTACAATAGCATAGCTTATTACAATGCAGAAAAATACAAAAGAGAAGAGTTAATTAGAAACTCCCATTGTTACAATTCATACGGTTATCAGTACAATCCAAATTTCGCTTCAAATTTTTATCAAAATCCATCTCCAAATTGGTGTCAAACATCGCCTAATTGGTGCATATATCCACCACCGTTTTCAATACCCTATCCACCAGAGCCTCCAAAAGCTGAACCTATTGGAGAAGTTACTGGTGTGTCCGACAACCTGGAATGCTTTAAAGATAGCCAAATGGGGGGTGTTGCGATAGCATTGGGTCATGGCAGTGTTCTTTTCGAATGCGCTAAACATGAAATGCATTCAACTACGGCAGTAAGAAATCCAAACAGAGCAAATCCTACTCGAATTTCGTTAGTATTCTATCAGCACAGAAATTTAAACCGCCCCAAACATGGTCTCGAAGAATGGGAAGAAAAAATGAGGTTAAAGAAACTTGGTTTGAATCCACCGACGCCAGGTACTCCCGGCCCCAATTCTAATTCAGCTTCCCCAGCTTCAACGCCTACCCCTGATCAAAGGCAAGGTCCAAACCCAGAAAAGTGGAAAAATAATGATAATTATATACCGGGTGGGTATAGCTCGTTAACTGCCTTAGTAGAAGCTACCAATACGGCGAAGAAGAAAGGGCAAATTATGCTCAGGGCTGAAACACAAACGACCATGTCATGGACAACTTTGTTTCCAATGCATCCATGTACCGTGACAGGTCCTTACCAAGAGTCCGGCACCTGACGCAAGCCGGGCCCGTCGGGCCAATGTTCTTCCAAAAGACGGAGTGAAATCGCTTCCTTAGCAATGTAAGGTATACGATGCCTTTCGATTCAGGTCTTCTAGAGCAAACGTGCTTTCCAAAAGTCTTGTAGTTCCTCGTTTTATAATATTAAAAGTAAGCTCTCGATTTTTCGATAGACTGGTCCATTGTTCCCGCGAGATTCCACTAGTGCATTTACATCGGAATTGACTACCAATTTTTATCACGTATTTTTTTTTCAAGTTAAATCAAGTGAGCTATCAATCAAAGATATATTTTTAATTTTAAATAGTGTTTATCGCATTTCAACTAGTCTTATGTTACTACCTTAGTATCGAATCGTATTTTTTAAGACGATAATTGTAGTTTTTTGTATATTCTTGTGTTTGTATTTAGTTTAACCGGTGTCTCAAATTATGGAATTAGTTTATTTTTATACGCTCTGTATGTCATAAGATAGAATTGTCTGCATATTTTGTCGGTTTTATTTTAGCGCGTGATAATGATGTTATGCGATACAATGATCTCATAAACTAATAAATCTACAATTAATTCATCATTCAGAGCGAAAGTACAAACAACGTTTTATATATTTATCTGTGAGACGACGCGGCCGCGAGGAGACTAGCACGTTCGACGAGTATTTATTTGTATTTTTGTACGTTTATCTGTGTATTAGTTATTTTAATGTTAATTTTCATTCCTCTATGCATTAGCGGTTGTTTTTTGGCGTTGTTTTAGTGATTTAAATAGCATCATGGCGATACGTGTATCACAAACGTATTTGAGTGCTTTTCTATTAGCTTAAGACGTGTGTATTTTTAACTTTTTAGAATATTTAACTTATTTATATTGTATTACGTGAACCATTATGAAATCATTTTCTTTGTAATAATTTAGTGTTACTGTAGGTATTAATATTTAATATATTTGCTTTTACATCTATGACATTAAATTATTAGAAGATTTCATAAGCCTTCTTTACTTTCAACTCTAGTGCCTGTGTCTGGCTTCAACCAGAAAGTTAACTTTGTATCGTATTTAGATAAAAATCATTTTCGAACTTTTAAAATGTGACCTTATATTTTATGGATTACATTAAATGAACTTTTTCTAATTTTTAGCGATGATAAAATTTTATAAATTAGTCATACAATAAAAGATGAATAAATAAAAAACATAAGTTTATATAATAGTGTTTGCGAAAAATTCAGGCGCTTGGAAAGTTTATAAAGTAGGCATTATATTGAAAATGATTGAAAACATACTGATGAATAGTTATTAATATATAATTAGGCTAAGAAAAGTTTGTTTTAAAGATTAAACTATTGATATAGTTTATATTTTTTACGTGTACGTATTTATTGAATGGTAAATTTATTGGGACGAACGTGAAATTATTTATAGGTTATAAAGTTTTGAGAACAAAACTTATAAAAAATAAGCAATAATAGACATCGGGGTCTATGTACATTGTAATGTAGGAGTGAAAAATAAAATTAATAAACGAATGGTGCGATATTGTCGTCGATCTTATGGATATGCTTGAAATTTTAAATTGTAATCGTTTGCCTAACGTTATTCTGATATTATTTGTGTATGTCATTGGTAAATGCCCAGTTCTTGCCACAGACGTCGTAACGTCTTCATTTTGTGAAATAAGACATATCAAAGCATTCGCAAACGTCATCACAACTCGTACCAAAACTTCTTTATTCACTCGAATGTTTTTATGTACCAACTAATTTTAATTTATTTAATTAGTTACAAATCATGAACAGCAATTTAAGACTGCATTCAATTCGTTTAATTCATAATGAACTTTTCTGCCCGAAATTTTTGCCAGTTTTAAAAACTGAATCATAGGTACTCTCTAACCTAAACAAAAAGCTGTTCACTTTATTTTGAATGCAGTCGTAAGAAGGTTGTAATACTAATAACTTAGTGTATCCTCGTGTTTTATAAGAAATCATTAGGTTTAGAAACCTGTGATATACGATTAGATCACGTGCGTTTGACTGCTTGTATGTCTCCAGTGTGTTTGTATGTAATCGACGGCACGACTATATTTTTTGTTATCTGAACTTGCAGAGGCGACGCGTGAATTCGTTTCTTATCTTACTGCATTTCACGTGTATGAACTCATTAAAGTTAACCAGTAACAAAAAAAGGTTGTATTCAATATTTTATATGGCAATAGTGTGCATATTATGTCAAAATAATATTCACACGGCATAAATTCCTATTTCAAAGCAGCTTCCACGTCGCCTCTTAATAGCACCGTCGATGTTGCCGCAACCAAAAATCGACCAGTATTTTAAAATTAATTTGTTTTACCCTCGGTGCGGTGAAATGGGTTTACCAATGTATTTCGTGTTACACTTGGTCGTTACGTTTCAGTTACGACGAGCCTTTGTGTAATATTTTATTATCTTCTGCCAAAACAAGAGATGTGTCATGTAAATAGAACTACCATTATTTATTAATACAATAATTTAAAAGACATTCTTGTTCGTTTTATTTGAACCCCGCTTTTTCTCTCAATTAAAGCTTAGGTTTTAAATGTCGAATAAAATCCATTTTCTATAGCAGACTATATAATTACATGGAGGTTAAAGATCAATTATAATTAAAATTAATGTGTTGATTGTTGCAGGAAAGTAAATGAAACAACAGTAATATTAACTTTAAAAATATTTATTATGTGTACAACATTGAGCAATAAACCCAAATAAAAATAAAAATTAAAATAAGATATAATTCAACAATTTGGGTATATGTTAACAAAGGTATAGGTTACAAGCTAATGGAATTATAAGTACACATTGGAATGTAATTATATTATTACAACATATAAATTCGGTAACATTTCAATGTCGATGTCAATGAAAATATCATTTTTTTAATTGCTGCCGGTGACAAATTTTTTTTTAAATGTATATTTTTAACAATAAAGCCTCATTTATTTGAATAAAAAATATCGTTTTAATTTAAATGGTTTGACATTTGATTGTTCATCGTATCCTAGAATAAAATTAATTCGTTAAAGAAATAAAGTATAAAAATAGGTTACAATCACTTAAAGCTGGTCATTATAGTGGTAAGAAATTGTTTTAACTACATGTTTATCATGGAATAAAAAAATTCATTTCTCAACCATACAATAAACACATACAAACAAAACGATGGTCCCGTACTAAGTAATAATCTGTATTATGGTTACCGGTTTTATGACAAGGATGAAATCGATAAACAATAATGTAAGTAAAGGTTATGTATTACATAAGATACTGAGGGTAGTTTTTAAAATGATGGGTTAGCAAAGATTAAGGTGTATGTGTTTGAATGAATATGACAAGAAATATATCATATACGATGACGAATTAACAGGGTTATATATAATGGTCACGTTATAATATGGTATGGTAACTGGTTACATGATTGTACATTAATAAATAATTGTATTAATTATTACATATTAAGAACACTTGTATAGCGCATTACATGAGGGTTCATGATGGTTTTTGTTTGATACTTCCAAACAAAGGCAGTAATGGTTTTTAATGAAATTCTTAAGAGTAAATGGCGACATTTTTATAAATGGCGATTATTCATATTGCCGCAGCACCAAGTAAGTGATAGCTGCGATTTTTTTTCTATTACAGGTACGAACAACTCAAATATAAAGTTATTTATTTTAAACAAATTTAGAATCATCTAACAGTCAACATTTCATATTTCGAAAACGATTTTTTTTTTATTTATTTATGATCAAGATCACCTATCAAAAATTGTAGACATTTAAAACCGATAACAACTGTCAAAAATTCGAATGCGTTCGAAAATGAAAGTCATTTTTTTTTTTTTTTTATTTCCGGTCAAGGGTGCATAGCGACGATGATGTTGGTGAGCGCGGTGCGCGCGTCGCAGTGCGGGAAGGCGTCGAGCACGCGCACGGCGCGCGAGATGTGCTCGCGCTGCACGCGCTTCGTCTGCTCGATGCCGCTGCCGCACAGCACCGCCTCGTACAGCTGGGGGCATTTCGTAGCTTATGTAACTAGCTGTTGCCCGCAGCTTCGCCCGCGTGCTCTATATTCTCATTGTACTAACATTTTACCCTCTATTTTGTCCCCTTGAGGTAGAAGTCAAAAGCGAATTGTGATAGTAAATTGTGATAATAAAAGTAAAAATCGTATAAGTGTGCGTGCGTACACGTGCTCATATAGTCGTTTAAGTCCCCTTAAATAAGCGAGCATAACAATCCAACCTCCCCCCACCCCCCACTAAATCTCCCTCATAGCCCCTTATACTCACAGCATGATAATCCACATCGTGCACGCTGCGTCTCCCAGCCTCTATATACTCGTAGAGTTCGGGTCTCGCCTCTAACGTGAACGCGAGTGGAGCGCCCACTAGCGAGAAGCTGCTCGGCTCGGGGCCCGTGAACGACTCTAGGTCGAGGAACGCTTGCCAGGCTAGCGCTAGGTGGCAACCGAATAGGTAGCCCTGCGAATTGAACTCTTATAGAGCAATTTGAATATTATAGAGAATGTGTTGTGTAAATGTAGAGTATGATTGAGCTATTGTAGAGTAATATAATAAAAAATGGGTCGAATAAATGTAGAGTATGATAATTATCTTTATCACCACTTAAAGGTTTTGGAAGTGCAAATACGATAGAGGAACCTTTTCAGTTTTGAGACTTAGAGAACATAGTTAAGACTTTTTGGATAGGTAGTGGTGAGGGTTGGAGTATGAAAGGTTGCTGGTAACTAAGTTACTAAGTTAAAATAGACATACATATAAATTAACGTAAGAGCACACAATTTTTAAATTGAAAGACAATAGAAAATTGTGAGCATTAAAATAAAAGCAAGTTGTAATAGTCAAGCAATATAGGTCGTAAGAATCTCGAAATATCTAATTAAAATTGGAACTCGTTAGAAACTATTTAGTAATTATATATACATATATATATAACTTATCTGACATACGAGTATTGTACAAGGATGAGGCAACACTAAAAATAAAAATTGAAAGTCTGCACCACTCGTCTTCATAGGGGAAATCCCTTTCGAACAAGGTCTTTATTGTAATTCATTACAATACATTTGACATGGCATTCCCCTACCTCTATTTATGGAAAATACTTGTTATGCGCATACGGGGATGTGTGGTGGGCCGTGGGATGTAAAGGCATAAACGTTTAGAAAGAAGCTTTATAGAGGAACAGAATAACAGTATTTAAAGATGTAAATGTTTGCCAGCGTAAAGAAGTAGAGACGTAAAAAGTGTGGCATAAAATATATAGAGAAAATAAAAAAATGTATTAATATGTAGACTTGTTAACGTGTAAAGACATAGAAATGTAAGGATATAAGTTATACAGATGTAAAGATATAGAGATGAAGAGATGTAGAGTTTGATTAAGTAGAGGCAAAGCATTGGCAAATGTAGAGTTAAACCTGTGTCTGCAGCTGTGCATTATGCCCTGCCAGCTTAAGCGCAGCGGAGCAGCTTTTGCCGAGTAGAGCAC
The DNA here is from genome assembly GCF_012273895.1 of Zerene cesonia. Lineage (NCBI taxonomy): Eukaryota > Metazoa > Arthropoda > Insecta > Lepidoptera > Pieridae > Zerene > Zerene cesonia. The sequence continues at coordinate 8,990,494 of NC_052114.1, forward strand.
CGGCGGCCAGCACGTGCCGCGCAACCCACTCGCGGTGGGCGCACCCTGCTACGCCCGCCATTGGTAGTGGGGATGTTATGCACTCCCATTCTATAGATAATAATATAATTCTATAGTTGTAATAATAATATATCTTAAAATAAAAATTATATAGGTTTTTATTTTTAGTTTGTAATTTTACAGACAAGGTTTTTTACAAATTATTATAATTTCGTTGATATAGATAATATGCATTAAAGTAAGCGGTTAAAAAAAAATCCGAACCAATTTACTTTTAATACATGAAAGCAGTCGTAAAGTAACCGGAAAAGTTAAGCATTCCTCGCATTATTATTTTACAAGATTTCGGAGTATATGACTTTCTTAATTACAAATGTAGAATCGTATTTGAGTATACAGAAACGTAAAACTAAGGGAGCAAAGACATATATAAAAAAAGTATTTCATTTTATTTGGTATTAGGTATTTCCACATAATATAGAAACGGATTTTGTGTTCTCCTAGCAATTGAGCGAGCATAAACCACAATCTAAATAATTATTGAAATAACTATACGCAACACTACATTCGTAACCTCCTAAACTTAAAAAAATCGTGAATATTTTTTGAGATTTCGTATTTGTATGGAAAAATGAGGGCAATATAACAGTTCAAAGACCGTTGGTTTTTACAAACCGGTTTTTATGGCTGGTGAACGTGAGTCCTTATTAGTTAACTCACTATTCGATAAACAATACAGTACAGGCACCGAGCATCACTGATAACAAGTGTAAGAGTACGATAGTTCTTTTATATTTATAAGCAATATAGAATTACTGTCCTCAATCACTACATAGTATAAAGCAATGTCGCTTTCTGTGCCTATGTATGGACAATGGATTGGATGGGCTTTTTTTAATAGATAGAGTCAAACATTGACCTTAAAAAATCAATTGAAAAGAAAATCTGATGCATAAAAACATCATATAAAAACCTATACGTGTGCTCTATGATACATGAATGATGAAGGTATAGAAAGTCCTTCTATATCTTCACTGCCAAGAGATTGTTCGATAGAAACATCCCATTTTTTTTGCTTTGGCCTTGAATCGGTATGACACAAAAGTCCACAAATTTACGAAATCAGATAGTTCGTTCGCTCGACTTAATTCAAATCGCACCAATGCATAGAATGCGCAATCTACTGTTTTGTAATGGTATACGGCAACTAGTACATGTGATTAACAGTGACCTCCATATTTAATGAAATATACCATATCCCTGCTAACATTATATGCGAAAGTAACTCTGTTCACTGATCCGATGTAATTAAAATTTGGTACAGAGATAGTTTGAGACATGAGAAACAAAATTATCCCCAAAATCTCAAGGAATGAGGAAAAATGCGAGAAAAATTTCAGACAGTCTATTTTTCCTTTAACAACACGGGCGAAGCTGTGGACGAAATTTTTTAATAGCCCAAGTATTTGAACGTTATTCCAAACGTTGTGCGACATTAAATGTTAAACATAAACGAAAGCTACCAACAAATACTTTCACAACACAACAAAAAGTCGTCAACACCTTTTGCGATCAACAAGAAATATGGCGAGGTGAGAATCTTGCAGTAAACATGTAATGGACAATCGTAAACCATCACACACAACTGCGCGCTAAACATGGCCTAGTGATTATTGTTCAATAGACATGACATCACTTTTTAAGGTATTTTGCAATTAAATGTTGACATTAAAATATGTGATATTGGTTAAGTATTGGTATTTAATGTCGTATTGTAATTATTACATGCTTGATTTAACTTTAGAGTGTGTTTATATGAGTTATCTGCGTCACGTATACTATTTCCCAAGGCTGTAGTAGAATAAAATTCTTTCAAGGTCTTCATCATTGGAACCAGTTGAAAGTGATCTAAAATTATGTTAAGAAATGTCTAATCACTTAGTTAAGCATTGCTTTATTCAATTTCTCAAGTCTTATATTTGGAGGGTAGTTTGAAATTATTTGTCATTTGTGTGCAATGTATGTTTCAGACTGAATAGTAATGCATAATTTTTCAATTCGCTATAGTGATTACATTATTGCTACTTATTTCTTTTTATACATAATCTGTGGTCATTCGGCTCTCGCAGATCCACCTATAGATCCACATACCAACTCACAGACATCATCTATTAAGCATTCTGATCACACGGTGTTCGTGCATTCAGGGCGCGACTAACGCTGTTCCTTATATCGTACAATAAGGAATTGTACCATAGAGAAATCGGACTATTGACGTGCAAGGTCGTGTTTATTCGTCAATCGAAAATAGTTTATAATGTTTATGTCTTACTTGCGAAGGTTTAAATTGAAAATTACGAGTCTAGATAGAATTTTTAAGTTACATTGTAAAAGACCTTTTTGCCTATAATTAAACAAAATTAGCTGAACGAATATTTTTAAAGCACTACGAATATATACCTCTTTTTACTGTTGTGTATCATCCACATTATTATCTATTCTATAATGCATTAATATAGAAGCAACATTTAGAATCTTCATCAAACTGTCACATCAGAAATCACAAAAACCTCTTATAATGCAAAATTTTACAATACAGCTAAAAAGACAGGAGATTTTCCACCACATTTAGTGTATTTCAAATATCATTATAGCTACATTTAAAGACTTTACCAAAAAAGAGAAATCTCCACCAAAACCGTCCAAATATGTTAAACACTGACATATTGACACGGTTCTCGGATAGGTGTTTGCCCATTAATTATAATTCAAATATGTTCGCTGAGACGACTGTGTTTGCTCTTACACGTTAACCATATTACCATAATCGTATAACCGAGTGGTTCCTGCGTGTCAATGCGCATATTCACGTCATATGGCGACATTAAAGCGACTATTCTTAATCTGTTTAAAAGGTCTTAAGATTAAACATCCAGGCGAGTAAGAATGAAAGATACAGATGAAATGTGGTTTTAAATAAATCGTTTTACCTACATATCTTCCTGCATGTCGTACTTATATGTTAGATTATGGTTTAAATTAGAAAAATAACTATTTATAAAATAATATGAGGTCTGGAGTTCATTAAATTATATTTATACAGAAAACAGAATTCGATGTAGGTAAGTATTAGCAGTCATACCAAATATAAAAGCACTAGTAATGTCTCTAAAAAATTAATAAACGTAAACGTAAATGTCCAAACCTGATGCAGGTTCTCTCTGGTCTTCCGGCAGAGGTCTTGAAGGAAGAGGATTGTTCTGGTCATCCCTCTCGCCGAGGAACTCCGCCTCGGCGAGATCGCGTACCGCTGACGACATTAGCTCTACTAATTCTTGATTTCTATAAACAAATGTCTGAATATTATAACATACGTAAACATAAAATCTATTATCTTCTGACTTCCCTGTGGGGAGGTGATACTCCAGATTCGAAAATGGGACTAAAAGACAGCAATTTTCTATGAAATACAAAAATAATCGCGCCAATTGAAACACGCTGTTATCGAGTAATAAAATCAAAAAGTACAGTCGAATTAAGAACCTACTTCGTCCGTATTACGATGCTATTCTAACCAGATTTTTTTTGTAAATCTTTGTTAAACAGGCAGCCGTCATGTCCAAGAATCAAAAGTTCGACGACATGTGACATCTGCCAATTATGGCCTGAACACTCATAGGAGGCCTGTGTCCCTGCAGTGGGAACATATATAGGCTGATGATGATGATGATGAAATCTTTGTAACACAAAATAATCTAAAATATTCCAAATAACAAATTTCTCAGCTCAATTCTATTAGGTTTGTAAATCAATATCTTTCTCACATATTGCGTGATGGTCCTGTCCTTGAAATATGATACAGGTGAAAGTATGTTAGGATCATTCGATGCCAGTACCTACCACAATCATTAACCGCAATCAAGTATAATCATTAAGAAATAAGGTATATATTACAAGAAACGTTGTAGATGTTGTTAGGAATTTATATACCTTACCTTATTAAGGTAGTATATCTAAAATAATATTAGAAAACATTTGCTTTGATGTTTTTTTTTATTAACGAGATGCTGAAACCATTAAGAAAACTCTCTAACCTATATTATTCTTCAGTTGCAGATATTTTTTCAGTTTTAATTCACCAGGTTAACCAGGGAGCTGTAGCTAAGTAATCAATACTTTTATGTACATAGCAGCACGTGAATGTGGGAGTCGAGCACGATTAGGCACGAATTGGTCCAGTTCGCACCGGGGAAGGTACCATACCTCCATAAAAAATCGATATGAATTAGTAAATGCCAATGTCTTTCGTTCAGAGAGGAGTTCGTTTCGGGACCTGGAGGCCTGTATCCGTTTCCCTACCCCTCCCAGTACATTCCCTTATTCCCGTCGTCAATCCTTTCCTCAACCTTTACTCCTTACAGGCGAGCAAGCACATTTGCAGCAGCCCTATCTCTCAGCAAAAGTTCGTGGTTGGTGGAACGCTTACCATCAAGTGAACCATCAGCTCAGTTGCCCGCCATAAAAAATGACCACAGATAAATATCGAAAAAATCAGTATAAAAAATCTTATCTCCATAGTAACAGATACCATCGGGTCACACATAATGACGCTTGAAGCGTATTTCCGAGTGGGTAAAGGCACATGAATGAAGCACCATACAGTTATGTGAATCACTTTCACCTCACATCGTAACCGTTACATTCTTGTACACAGAGTGCCGCTGATTATGTTCGGAATCATCACAATACACTTGATTGATGAAGGAGAATTTAACCCGACTACGGAAAAAGGAGGGTTGTGATTTTGACCGGTATGTTATGTTCGTATGTTCCTTCATACCTTCTAAACTACTAATCATAAAGCAAGTTCTTGATTGTCCGCTATGGCTATGTGACGTCACAATAAAGGCTTAATCAGTTCCTTTAAGATAAATAACATGTTACTAGGCTTTGCTCACTGCTTTACTTGCATTCGCTCAATAAACTTTACATTTATTTACGTAGTCGGTTAACTTTTTTCTTGTTAAATAACAATTTTTGTAAGGAGTGAGTGTATAAAATCCTACTTCCTACTAATAATATAAATGCGAATGTTTGTGAGAATATATGTGTGTAACTGCTTAACGCATTTGAATGAAACTTTACAGTAATATACCAACGGAACAGCGGAAACCACCGAACTGGTTTTGATAATACTTTGCCGTGGCCCGTAATGTAGCTCATATAACTTAAAATCTATAGATATACTTGCTTGGGTGAAACCAGAGCGCAGCTAGTAATAATTTTAAACATTATTTATAATAGAATCTGCTTTCACTAGTCCTGGAAGCAAGGTTCTGTTAAGAAAGGTTAGGGCTCTTATAAAACGCGCCAAGTATTTATTACGGTTCATTTTCCAATAAATGTCTAAAGACTGGATACAGTGCATACATACAAATTTTTTTTAAATCGGTGTAGGCCTGAGTTTATCGCGTTCAAACAAACAAATAAACTCCTTAGCTTTATATAATTATAAAATGGTAGGTAAAAATATAAAACGATGCATGCATAAATGTCGTGTAAAACTATATTCTTTTAATAAATACTTTGAAATACTTTGAAAGAAGTTTCATATTATTTAAAAATTAATTTTTCAAAAAGTTTTCGAAATTATAATTAATTTTTTTGCCAGTAAAGACTCTTCCTACTTTAAACATTAAATCAACCTGTCGCAAGAACAATGCAAAACATGAAGCGTGAACAAATTGATATAGCGAATTTATATGACCTTTATATTTTCTTTATATTGACCTTACCTTTCATACTCGTCTCGCCAAAAGGAAATAAATTCTCCTTTAATATGACTGAGGCACAGTGGCCAGTGGAAAAAGCGTATGAATGCCATTATATGGCAGGCCAGGCACTACATAAGTGTTTTAAGTGTAATTATCTTATCAACCACAATATCGTATTCCGCTTTCAAAACGTTCTTTTCATATCTCTGTATACAATTTACCGCCTTTCATATATGTTCTACAGACCATTTTCCTAAAATCTCGATTCTGTACACCTATAAAGCTGTCTGTGGTTTTTTCCCACACAACACTTTTTTTTTTCACCCTTTCCCTAAAATCTCGACTCTGCAGTGATCTTATAACTGTCAGTGCTTTTGTTTTACACCATTAATTTGCAATGACTTCAAGTTACACCGGTTTTAGCCGGTACGTATATGCCTATAGCACTCAAGAGTTCACGGATATACCAAACGGGGAAGGAAGTTTTTGGTACAGCAGTTCCTGATATAAGCGCGTTCAAACAAACAACCTCTTCAGCTTTATATAATCAGTACATAGATAACCACTTTTAAACAGTTGTTAGAATTGTCCGTTAGCATTTGCGGCAACAGAATAGTTTAAGGAAATTGTACTTAAATCCTGGTTTCAATTATATTCTTACAAATGTATGAGTGACGTACAAATATTGTGGTCAAACCTTTGATCCGAAAACAATTCTGTTTAATATTTCGTCTACATTGTATCACAAAATTCGTTTGGTTTCCGAATATTAGTAGAAGTTTTGATGTGTTGCTCGTTTGTATCATATTAATATATGAAGTAAAAACATCTAAAAATATAGCAAGATGTAATTAAATCTTGATAAATAATAATTGTGCAACATCAGCACTAATGAAATAATCAATAAAAAATCTATCTATTATACTGACAATATCTTTTAATCACTTCTTTAGTCAAAGCCAAATCATTTATACCGAACTTAATTACCCGCGTCATTATGCTGTTAAATTATTTAAAATTACCAAGTAATAACAGCAGTCGTGACGTTTTTACACGCTTTTTATTAGCTTCACCTGTATGTTTGTTAGTAACCGACTTCTTTGGGCGCGATTTTGACCCACTTTAAACGGCCAGATTTCGTTCAAACTTTGTAGATTTATTGAGGACCGATGACAATACACTAATTTGATAAAATTATTCCATTTTTCAATTTGCAAAATATGATAAAAGCGTGTTTTTAGTTTTTTTAAACTATTATAATATATTATTTGCATGTAATGTCCAGAGACAATAATGCCTTGGTTCCTATATAGTTTGTAGAGATTTTCTTGAGACCACTATGTACCTGCTTCAGCATATATGGGCAATTTGACAGTTTAACCGGACAGGTTTACAGTCCGAGTCTGTTTGAGGAAGGTCTCACTTTAGTGGGTGGGTTGCACCTGGGATATCAATGTGTTGTATCACTCATATTTCTGATGATAGATCGATTAAGATTGCAAAAGCATAAAGTACGTCGTTTAAAACCTCTCTATTCCATCTCCATTTTAATCCGCATTGGTATATAATAGAATATCACAACACATTAATATTATCCTACTAATATTATAAATGTGAAAGCTTGTAAGGATGTGTGTGTGTTTGTTGCTCTTTCACGCAAGAACTACTGAACCGATTGCAATGAAATTTGGTATGTATACAGCTGGACAACTGTACTATGCTGTGACTATGCTGTCTGTACTAATAATATAAATTGTTTGTTTGTTTGTTCGAACACGCTATCCTAGTAGCTACTGAACCGCTTTAAAAAGTATTTCGCTGTTGGACATGTACCTTATCCCTTAATCCCGGGGCGGAATATTAGTAAATTACATGTTATACGAAATTCATCCTAAATTAGTTTGTAATTTAGAATCATATTAACGTAAAACCAATACAAACATTCACATTCATATTATTAGTATGAATGCCACGACCATGCACATTGTTATACAATGCTTTAGGGAAAATTTACTTTTTATGAATCGTAACTTATTGTATAAGGAAAACATTGTTACTGCTTATGAACCAGATACAATTCGCGCTAAAAATTATCATTAATAAGACATTAAGTGAATACTTTATGTGCTTTCGTTTATTGTGAATCTATTACATTGTTATTCAAGTTATTATTATTATTTGTTTTCACCTTTTCAGCAAAGTAATTTTAATATGCCTCCATCTTTTAAACCTATATTTTACTTCCCAATTTAGACCGTGCTAGTAAAACTACAACAGAAATATTGGATTTTCTGTCTATTTGTTTCGATTAATGTCAAATTTTAGTCGACCGATTTTAAAATGTTTAATGATAATTAAAATGCTTCATCTTTACCAGATATTAGTAAAATTCAACAATAAATTATCCGTTAGAAAATTTAACCACTCACGTGAAAGTTGTATAATGTAAAAGTAAATAACATTAAATTTGGCGCAGTAACTAAGAAAATGATCTAATTAATACATTAAACAAGAAATTTAGAAAGGCATGACACCGATCTGAAGATGCGTTTTTCGTGTAATGATTACAGTAATTATCTTCATCATTAAATCATAATGTTAAAAATTAAAAAAAATATGTAATTCTCTTCTTAAAACTTAAATCTTTTATTAAGATATTATATTACAAATGTTATGCTTTGTATGAGTTATCTTTACAGATTAATGTATTTAAAGTGTCTGTATAGTAAGATTTTGAATTCGTTTAACGTTTTTTATTTATGTTTGTTCGCAATAGCAATGTTACGTTATGTTACTTTTTTAAACACTAAATTATTTAATTTTAACTGTTAAACTTTCATTGTTCTAATGTTAAAGTAAATTACAACTCAAGCTAAATTGTTTTAAAAATAGATTAAATTAATCTGTTGATTTTCGGGATCATCAAAGTAGAAATGTAGAACGCATTTACGGATATACCCAGAGCGCTCGGGAAATATGCGCTGGATTATGTCGGACTCACACCGCCGAGAAGCAGTGATCTACCTACTAAACTCCTCTGTGTTCCTGCGCACCGCTAATCTGGAACGTTCGCTAGAAGTCATTAGAACCAAGGGAAGAAGGCTACGGCTACCCTGCCTAAAACTACAACTCACCGCAAGTTAGCAAGTTCGGTACAGGAGTTGGCCAGCAAGTAGTCGCCGCTGAGCAGGGCGATCTTGTTGCCGAACATCATGTCGTCCGGGTCGCCGGCGGCGGGGCGGCGCGCGTTCATGTTCACCAGCCCCTTGTGCACGAGGTGCGAGGTGCGGATCATTTCTGTCACTTCGGCGAGCGCACGTTGGCTGTGTGTTTTATGTGCAGATATAGAAAATCATTTTTTTTTTCTATAGCACGCTGAATGATAAACGTCTAGATAGCAGTGGTCGAGTAGTGGTTGGGACGTCAGACTCGAATGTCTTGTATTTTATAAAGTACTAGCAAACCCGGCGAACTCCGTTTGGCCACCAGATAGCAGTATGTGAAAAATGATTTTCCCGGTTTTCTGTTGATTTTTTTTTTATATACACCTCAAGGAGCCCGAGACATCGGTTAGTGCGTTTTGGAGTTATAACGTCAGGAAGGAAAACCCGACTAATTTTTATATAGTAGATAACTCATTATCAGGTGTAATGCTTATTAAAATACAAAAGGTTTCTAGGTAATACATTACAGTACGCTTTGTGATTAAGATTTATTATAATAATTTAATTTATGAACTAAAAATATATAGGTACTATAGATGGAAATTAAGTGTAATAGATTGTTTTATTGTTCCTAAAAAAGAGTGCAGTACGATCGAACTAAGAACAGGATAATCCATGGCCTTTACGTGTCAATAATTACGTATCAAATGTTGTTTGATGTTACTTAGAAATCCTTTTTGTATCTGAATAATGGCTTTTTTACTTTACTATCACAGAAACCCGTAGTTAGACGTTATTATTTAGACTATTATTATTAAATGACGTCACAAAATGGCGCTGAATTGATCCTATTCTTTAAGTTAGTCACCTTACCTGTGCAACACTCCAGCTGCCTTATCCTGCTCCATGTCTGGTATCTCGGGGCTGTGACCCGCAGCCTTGGATACCAGTAGTACAATGAGACCCCACGCTTGCATGTTATTCTTGCCATTGTATAAGAGATTCCTGAAACAATTGGTACAGTATAGTCTTACTTGAAATATATTCAACATTCCGTATGTACGCAATAGACGCTGCATTAGATAGAGATTCTACTAGATATTTTATAGTGTTCTTCCGATACCGTGATGATGCAGACATCGTACTAACGTTCAGATTCATCGTATAAATTGCATCGCAATACGTGAAGTGCAACGTAGATTGGGTTGGTATGACGTATATTTTAAACTCCCGGCTCATCAACTAATCTAATACGAAAAGTTCCTCGACAATGGTCTAATCCTACTATCCTACTATCCTACTAATATTATAAATGCGAAAGTTTGTAAGGATGTGTGTGCGTGTGTTGCTCTTTCACGCAAAAACTACTGAACCGGTTGCAATGAAATTTGGTACGTAGACAGCTGGACAACTGGAATAACATATAGGCAACTTTTTATCCCGATATTCCTACGGGATACGGACTTACGCGAGTGAAACCGCGGGGTGCCTATAAAATCTATTTTAAAACAATCATCATTCTATTACTACCAAATAATGGGAATCGTTTTAAAATGATCAAAAATATGTCGGTTACATACAATACAAGCATGCCCATACAGTAAAACCTAATAAAAGCGTGTTCAAAATGCCCTTCCTAAAATTTAAATTTAGTTTGAATTTACAAGATATTATCATAATTTTGGCATGCTGGAAGTATCGATATGTTTATATGTTAATCGTGCACAAACAAATCTCGGGCTCTACACGCAATGATGTGAAAAGAAACATTAAATGTATAGTTCATTGCACATTCAGGTAAGAATGATAACGTGATGTTACGTGTCGTTACGGTGTACGTAGTAATAGTAGGTAAGTACATAGTATTGACGTAATATTCATAGAGTACAATTTTTTTTATAAAATACTATTTTAGCTTTCCGCTCGCGTTATTACTCGCGCAAACCATAACTTTGTACTTGAGACACTGAGACATTTTTATACGTCTTTAGAGTCGTATAAATCAATTATTTATTTTAGCAAAAAACCTTACCTGATTAAATAAAACGTAGCCTATATGTAGAATTTAATATCGGTCTTTTACCATGTTTTTATAAATTTGTCGAATAATTTTTACGTAATTTATTTCATAAATGAGCACTAAAAAAAGGGTTTGAACATAGAATATAATATGATGTAGGGAACAAAAGATTTACCTTATACATACATACCTATCCAATGTGTAATCGGTACAATTTATTATATCTTTGATATATTGTTTAATACACGCAAGCGAAATTAAGCAATCGCTTTGCAACTGTGTTGTATCGTTTTAATTTTTTAAGCATTATAAGAAATCAATTGTAAGAACAACTCATTAGAATATAAATGTCGTAAACCTAAATTTATATTTAGCACTAGCAGTCCGCCCCGGATTCGCTCGTGGTACATAGTGGTATATAATATCCTATAGGTTTCCTCAATAAATGGGCTATCTAACACTAAAAGATTTTCAAATCGTGTAGTAATCGTTCTTAAGATAAACAAAACAAACTCTTCAGTTTTATAATATAGAAAATATGTATTTTTTTGTTTAAATGTGCTAGTTTTATTGAGTCGTTGCAATGCCAACCTTCTTTGACGCGTTAGTACTTTTTACGCGTTTTTCTGCCTATATTTTTAGTAATTTGGCAGTAACAAAGATTATCAAATTATAGTTATTATGTATCGTAACAAATCCTTCGAAAATTCAGTATAAAAATTTAATGAAACCTTTGAATAATACTGCATTAGTTATAGTATGGTTTTAAAATTAAATTCGACATATTTACAAAGGATTCTTAAAATAAAAATTTTGCAACAAAATAAAATTCTTTACGACGCTGTTCAATACATAAATAGACTAGATATATTTGGTTTATATTATTTCAAGGATAATATAATACTACCATAGTAAGTATTTGTAAAAACAATAAAAAATACTAAGATAGGCATAGCAATATATATTAGCAATATATACTAAGATAGGCAATAAACAACCCAACGATTTCTTTCAATTTTGATTACTTACTACTTGCTAGCCATAGTTTTTCTTTTAATGCATATGAAAGTAATATGTATATATAAAGTAATACACTAACTTAGCTGTTTTTAATAATGGATGATTGCTGCCGACTAATTTTCTTAAATGTAGCGCGACATTCGCAATTTCGTCGCTCAGGACCCATCTCAAGCTGAGAAAGGAGGTTGGATAGCCAACAATTTTCTCAGCCTCACTGACGGCCCTGTTCCAATCTGGTTTAGTGTTGTGTTGTGAAACAGCTGCTCGTTGAGTATTGCATGTGCTGACTTCCCTTACAGCACAAGGTCCCCAAACTTTCGCAACCAGTGCGCTTGATGGGGAAACTTTCACCAAATCGCATCTCAAAACATTCCTTAAGCAACTTAAGCTCATTTTGAAATAATTTAATTCACAACTTTAGGTTTCAAATTTTAATTTAAAACACTCAAATTCTCGCGAAGTAGTTTTTAATTTAAACGCCGAACACGAATAATATCATAATAAAAACAGAAACGGAAAATTAAACTTAAAGTCAATCAAATTTTTGTAGGAAAATATTATCGTATTACTGTTCTATTAATATTGACGTTAATATAAACAAAATTCGCACAAAAATGCTGCAAGCGACCGTCAGCGTCTAATAATTTGCCGCTTAAACTATGAACTAAAGTTGAACTAAAGTATTCATTCAAATAAACGTGAATCATGAATGTGAATGTAGCTGATTGCTGATTGGTTTTCCTGTGGCCTATACATAAGGTACTTTACGCTGATTGGTGATTGTCGGTTGGTTAATTTCGACAATGACATTTGCATTTTTTGATATGGCAATGAGCGAAGGCGTTTTATCATAGTAATGCCAGAAATTAAAAACATTAATTGAATTTAATAACCTTTTTATTATTGTCCAGTAATTATTCATGTTTATTGCCGTAGCATTACCTAGACTTTGTTACATATAATTCATCGTAATATAAGTCCATATCGGAAACCTTATTTATTAATTCTGAAGTTTTTCTTCTTCTTTTTAAATGCCACTCCCGATCCTACTGAAATGAAATATTTCCAGTGTCACAGAAAAGAATAAAAGTCAGTAGAGTAAACGCCACATAGACGCGGCTCTGTCAGCGCGTGAAATAATGTTGCCACTTATTTAACGTTCAAATGCCCCAGAGTCAAGGGTCATCGAAAATATCTCTTCATTATGGGTATAAGTTTGTTTAATTGTTTCACGCAAGAGTATCAATATGCAAGAAAGCAATTATGACATTATTATATTGTGACAGTCTTTGTCATCAAATGAGTCGTACACACTTACCAATCGTCATTCGCCAATCCTGTTCAGTGATCTTTCGGTCTCGGAGGTCGGAGCAGCTCACTGCTCATCAGTCATCAGTCAATCGCGCAACACCGGCTGTTGTAGTCGACTGTAGGGGTCACTATAACTGCTCGCCGGCTTTTTTGCGTTCTAGATAATATTGCAATTTATTGCTTCTATATTTTCATTTTGTACAGTCTCGATCTGTGAAAGTGCGAATCAAACTAAGTGCCGGAACCGTGCATAGTTTTTTAGATTATTTGAATTTATTTACGAGGTAAGATATACAGTACATCTATGAAACCTATAATATGAAAGCGCTGGAGCGCCGGCTTCGGGCTTAGGTCTTTTCTTAGCCTTTCGTCCACGTGTGAAGTGCATACGTGGTGAAAGTTTGAAATTGTAAATGCATATTGAAAGTACATAATAAAATAAACAATTGAATATCAATTATCTAGAATCGATCACATAAATCGTTACCTATTGTATAATTAATTATTCTCTTACGTCAGACTTCAGAGATGTAGCCCTCCGGTCTGTAATAATAACTGTTTATTACAGATTGACATGCCATTAGATACGCGTATTTAGCTAATATTTACGTTCAACACATTGCCTTGCCATGTAGCCCTTTTGAAAATTACAAGAATATTTTTGTTTTTATAGGTGCTTTACATTTTTTCATCCTATACTGTAATTTATTGCAGTTTTTGAAGTTCTTAGTAATTTAACACTACTTTCTTATGATTTAGGCTTTATATTAAGAGTTAGTATATGTGAACTGTATTTATGACTGTTTCGCTGGATTCTTATGTTATTCTGTGACTATAAAACTATTCGTATTTATTTCATTTTATATATGTCCATGAAATAATTAAACTCAAAAATAAAACAAAATTAAATATTGGACTTTTATCTTAAGTAATTTTTTTTGTGTTAAAGTGTTAGACAAGTTTCGTTGTCAGTTGGAAATTAAACCAATTCGAACTGGGGAAGGAAGGAAAGAACCACTACTGTACAGAAGATCAGATCAGATGATATAGTAAATATTCTCAGTGAGCGACCAACAAAGGATGTACAGTGGTGTACAATAGCTTACCATCCGAGGAATATTGCCCACTCTTACAAGTTAAAGTCTTAGTTAGATAAATAATATACTTCTTTCATAAACAACTCTTGAACTCAAATTCAGTTAATAATTGTAAATGATAATTTGCCCTAATTCATAAAAGATCCACTTATAAGCTCTATTAAATATTTCATTATTTCACTTAATTACAACTAAAATATAAAATTAATCATTTATTAATAGTAATTTATTTTTGAGAATTTTATCCTTAAAATTTTCCAATCTACATGTTATAACAAAAAATAATAATAATATACAACAGTAAAATAGTAAAAACTTTATAACAATGGAAATAATAATGTCATTTATGAAAATAAACCCTTACATTTTTTTTATATCAATTTCAAGTTCTTTTTTTTATTTCATAATCTTCAATTTGTGTACCTTGGTGCTGTTGTTTATTGCACTTCCTATACCCTTCGGCATCCCAATCTCTAAACTTGATAGCCTGCCAGACATAACTTTTAGCGAGATGACTATTATACAATTCCTGTTAAACATAATAACTACAAAAACTTATTTATTATTTTGCTTTTTTACATTTTATATTTAAGAGTCATTCATATGAAGAATTAAAACTTATTTTTGGATTGGTACAGTCATACAAGTTGCACGTACAGTAGGTTTGGTGATTGTTTTATTGCATTTGCTCTTATTATTTTCATTTTTTTTATTGATATATTATTATAGCTATATAGAACCTGTCATATCGCGAGTCCAACTCGCATTTAACCGATTTTTTTTATATAAGTAATCTATTTCACATATTTGAAACAAAGTCTCAAATATTACATTGTTTATATATAATTTTTACAGGTGGTTTAGCATTATCAGTATTATGTCTGGGCGGCGTCTATAGTCACTACGAAGTGTTGCGCAATTCGCTCTTGTTATTGAACTAATATAACTATTCTAGGACAAGGTGAAATATGTAGCTATAAAGGTATTACGACGCCATGAATGGTTTACATTTTTAAACCTAAAATGTATATAAGTTGTGAATGTGATGAAAATTGATCTAAATAGATCTAAATATAAGTTTTGAATGACCTTTAAGGTTAAGGTTATAACAATTTATGTTTTGCGTCGTAAATATAAGAAAAAATACCTTTTGACTGCTTCATTATTTAACAAAATTCTTGAGAAAATTCCATGGAAGTTTCGAGAAACAATCCCATTGCTGGTGAAAACCGGATTATTCCTTGTTTGGAACTTGCAACACTTACTATGTTACTCAACATTCTTTGGCATCACCCCATCTCTTAATGTTGTATGTAACGTGTTATAAATCGCAAAATGCAGAAAAGTTTTATGAGAAAGAAGCGTGGAACAGAAATAGCGTTATCAGGTGTTAATTATATTAATTAGATACTTATCTTGTTGATTCTAGATATTGATCTTGTCTGAACCCACGCAGTTTTCAGAGAACCTATCACGTTCCAGTATCTATTGACCTTGGGGTAGATACTAAATGAAAATTTCAATTACAGTGGCTGATAATTAAATAATAACAGAAATAATATTTTGATCAAGAATTCTAATGTTTTGAAAGTATATGTCTAGTACGAACTGTATTCACGTGCAGTCTATCTTACTTAGTTTAGAAGTTTCTGGAATAATTGACAAAATATTTCCCTAGGTATGGAGTGGGAAGGGCCGCCCAAGCAAGGCTTGTACGACCCTCAGAACGAGCACGAGGCCTGTGGAGTTGGTTTTGTTGTTGCTATCGACGGAAAACGTACTCATAAAGTAAGTTTAGCTTATAATATATGTTTAAAAAAAATTCTTTTTTAATCTGTGTCTATCTAACTTGCGACCTGATTTGAAATTGTGTCGTCTAAGACAATTTTAGAATCGATAAACATCAGTTTTTTTTAAATAATGAGACTAATCAGCTGGTTTCTTACTAACCTAGTTAATTTTAATGTGTTTTGAATATACCTTTGTGTAATTTAATATTAATGATTCCATTGTTTATTTATATTAAAAGCACTCGTATCACAACAATTCTTATGAAATCTTAAATGTTTATGCCCTGTTTTTTCCTTAATTCGTTTTCCTTTCATAAATTACATTAAATAAAAGGAAAACGTGGTTTATTGAATGTACTTTAGATAATTAACAATACGATTCCAATAAGAATATGAAAAATTGCGTTTTCTTTTGTGTTGCCTGACTTATGTTACATTTAAAAACTTTAATGCTTATCTTAGATTATTGTTAATTTGTTTATAATGACATGGCGCAAACTCGATCCTATTCTTAGTTGGATCGTAGGGATCGCATCTATTATTGCTGCTAAAGCGTTACATATACGGTTTCTGGAATAATTTAAAATGTTTGTTCTAAGATCGTCCGCGATGCTGAAGTGCTCGCCAAACGTATGGAGCACCGCGGCGCCTGCGCATGCGACAACGATACTGGCGACGGCGCCGGTGTTCTAACTGCAATTCCGCATCAGTTCTATTGTGCTCAGTTGAGGTAAGATATGACTAGATACTTGTCTTATATTGTTCAGGGTAGTGCGACGGTTTTTGGTACTTTCGGGTTTTCACTATAGAGACACGGGATTTCTAATCCTTTTCTTATATTGAATACATAAGTATGTGCATATTTTTAAACTTACCTTAAAAATTAAAATCAATGAAATATGTTATATAAAATCAGATTCACTACAGTAAATCTGATTTTATGTGAAACTATTTTACTTCAAATCCTTTCTTATTCTTTACATTTTTTGAAACATTAAATGGCAAATTTTATTTCATATTCTGTTATGCCGAATGTTTTCATTGTTCCGGCCCAGAGCAAAGGCTTCTAAGTTCTATCGCTCTATCCTAGAGTTCTTACTTTGCCGTTGCTTCTACTTTCCACGGATTCTTCATACTAAGTCTTTATAGAGTTTTCAGTTTGAATAAAATATTAACGTAATAAAATTTTCCGAGTATTTAAGAAATCAAATATTTTTTTAATTATTGAAATTATTTTTTGTATTTCGTTATATACAAGAGCTCTAGCGCATATCATATAATAATCATAGCATAACTCTAAATACAACAATGGAACGTTAAATACATACATAAAACTTCCAAGAACAGTCTCATCCGTCGTTGCGTTGAACTTGTCCAATCTTTCCTGTTTAGCAAAATCAATATAAGTATTGTCTAACACGTTACGACACACGCTAACTTATAAGAGTAAAATCGAACAAAAGTTTCACTTGGCATAATGCCAGAACCGATTGGACCCTAAATTCGTTTGGCACGCTGCCAACCCTGGCTTGACAGGAAATCTATAGCAACTCGTGTAACTGGAGCATAGCAGTGAACAATTTAGTATTTAGCATAATACCTAGACTGTAGATTTACATGAGTCGGTTTCAAACAGTAGGTATATTGGCATGGAATTAAAGGGTATTGTGAACGAATTCTGAATCCTTCCTACTTCCTACTAATCCTTTCCTACTATCCTACTTCCTACTATCCCCCTCCTACTAATACTATAAATGCGAAACTTTGTAAGGATGTGTGTGTGTTTGTTGCTCATTCACGCACAAAATACTGAACCGATTGCAATGAAATTTGGTACGTCGACAGCTGGACAACTGGAATAACATATAGGCAACTTTTTATCCCGATATTCCTACGGGATACGGACTTACGCGGGTGATACCGCGGGGCGCAGCTAGTCCTTCATAAATGTTAATTTTTTTTTAATGAAAAACTTTTGTTTTATTCCTGACATTACCTCTACCTCGTAGCTTACAAAATTAACAAGCTAACTCTCTTTTGATGTTAGTATTGATTATGTTAAGTAAGCAATGATTAGCTTATTGCGAAAGTTTAATTAGTTCGTAAAAAATCTTAACTCGGATAATCGCATAGGAATTTTCTATCCAATGACGCTTATCACGCGTTATCTTATCAGCTGCGTTCGTTCGATAATTATAAAATTAGAAAACCACTATACAGCCTTCGCAAATTGCGTGGATGTTTTTAAATTAAATCCGTATGAGAATTTGCGACAACGTATTTTATAGAGGTTTTTATTCTTAGAGTTATTCCATTTCATTTATATATTTATACGTAGGTATGAAAATGAAACAGGATTATTAATTTGATAATCATGCGGAAAATCGAACTGCTTAAGTTTTAATTAAAATTCATACTCGGCTATTAATAAGATGTCAGACACTGTATGTTATGTGGGTACGTAATATACAATGATATCTCCACGGAATTAAAGGAAACTGAATGCGAAAACAATAATAATAAATAAACGACAAGTCTGTCAACTGCGTAGTTGGTCGCAATCACGGCCTATTCAGATCTATTATCTACTTGTTGCATTGGGTCACCAATTTAACTACAGTACACTTTCATTCGCTGAAATTACAGGCTATATGGGGCATTGATTTGTTTTTTGTTCGCGTGACTGATTGCGAGTGCTGTCCTGTGATTGGATAATTTTGTGTATTTGTTATTTTTGTAAAATTGCTTCTTGTTGTAACTAAGAATTCACTCTGTTTCAATCTGATTATATACTTGCAACAGATGTTGGTTTAAAATGTTATTGGAATAATTCTTGATCTCAAAGCTTGTTATCTATTATAATCGTTATTTTTTTATCACGTTGTTTATTTATATAAACAGCGTGATTGACGGACAAACATCCGACAAACGAACTGCCACATTTATAATATTAGTGTGATAGTTTTATTCTACGTGTAACCTGTGTAACAATATAAGATCTGCATTACAGTAATGATGCGATCTAATTGCTAAATTATATATATATATATATATATATATATATATATATATATATATATATATATATATATATATATATATATATATATATATATATATATATATATATATATATATATATATATATATATGTGATACTATATATACCGATACAATTGCCAGTGTCACAGTCATGCATGAATTACTTTTCATTATAAGAAGTACGGTTAAATATAAAATTCAACGGTTCAATACAACATAGTTTGAGTCTTTCAACAATATACAGACAAATGGGAGCATACTTTTTAGTTACATAATCTATTCACATACAAAATTTTAAATTAGATATAGCTGTCGTGCCATTTATTATATCTATTGAATTACCTGTTATTTTAACATTTGACTTATGATACAAATAAAAATAGTGCCTGAAATCGTGCATTACTTACAACTTATACTGTTAACTGTACGCAAACTATGGGTTCTAGACTTAGATGTATACATGTATGCATATGAAAATTATCATGTCGTGCTTATGTAATTTACTTCTTCTAATGATGCTTCTTTACAAGGACAAAATATGTCTACTCGTACATACCTAGGTACATAGTATTATCAGCTGTATTTGCTGGAATTTCTCTATTTTATAATAGGACAATAATAAAATGAACGCAGAAAAATAATCTTTTATTTTTTTGTGCATAAAATTTTAATATCATTCATCTTAAAACTATTCACGAACAGGTCAAATACCTCAATGTCAATAAACCTTTTTAATGTTTTTTTTTTTATTATAGAACAAGATATTTGATTTCTTGTTTTTTATTTATATTCGTATAACGTAATTCGAAATGGTATTTATTAATTGTTAACAAATTTAATAAATAATTTGTTCCTTGACCATTGAAATTTTGTTTGTATATTATTACTAGCTGCACGCCCCGGCTCCGCCCGGGTTGTCATTTATCGTAATTAAAATTATTTAAACTATCCTATCTCTCAAGTTGGATCGAACTGCACATGATGTGCGAATTTTATTATAATCGGTTAAGTGGTTTAGGAGTCCATTGAGGACAAACATTGTGACACGAGATTTATATATATATTAAGATGTAATAAAAGATTTGATCCTACAGATCTATTGAAAAAACTACGGATATGAGAATACGAAAATTTAAAACTTTTTTATAAGAATAACAACTTTCGCATCAATAATATCAAATAAAATTGAGGTAACGTATCGGTTTAATTTATCCTTAATGATGTTATTGAAACCAACTATGACATAACAAATTTCCATAACATACATTTCAACATATACCCAATTACCTATTATTACACTGTGAACTTGAAAACGTTTATAAGATGTAGTGAAAACCGATATTCTGTGGCTACGACGTCATTTTAGTACTAATTACTACCGTTCAAGGTGAACAGTCATGAGATCGTGTTAAATGACACCGCAAACTATGTAACGATAATGTATAATAGTGTAGCTCAAAGAAAATGGGTCACGATAAGAAAAACTGCTTTTAGCAACGTTCGGATTGTCTCGGCCATATTGTTATGTGCCATGTCTAAATAATATGCAAAACATGCATCAATGTAATATTTTTAATGCTTTTTTTTTTTTGTTCCAAGAATTAGAACGTTTATGGGTTGCCAGTATGAATACATACAATTATATTTTTTTAATTAAAAAAACATTATATTTTTAGTATGGTACATAATTTAAGAAAATTCGTTTATAGAATCTTCCCATAGACGTATTTCAATTCCCAGTTATTGCGTCGGAACACAGCCAAGAATAGAATGTGGCACATTAATTATAATTAATTGATCATTTATCATCAACACATCTTTCAATATATAAAACGCAAAGGTGACTAACTGACTGAACTATAAACATACAGACCAAACTACTGGAACGATTGGGCTGAAATTCTGTATATATAGCCACTATGATGTAGGCATCCGCTAAGAAAGGATTTTGATAAATTCAAACCCCAAGGGGATAAAATAGGGTTAAAAGTTTCTACCATGAAAATTTATTTTGGTCCACACGGATGAAGATGAATAACTATAACATATATAAGATATAATAACTAAAAATATAAGAATAAAACGAAATTGATTAAGACACACGAAATTTTTGTGTCATTACGAAAGTTAACATGAACTAAAACGACTTTCGAGACTTGAAGTGGAATGAAATTTCGATCGCCCTTTTGATTTCCAGTTTATGTGGTAATAATTTATTTTTACACTTGTATGTATACCAGATTTCGATTAAAATTACATGTATACCAGATTTCGATCAAAATTGTTAATATTGTATAAAAATAGGGATGAAATAGGGAAGGGAAGCAGGTTGACATATATTATTTAATCCTATCGTTCTTGGCAAATTTCGCTTTTTCTGTCAAAAGAGTAATTACATACTTAAATTTAAGTCGTTCAGCCTTAAAAAAATCAAAATTTTCCCAATAGGGTCTTAATTCATCCCATCTACCAGTTGACTTGACGACGAGCCCTTTAGCGTCCTACAGTTTTATAAAATTGTATATACAATTGTGTTACTGAATATTACTGGTATTAATTCAGAATTAGAAATGTATGCCACATTTCCAATTCTGAATTATACACTAAAACACAGAATAATAAGTAGGTACAAGCAAAGGATGTGTAAATTCAATAATATGCAAGTTAGGAATATTTCCTGAACTATAGAAAACACTTAAATTTTAACAAGTTAGTTATTAGATAGAAATATTTACATTTCTATGGAAAACTGATATTGCTTCCTTGCTAGGTGCACATGCAACGCACATGTAAATTTATCTTATCATAATTAAATAATTGTCATAGATCTATCTACTCATAAATATTTATCTTTATTGTATATTGACTTGATATTGCTTTTAATGACTTGTGATTAACTCTCTCAAGGCCGCCTTTGTATATTATGTTATTATAACGTGATATTAAATACTAAAGTTGAAATAAAATCAGTACAAAGTAATTCCAGGCAGTTTCTTAAAATGTTTGCATTTTAGATTTCTGTTCCCAAACCTAAACCCGCGTTTTTACAGTTGGTATTTAACTTATGAGTACGTATCCTTACGAGTCGCGAGTCTGACTCGCACTTGACCGCTTTTTGTATTTAAAAGTTAAGTACACAATTTAAATCATATAGATTACAGTTACAAATAAGAGATTTAATTTTATCGTCCTATAGAAAAAAAGAACGACCTCGACTCTATAACAGCTTGAATCTCGAGAGCATATTTATTTATATATGTATTATTTATATATTATTTATATACCTATTAATATTCTGCACTACCTTTTGCCCGCGGCTTCGCACGCGTAATAGTTTATTATATGTTATACTTATAAACCTTCCCCTTCAATCACTCTACATATTCTTACAAAAAACCCCATCAAAATCCGTTGTGTAGTTTAAAAGATCTTAGCATACGTACATACATAGGCAGACAGACGCGGGAAGCGTCTTGGCTTTATACTATTCTAGCTACCGCCCCGGCTCCGCCCGGGTTGTCATATATCGTAATTGAAATAATATAAACCATCATATCTTTTAAGTTGGATCAAAATGCACATGGTGTGCAAATTTCATTTAAATTGGTTGAGTAGTTTAGAAGTCCCTCGCGGACCCACAATGTGACACGTAATTTATATATATTAAAATAATGATTTATGATTGGTTTTTCTAAAATTCTAATAAAGCATAATAAAGCAAGTGAAACAACCCAAAATAGTCATATTATTTGTCATATATAGATATAGTGTATACCTTTAGCGTTGTCGCAACGTAGTGTTCTCATTATCTTCGGTAATTAACAAGATTGTTGCGCTAATATCTTAAACGTGTATAACGTAATCTGTTTATATTTATTATAATATTAAAGCAAACGGTATCCGTAAGCTTCTTCTATGCATAATACAAAAATTATCTGTCAATAAGAGAAATCTTCATAATCTGTATTAAAGTAGATAAGGCGTCGTGACCGACATAATATGATGTAGGTTAATGAAACTAAAATCAGGGTTTTTATCTCTTAGTGT
>NC_052114.1:9014758-9021235 GCF_012273895.1 Zerene cesonia
TATGATGCGTACTTGCTTCCGAATTTAATTTTGAAGTATTTGATATATTTTTATGAAAAAATGCTCAAATAAAAGATTCATAGGAAGGTATTTAAATATAATTAATACATAAAATCCGATAAATATAACTAAAGCCTAACTTTTACAATTTAATATCTTAGCCAATGAACAGATGAGAAATTTTGAAAGAAAAGAAAAAAAAATTACCACGAGGCGGCATTCGAACCCGCGTTTTTTGCCAAACCGTAGGTAGCAATGAACAGAGTTTGATTTTATATGCATTTATGTTATATTACTTGAAGTTCTGGTAATATTTTAGTTATACGCGCGAATCTGCGAGCTGTATTATAAAAATAAATATGAAAACAATTTATGTGTAAATTGCCAATAAGGAACTTCCAATTGTAAACCGTGTATATTCTAACCCTATTAACTCAGACATGCAAATCACTCAAAAAGACAAGTTGTAGATACAAATTCATCGTGTTATCTTCAAAACAAATATTACCGACTTATAACAATACATAATATTGTATCGATTACTATCTGTTCTCACGATATACCGCAGTTGTGCTGATAAATGGATTAATGTCATAATATTCGTCATTAAAAATATGAATTGTTACTTGTGCGATAAGATAATGATTGCTGGGAGGTTATTCACTTCTGTCTGTTTATTCTTCTAATCGGAAAAATACCGATCTATTTTTGACAATATCATCTATAAGTTTCGTGTCGTTATATTTCGCGCTAGTAAATAACACCCGATGTTGCTTTAGCAATACTGATGAAGTTTTCTATGTTGTTTTTAGTTTCAAATTTAATAAATAAGAAGGAACAATTATTTAAATAAATAAGAATATTCACCAGCTAAGTGAAAATGTTAGGCTCAACCAATTTATTTTAGAAAAAATGCAAGTCTATGAATTCATTACAAATGTTTTTGTTTTAATACAAATATATAAACATCTAAACATAATTTGTGAATGGGCAGGAAAAGTGGGATTCGAGTAATAGGGATTTGAATAAATATTTCTTATACATTTTAGCTAATGAATTATTAATAATTGATTTTGTTTCCATATTAAATTGCGTAGAAGCCTTTACTGGTACAGTAAAAATAATTGATATGCGTTGCTTTTTTATTTATTTTTATCATGTCAATACTCGGAGAGAGTGAGTGACTATTAACCCGTACTGATAAGAATAATTTGAACACGAATTCCTCACGTGTTGCGTCTATGAAATGAATTTTGGTCATTTATTGTGTATAGTCGATTTTATTAAAACATATTAGGGGCATATTTAGGGAAAAGCGTGGGCTTGGATATTAGGGTATCATCTAGGGTGTAGTTTGTAGCACTCATGTACATGTCGAAAGAATTTTAGAAATTGGTTCCGTATATCCTGCGATTAGCGCGGTCAAACAAACAAGCCTATTTCCTTGGCTATGGAGCCGGAGGCCTATTTCCTTCTCCTACCCCTTCCCAATCCATCCCTCTTCCAGTCATCAATCCTTTCCTTATCCCATATCCCGTAAAAGCGGGCAGCGCATTTTCAGAGGTCTGAGCCTCTGCGAATGTTCATGGGCGGTGTTGATCGTTTACCATCAGACGAACCACCAGCTCAGTTGCCCGCTATGACATCTAGATCTCTTAGACTCTTTAGATTTATATTAATTGTATAGTATATATATGATTGGTATTTCAAAGATCTAGCATCGAAACAGATGTATAATGGTTTTTTTATTGAGACAGCTATTTGTTTAACCTTGAAAATCGGTAACACAAATTTTATTTATTTTAGTTATATCCTTAAGCCTATATCCTTTTCCTTACCCTTCCTAGTCCTTTCCTTTATCCCTGTAGTCAATCCTTTCTTAGTCACTCTCCAATTTAAAGTCGGCAATCCATTTGCAGAGGCGTAAGGTCTGCAATCGACCTCACTCCTCTCCAATTTTCATGGGCGGTGGCAAAGCTTACCATAAAGCGACACACCAGCTCCATTGCCGACGATGTCATAAAAGAAACCAATACCGATGTCTCGATTAATTATTGCAAAGAATGTGCAATTGTAAAGAAATAAAACTGTGCACTTCTGTTTGTTATCAATTGATAACCGCAAACCGCATAACCATCAAAGGATGATATTACCGCCACGTGATATTATATTATATTCCTATTATTATATTGCACAGTGCGTGATCATCTTGATAATGTTACATATAAAACAGATCTTCAATCGAGCGCGAATCTATTATCAGAATGAATTATTGTTATTTGGGACATATACTTCGTACGACTCAAGCGCGAAATGAACGAAAATCAAAACAGAATTGTTTATGAATTGATTTATGTTAATATAATGAGATTTTTTGGCAGCCGAGTCACCGGGTATAAATGCAATATAAAAATTATGAAATGAAGTATGTTCATTCCCTGATTTTTTGAGGTTAAACTGTTTGAAAATAGATGTATGTTTCTTGTTGAATATTGTTTTATCTTACAAATCAATCACACACGTCGCTTACTTACACTCAAAAGAGTAATATAACATACCGTACAATATGTTATATGAATATTTCATTGTAGAAATAAATTATTTCGATATAACTGCACCATACAAACAAAGTTAACTCGTTTCACATATTCTATTCAAAGAGCAATAGAAATAATACGTTTATAAACTTCTACTTTACTATATCGCCGACTGGCTCTACTCATAACGACAATCCTGCAATTCCATAGAATTGCAGAAAATTACTCGGTTCCGTTCATCGCTCGTTTGTTTTACACAACAATAAAAATATATAAAAGCTCACGAGAAATCCACTCATGTAAAAAATCATAAGTAAATAATCCATCGATTTAAAGTTAGTACCTATCTATATAGTATAGTGTTAAATTATTAAAAGTTAAACCGACAGTGACGATTAAATGATGACATTTTTAAGCGCCTTATAACGCCTTGCTTAAGGCGTTAATGTATAAATGAGTAATATGTTTGTAAATAGATACTATAAAAATTTCCTGGTAAACCTAAACATACATCTTATCACGTAAAAATACTGCGTAAAAGTAATTACAATTTACGTTCGACAGTTTTATCTTTACGTCTGTTGCGTCTCCACGGGTCAATCAGCACAAACTGAATTTAAGTTTATTTATAGTAATGTCAAATTGATATTAAATCATTGGCTTCTGTTTGATCTCTGACTTTGTACTCAAAACAAAATTGGTAATATTTTTTAGCGTTATACAATTAGCAGTTTAAAGGCTATCAATACAATATTTCTAGTGATTTATTTGGTTAAGCTTTTGTTTGATCGTAAAAAAATGCTTTAATCGTTACATGTTTTAAGTAGAACGTTAATGGAAAGGGCATATGTATGTTTTAGAAAAATATGTATATTTTATAAAAGACTGTTGCAAACATCTTTTAATAATTTTTTTACTTAACTATACATGCACTCGAAATAGTCGAAATAGTTACCGAAAATTACTAACACCTCTGTAAAAGGAGAAAATGGTGGATTTTGTATAATTTTTCTTATAAGTAAAATAGTTTATTGGACTGCCTATAGAATCTAAAATAACACATCTTGTATTAGTATCATCAACATCAAACGTCGTAGTAGTTCATCAATGCCAAATACTTAACGCAGACGTTGGAAAAATAAACATATTGTTTACGTGTAGTTTGATAGATTCAGGTCAATCGCCGGCCATCTATAGATAACCTTCCGTATATTGGAGACGTTCTGTATCGATTTATTGTAAGGGAGCGATGCATGAAGATTTGTGAGTGACATCTCTTGGGCTTTGATAAAATTTTATGCACGAAGCTTCTTAGCTTAAGCTAATACTTCAATTTACAAATTTGAATGCGTTTCGCAGTTTATCCGACCTGCTTAATTAATCTTCCTAGGTTCAGCGTCCGACGGAAACAATTGTAAATATCCGAATATAGACGCCGCCTTGGCATTTATCCAGAATAGCATACCACCAGAGTCACCGTAGTAAACATTAATTGTACCATGTGCTATGCCATGTGATGGACCAAGTGGCGTGATTTCATACAAGATAGTGGCACTCATACATTTGGCGCACCTAACGACATCGCATCTGCTCAATTATTTATTATATGACATGCGAGCGTAGGATCATGTAAAGTTTGCGCACTGTCATAGATTTATGGTGTAATGTGACATAATTCGTAGATGGATTGATTACTTTAATACTATTTACTTTGACTATGTTGCCTTCGTCTCGTAGTTATATGTGTCTATTGCTTATTACATTTTTTTTTCAAAAATATTGTCAGCAGGACAGTGAAAATTGTCTTACCGAATCTTAAGTTATCTTGTCTTAGGATGTAAGTTATGAAAAGTAATATTATCATGTAACCCTAAGTAGAAGAATCACGATTTCTAGATATCGTCACATTAGTTCCAGTTACTATTTATATAAAGCAATTGAACAGAAGCAACGACACGAAATACCTAAACCGATGCCACGCTTGTGGGAACTTTGATAATTTTATCGCCCTTATTGCTTCTATGACATTCATTCAGTAGCGTTATCTAGCGCGTATGTGTATATTTATTGATTGTTTTATATAATCGTACGTACAATAATACTCGTAATAGTGACGCTATTTTAACAAATATATTGATAGAAAATAATATATGATTAAAAGAAAACTGTGACCGAAGCACGTTACGCTACATTATAATTTTTAATCAGCTTGATTGTATAAATTTTTCGTTATACAAAATAACTTCATCTTATATATTTGTTGCATTTAAAATTCTTATAATTGTTTATCGTTCAAGACAATGATGTTTTTAAAGAAAATTTCAGCGAAACGATTAACAAACAAGTATTTCTTTGGAACGTCAACAATCGCTATCGCTTATTTATCGACTCGACTTGGACAAAACGGAAGTGAAAATCACTTACCCATTTATGAGATTCTAAACAAATTAAGTTTCTAACAAATAAACGTTAAATTTATTATTTTGAGAATAAATAAATCTCTATATCAGACGTCATTTGCCTTTGATCTCGTATCTGTTTGCAATCAAAAACGACAGCAACAAATTCGAATGCGGTAAGATATTTAGCGCATTCACTTATTATCAGATGACATCAGAGAGCATTACTAACCGACATTCCCAAAAACGGAGGAGGTCCTCCACTCGGATGTTTTTATATTTTCCCAAAAATGTGGGTTTTCCCAAAAATTCACCAAAACTAAGGTTAGAAACCTTAGTATAGGTAAATTTTTGTTCTTCATTACATGTTTGTACATTGTCTTTTCAATAATGGGTATTTGGTCCTCTTCAGTGTGGACTTTTTGTAGAAAACAATTAAGATGGCATTAATTAATTTCTATAAAATTTTGTTGAGTTTACTTTTTTAATACACGGATGAACGAATGGTTTTTCCATAAGACGTTGAATTATATTTCTGAGCCCGATCACGTAAAGGTTATCGAAATTTGAAAGAAATAGAAAAGAATATTTAAAATAAGTTCTCTAGTTCTATAGCCTTCTCTTTACCCCTTTTAATGTTAGTAAACAAATGACGTACAATAAAGAACAGGTCTAATTCTATGTATTGTCTTTTTTACATAGTGTGTGCTATTCGTCTAAATTAAACTAATAAAATAAATTTACACTATAAAATTTTAGTAACTTTATAAATTTGTGACTATATTGTTATCACATTTGCGTGTAAGGTACATGCTCTATTTTTAAATACGTGATTAGCAATATAATAATCCAATGTCTAGACTCCACCTGTGGTTTTCCTAATAGGTTGCGTTTGATGTCACCTTGACACCGAGTTTTACTGTATAGTCAAATATAGTTATTATGTTTAATAGTTTTATTTTGAGATTGTTGACAAAAATGAATGTGCCAAATTCTAAGACATGTCTGAAACATTCGATTAACAAAAGGCGTATCTATTATCTTATTTGAAGTTAAGTCCTTACAAATTACGTAATGTTTTACACTTTTTCATTAAATATGTTTGGGTTGGTGAACAAATAATATTTTTTAAACATTTTGTGAAATACGAGTGAGGGGATTGCATTCTAGTTGCAAGAATAAACATAATATACCCACTTGTGATATTGTTCCGAAAGAAAAACACATGACAAAAGATCTGAGAACAAAACAATGTTAGAAGAATAAAGAAAGTGAATAAAAATAACTCTTAAAAGTTAGAATATACTATTATAATAACAATGTCAAGCTAATTTGTAGAAGCCGAATGCAATATTAAATTTACCTTATCTAAACATAACTGTATAAAAATTAAATGGTGTTTTCCGCATACATGATATTTTATATTAATGTGCGTCTGCGGTCAAAATTATATTAATAGAGACACAATAAATACTTAGTCTGGCCATAAATACTGTTACACTTAATTATAAAAAAATATTACATTTGAATTTCGAATCTGT
>NC_052114.1:9022235-9044765 GCF_012273895.1 Zerene cesonia
ATCTCAACATAATATCTAGTTTTGATGTACTGACAAATGACGATACTTGTCACTAATTTTCTTGCTTCAATTTTATATTAATAATTAAAACATTTTTAGAATAACTACTATGATACTTGTAAAACAAGATTATATGTTTATAGTTAATACAGTTATAAATAAGTGCACTTGTACCTACTTTATTAGAAATCAACATTTGTTTGAATAAGACACTTTGTGTTGTATTGTAACTTACAGTGAAGAGCCTAGCTTTATTATAATATCACTCTATTATTAATTATTAAAACTAAATATATATTATTAAGGCTAAATTTATTAAAACATATCGCGGAAAATATATATAGGTTAATTATTTACTTTTATCTAATTAGGATTTATATATTTCCAGATTTGTTTAATGTAACATATGAGAAATTGCAATAATATAATTGTAAACAATACATTTGTACGTCTATTTTCAACTCATCATGATTTTTCCCAACTCTGAGAGGAAATATTTGCTCGGTACATTGGTCAATAGGTTTCAGGCGTGACGTCACAGATGCGCGCGCACCCGTGTTCCTTTGACCTTTGCGCTCCTACGATCGTATATATCATAGCAAACGATATTGATCGTTAACACATAGGCACAGGACATATAATAGCTTATGATGTCTTGGATACCATAATGCGCTGAAGCTGTCACAGTGTACTCGAGATAAAATTTATGAATTCCTATATATAGTTTTGTATTATATAAAATATGAGGTACTTGTCTATTACTACGTAGGATCTTCTATGAGGTACACGTAAATTAAGTTTAATTCTTCAGACGAGACATAAATAAGTACATAAATACATGTTTATCACTTGAATAAATAAAAAGCAATTGTTGTCCTCGTTAGGATCATTATGTTATACCACCCTCACATTTAGCCAACGACAAATACAAAGATACAAATGTAATATTGACTCATTTAATATTTATGTACAAACGGCAAACAAATTTCAATGATCGATTAATTGAGCAAACATATTATTTAATCTGTATCGTGTTCCTGAGGACCTCTTAGCATTATCGACTAACCAAATATGTCGGGCAAATGTTTCATTATTGGATATGTATTTGTATATTTTGTGCATGTGTTTGTGTACATGAAGTTTGAGAATTGCTGTTGATTTTGAAAAAGCCATCATAAACGAAAATGATTTGGGTTAGAACTCACTAGACAATAGAATTTATTTTATATCGAATAGGTTGATAAAATAAACCTCGAAAAGTACTATGAATCAATAATTGAATAATTTTTCCAATACAAATTACAATTTTAACCAAAAAATTGGTTCAAAATTTCTCCCTTGTAGTCTTTGTCTTATTAGAACATACCGAACACTGAGACATTAATTAATCGTGACTATTATTTGTTTGAATAACAAGTTCATTATCGCAATATTATAAACAAAAAAAAAATACACAAAGTATCAAAATTCTTTACGTCAGTATGTTGACACCATGGTCGACACCATTGATAAGGTATCATGTGCTATGAAGTGAACTTTGATACTCATGCTGAGTATGATGACCTATAATAAACATTCGGAGAAATCTCTATTTTACTACTAGATAGTGCATTTTTTAATTATCACTAAGTGTGTGTTACTGTATATTAGTTATTAAAACCTTAATTTAACCACACATCACACTAGGAAAAAATATTTCAAATAAAGTCTACCATCCGCGCCTATTTTCCTTCATACTGTGATGATTAGGTTAATAATTATCATCGATTCATTCCGTCTATTACAAAGGTATATTCTTAACTAGCTTTTGCCCGCGGCTTCGCACGCGTTAATTCGGTGTAGTTTAATAGATGTTGTTGTACATATAAACCTTCCCCTTGAATCACTCTATCTATTAAAAAAAAAACATCTAAATCCGTCGCGTGGTTCTAAAGATCTAAGCATACATAGGGACACAGGGACAGAGAAAGCGACTTTGTTTTATACTATGTAGTGATACTCATGGGGATACAACCGAATGCCTATACATTACGTGTACTATGATTTATGGTTATCAATTTATCATTTGTCAACAGAGATTCTCATCAAATCGATCTGCCGCCATTTGGTAAATATGCCACTGGCATCTTTTTCCTGGATAAACTCCATCACCAGGACATCGAAGCAAAGTTCAAAGACCTAGCCGAAAGCCTGGGTCTCCGCGTGCTATGCTGGAGAACTGTTCCCACAAATAATTCTACAATTGGTAAGAATTTGTCCGTGTTTATTTTTTTAAACGTTCATATGATTGTGTTCTTGAAAGGCATTATTAGGTGTTTTCAAATAGGAAATGTTAATTCATTAATATTTCATTTCTTTAACTACATAGGTACATACTCGTAAATTATAATATGATACATATTTGTTCAGTTTTCTCTTATATTCAAAAACATTTCAGCATAAAAAGAGCAGAGCTCGAAGAATCAATTAATGAAATAAATAAAGTATGTTTGAAACATTACTTCTGTAACTGATTAATTTATTTTGACGACTTCGTTTTAAGGCTTTCGTAAAGGGCTCCCTTCATTCACGTTGCAAACACTGTTTAATATTACATTTTTTAAATGTTCAAATTGTTACGGCTTCAATATGAAGAGAGCCCCTACTACGAAAACTTATTTGTAACAAATATCAATCAGAATGTTGATCATATCATCACATTGTTCGCTTCCATACGGGCAGTTGTTGCGATTTTGTTTCGCTACTCATTGCAGGTCGTACTCGTAGTAAACGATTGGGTCATTAAAGCGGCCGGCCGGTCATGCCATGCTTGACCACACGGTTTGTTCAATTTAACAGTATGTGCTACTGTTGAAGGTAAACTCACTCGATTCTGATAAGTGATTTGCTTGTTGATTTACATCGATGAATAAAAGCGATGAAAAAATCGAAATGTAAAGATGAAGGCATTAGCGAAAATAACGATAATTAAAATTGACTCGAAAATGAGAATAGAGTGAGTTCGTAATTCATAGTATCACTATTCATATAAATCCATTTTAGTGTAATTTAATAGTTGTAATTTTAGAAATTGATTAATTTGTACAACAATCCTTTGCTAGTTAGTTTTGTATTGATTATTTAAAATTAAAATATAATACCAAGTATTAAATTTATAACTTATTTTAAAATAACTAGAAATACATACATAATGTTCAAATGTAAATTGAAGAATTAAATAAGATTTTAAGATTTTTACATAGCTAAAACTGATATTTTTCCAGAACTTACTTACCACCTATACAAATTCCTTGCATGATTGCTATCTATAAAGCCACATGTATGTGTTCCTAGTATTTCTATATTCCCTTTTACTTTGTCTGCCATGAATGTGTTTTAATAAGTCATACTTATAATTGCAATATGAGAAAAAAAGCAACGCAATTTATAATCATATTTGAGCATTTATGGCACCTTAACTTTTGTTGGTTAGATTAACATAAGATAGTAGGAATATCATACAATCAAATTGGCTTCCACAATACAGTAAAGTAATGGCCAAAAACTGACTTTCAGGTCAAGTGGCTCGTAACTCGGAGCCATATATGCGCCAGGTGTTTGTTACTGGCGATATAGACGACGACAAGCATCTATCACGGCAGGTAAGAAATATCGGTACCAACACGACATACGACACCGAGTATGAACTTGCAACGCGCGATTGCAATTTCAAACTCCCGCACATACGTATAAGGACACGGTATTCTTGAGGGATTTCTTTCAGATCGTTGTGTCGCGCGCCGGCTGCTGCTGCGGGACACGCCGTTGCAAACGTAATTCTATGCACCCTTTACATTGCCCGTTCCTTTAGCGTGTGCGCAGTCGGTCAGGTTGTGGAGTAGCGTTGTGTCGTGTTCGCAGGTGTTCGTGCTGCGGAAGCGCGCGTCGCACGAGCTCGTGGTGCCGGGCGCCAGGTTCTATATATGCAGTCTCTCTTTGAGGACGGTCGTCTATAAGGGGCTGTTGACGTCCAATCAACTATGGGTATGCTTTTTTTTATTGGCCGGAATCCTTTTCATCGGAGATTTTTTGTTAACGTTAAGATTAAAATTAGACTTTGTACTTAATGCAATCACTAATCAGTAAAAATTAAGTCTAAACTATCACACTAGTGATGGTAGAACTTAAAAAAACTTTCAATTGTATATTGAACTAATTTGATACTGTAAGAAGATAAAATTGTAGATTACAATAAAATCCTGTATTCTATTCACAGGAATACTTCAAGGATTTGTGCAACCCAGCGTTCACAACGTACTTGGCTCTGGTGCACACCAGATTCTCTACCAATACCTTCCCGAGCTGGGAAAGAGCTCATCCTTTGAGGTAAATCAATTTGAAAATATCCAAGTGTCGAATTTGGCAAGTACTAGTAGTGTTAACATTACCGAAAAAATTCTAGAAGATTCTGAACCTTGTAAAGTTCAAATTTACAACCTAATTTATCTTTTTCTTTTATTTAAAGGTGCTTTTTAAGAGAAGGAATTAATTTGTATTTTTATTTCCAGGGTACTTGCTCACAATGGCGAGATAAATACGTTACGAGGTAATGTGAACCTCATGAAGGCCCGCGAAGGTGTCATGAAAAGCGACAGTTTTGGGGATGGTATGTTGTCGACCATTTATTCATATATAACTTTGTGCACTCGAGTGATCGTATTAAATCATTAATAATTCTCTATTCCAGATTTAAAGAAGCTTTACCCGGTAGTAGAACCGAACCTCTCAGACTCCGGGTCCGCAGACTGCGTACTAGAGTTCCTCCTACATTGCGGCAACCGCTCCCTACCCGAAGCTGTCATGACCATGGTCCCGGAGGCCTGGCACAACGACCAGACCATGTCCAAGGAGAAGAGGGACTATTATATGTGGGCGTCGTGCGCTATGGAGCCGTGGGATGGACCAGCTTTGGTGTCCTTTACTGATGGACGTTATATTGGTACGTGTTGCTAAAATGCTGGACCTCTTTAGTTCAAAGATATTTTGTTCTTAATAAGAAATGCAATTTCACTTGCATATGTCATTTCATATGCATATGCAATAAGCAATAAAGCTATTTCGTTTTATTGAAAATATGTGCCTATTGAATTAAAGCTGACAGCTTCTTTGGTTTAATTCTCTCTGATAAGTACATTTTGTCGTCAGAATGAATTTAATTTAATATTCATAAAAACATACAGTGAGGATACTTGAAAAATAATTAATCTTAATAAAATGTCGATGTTTGGGAATAATAATTTTCGCAATAGTTTGACTTTGACATTACTATTGGATATAATTATCCCATTAAAACTGTATATAGATGTACAGCTTGTTCTTGGAATTTATTAGTATGTTTTGTCTCTGGTGACTATGTATATAATATTGTGTATCATATTGAATTATTGTTCATTTTCAACCGAATTCAAAAAAAGCAATTGCGTTATTTTTGGTTGCATCGATTTTTAAGCCCTCTTTTTATTTGAAAACTGTTGCCTCTAATGTGGAGACATTTAAATTTGTTCTAGTATTAAAATTGGAAGGCGGTTAAGTTTTTTTGTTTACAATAAATATATATTTTCAGGTGCCATTTTGGACAGGAACGGTCTTCGCCCCTCCCGTTTCTACGTGACGAGTGAGAATATACTTGTAATGGCCTCTGAAGTGGGAGTGTATGATGTGGACCCAGATAAAGTGATTCTTAAGGTGTGTTAAGTTATTTCTATGTAAAATTTTATTTAAATAGCACACATTTGAAGCTATTAATATTAAATCTTGACAAATCTTTTCTATGTTATAAAAAAGAAAAAGAAAGAAAATGTTATACAATAAAAATATGACTTAAAGGTATAATAATCAATTAATATATTTACAGAGTCGTTTGAAACCAGGCCGCATGTTGCTAGTGGATACTGAGGAGAAGAGGATAATTCAAGATGTGGAACTGAAGAGGGAGATAGCCAAGAGCAGACCACACTCGGATTGGCTCAAGGAACAGGTACTTGAAAAATACTCCTAAGTAACTTGATAATTATAAAATGTTAATAAATGTATGTGAATTTTGAATTTGTTTATAATTTAGAGTCTTGTAATAACAATCTCAAAAACCTATAAAATATAGATAACTAATTGTTATACATATTAATATTGTTTTTTGTTCTTCTGCTTTCTTATTGGGCTAGATGGTAAGTTAAAAGATTAGTATGTAGGATTGAATCGCTTCTTTAGCCTCTTTGATCCATACGTATTAACAAAAAATTTATCAATAATTAATTGAATAGCTATATTAATGTGTTTCTTTTTAATTTTCAGATAACAATGGAAGACATACACAAGTCCGTCCCACAAGAGAACGGTTCGCTCAACGGCTGTGTCGAAGGTGCCATATCGGGCCTCGCCGACAAGCGACTGGGCCTCTTTGGATATACTATCGAGTCTATTAATATGTTGTTGCTGCCCATGGTTCAGAATAAGTGAGTAATATACTTATTGAATATAGACTCTAATTACTACAAAATAAAATTGCTTTTCTTTTATCAGCTTCTCTTGTATGTTTCTATATAAACAACTTTAGATTTTGACCCATTCTAAATGGACAGAATTAATGCCAACTTTCTACACTAACAAGAATTGTTGACGATACAACAATTGAAGACTCACTAAATATCAGAGACTAATAGTATTTTTCGCTTCTATACACACTGCCCCTTTTAATGAAGATTATTTTCTCAACATCAATGACAGTATATTTATCATGTAACTATTTAATCATAATACATTCATTATAGGAAAGAAGCATTGGGTAGTATGGGAAATGATGCTCCTCTGGCGTGTCTATCTCAGTTCCAGCCGCTACCATATGAATATTTCAAACAACTGTTCGCGCAAGTCACCAACCCACCTATAGATCCCTTCAGGTATCTATACTATAAATATAAAACTGAATAGTGTGATGTATTCAACCTCGCATTATATTTATAACAAATAAATTAAAAGGAAGTTATTAAAATAAATATATTTGTTAACGAATTATGTGTATAAAAATATATATAAAAATGATTTGTCACCTACCTTAGCTTTATAACCCAGGAATATAACATTAAGGGTCTGTTTTACAGGTTTCTATGTCTCGTCAAGCTTAAATGTCAAAGTGACAATATATGCCAATTCATGTCAAAAAGTGTCAAATAGGCTTTCAACAACACTGTAAGCAAGTGTTGCACTCTCTAATCGAGTCTTAGAACAATTTTAACATACTTTTCCAGGGAGAAAATAGTAATGTCACTGTTGTGTCCCATTGGGCCCACTGCGAACATTCTGGAACCGAGTGCGGAATTCGTGCACCGCTTGTTCTTACCGCAACCCATCCTGTCCATACCCGATTGTGAAGCACTAAAAAAGACCAACTATAGAGGATGGAAGGTAAATTCTGTAAAGATTACATATTTAATCAGTTACTTATGAATGTTATGACAGAATGTCAGTGTGTTTAGATGTAGTATGTAGCCAGGATTGTCTGAGTTCTGTTTAATTTGTAGTGCTTTCATAAATTGTAAATTTTTTCGTTATATTATTATAGTATAGATAATAGAGATCTCACATTTGGTCAACTGGAAACTGGAAAACAGTCACAAATTACATTTGTCTATGCTTGTATAGTCATAATATGATACATATATGTTTTAAAGAAATTATAAATGTAATTAATTATACATACGTAATTTAAAATGTTTATTAAAATAAATTTAACGTAAACTATATTGTGTATGAGTAAATTAGAAGCGCAACTCGCGGAATGTAATCTAGCATAACCGAATAATAAATAACGACTATTCTGCTATACATTTTCGACAGTAACTGGTATCGAACGTAGATTCTCAATACGAATGTCCATATGGATGGTTCACCTCGACTGTAACGTGTATATAATATGAATCTCGGTTATGCCTGTAAGGTTAAAATTCCAAGCCTAACGTGTATTGCGTCGCTCACAGACGAAGGTGATAGACTGCACGTTCGAGTACACGGACGGGCCGCTGGGGCTGGAGGCGGCGCTGGGCTGCATCGCCCGCAGCGCGCACGCCGCCGCCGCCGCCGGCTTCCAGCTGCTCGTGCTCAGCGAGCGCGCCGCCGGGCCCACGCGCGTGCCCGTCAGCTCGCTGCTCGCGCTCGGTCAGTGAAGCCGTCCAACCAACCTTCCATATCATCTTCCAACTCGCCCTCCCTCGCTGCTCGCGCTCGGTCAGTAAAGCCGTCCAAGCAACCTTCCATATCATCTTCCAACTCGCCCCCCCTCGCTGCTCGCGCTCGGTCTGTCCTGCCGCACAAGCAAACTCGCATATCCCTTCCCACCTCCCACCTGCTCACGCTCACCCCGTGCCGACTCTCGTTTACTCAAACATTTATTGCATTACAGGCGCGGTACACCATCATCTTATAGAGACTCGGCAGCGCATGAAAGTTGGTATTATTGTGGAGACTGCTGAAGCGAGGGAGGTCCATCATATGTGCGTTTTACTCGGTAAGGACTCTATTAAATTTCTCTTTATCTTAACCTAAATACTACCAATATTGTAGTTCTTTTCAAAAATTTAATAACGTGACAGACATAAATAAATGCTCTATTTCTCTTTAAAGAATTGAACTGAATCTTTGGGTCTCTATTTCTTTTTCATAATTGTACTTGGGAGACGGGGAATGTACATTATTTTTTATTAACATTATAAGTCCCCTACATTTTGCCGCAAATTAACGACATTCAATCTTGTCCAGGTTACGGAGCAGACGCCATTTGTCCATACCTAGCTTTCGAGCTCGCGTTCTCTCTTCGAAACGACAACCTAATTGACCCCAATCTAACCGACAACGACATCTACACGGCGTATCAGAAAGCCATCGAGACCGGCTTGGCTAAGGTCATGGCTAAGATGGGAATTAGTACGCTGCAGTCGTATAAGAGTGCGCAGATTTTCGAAGCGGTGGGCTTGAGTGAGGAAGTCGTCGATAAGTGCTTTAGAGGGACTCAGTCGAGAATTGGTAAGATATTTATTTATTTACTTAAAGCATATTCATTCAATTGATAAATTCAACTAAAACTCAATCGAAAAAATTTATAAAGGTCTCCATTGCTCAAGAGAGCTCATGCTCAATTGCTCAGTTTAAAAACCTTTAGAAAATAATAACACTTACATTTAAAGTTCAAATTGAGATATGCATCGAATTTAAATCAAAGAATATAAATGCCTACATAAAAATCACTTTTCACTGTGTGTGTAAATTTATTTTATATTTTTAGGTGGTGTTACATTCGAAATTTTGTCGAAGGAAATTTTCGACCGTCATGCCCTGACTTACGGCGATTGTAAAGATATGCTTGTACTGCGGTGAGTTATTTTGATTAAAATTCAAATATTGTTATATATCCCTTTGGATAGTGTTTAGGTTAAAATTGTTAAATAAAGTATTGGCAGTCTTTACCAGCTACTATCTAGTAACCGGTATACCTCAATAACGATCGTTTTGCTTTTAAATGTTTCACGCATGTTTCATTTGGAGAAAATTACTGTCGGAAATTAGAAAGATATAATATAATGTGTTTACAGGAACCCCGGGTACTACCACTGGCGTGCGGGCGGAGAGAAGCACGTGAACGACCCAATGTCTATCGCCAACTTGCAAGAGGCTGCGAGTAACAAGAGCCTCTCTGCTTATGACCGCTTCAGGTAAATCTAAAATAATTTCTAGTGAAAAGTGAAAATGTTTAAAAATCTATCAACCGAGTCTCAAATTTTTGCTAATGTGTTTCTTTGTCAGTAATAATTCTATTTAGATCAACAAATGTCTTTGATTGCGTAATGTATTATTATGTATTTTATATATTAGTATAATGTATTAATGACATAAAATTATATAAGAAACCTACAAAACTATCATCGAAATTGGAAATTTATTACCCTTGTTAATATAGTTATAGATATCATAATATTTGTGTTTCAATGAACCAATTATTCAGATATTTCTGGTACACTTGTAGGATACAAGCATATAAATCTAAAAATATTTACAGAGAGAGTGCGCTAGAGTCGGTGCGTGCGTGCACGCTGCGTGGACAACTTGAGTTGGTCAAACTGGACGAGCCCATTCCCCTGAGTGAGGTTGAACCGGCCTCGGAAATCGTTAAGCGGTTTGCTACTGGTAATTAATAAGTAGATTTATGTAAATTTATATGGAAATAAAAAATGAAAGTATTGTAGGAATCCGGTCTAAAGGATTTTAAAATTAATTGAAAACAACTGTATATGTTGCGATTTTTTTTTCATACAAAGTTAATAAAGTACCCT
Organism: Zerene cesonia; assembly: GCF_012273895.1. NCBI lineage: Eukaryota > Metazoa > Arthropoda > Insecta > Lepidoptera > Pieridae > Zerene > Zerene cesonia. Next base: position 9,032,594 of record NC_052114.1, read on the forward strand.
TTATCACACAACTAATACACTTATATTCTAATTTATCTTATTTATGTTAGTGATTGAGCTGCCTTTGTGTTTATATAAATAATTTTGCTGTTTTAACAATTTTGTTATTGTCATTTATAGAATAAAATAAATTTATTGCAATCAAAAAACTTTCAGGTGCTATGTCATTCGGTTCCATTTCGCTGGAGGCACACACGACTCTCGCTATTGCTATGAACCGTATTGGTGGCAAATCCAACACCGGAGAAGGAGGTGAAAATGCTGACCGATACCTAGATCAGGTCAGTGGAACTGATTGTTTTAAAACTCGCTCCAGCCCGCAGTTTCTCTAGCTTGGTATTTAGATAAAAATAGTCCATATCAAAGTACAAGTACTTACAACATTTTACTTCTGAAAGTTATAATAGAATCAATTAAAAAATTAATCATAAAAAATCCATTGAAAATAGCTATCTTTGGCTGAAATAGCTAATAAAATACATGTAAGTATACTTTTTAATTCGAGTATAGAAGAATGATCAGAATTCCTTTGTGTAATTTTAACAAGAAAAGTTTGACATCCATGTTAATGTTGAAATTGAAATATATTCAGGACCCGGAGTTCAACAAGCGTTCAGCTATCAAGCAAGTGGCGTCAGGCCGTTTCGGTGTGACCGCGTCCTACTTGGCTCACGCTGACGACTTGCAGATCAAAATGGCGCAAGGAGCCAAACCCGGAGAGGGTGGAGAGTTACCTGGTATGCGGTGCATTTATTTTATTATCTCTATATGTCACCGTAAGATTGTAAACATCGTTATATTACAATCTATCTAGTAAGATTGTAAACTATCGATAGATTGTGAACCGTTATCGTTGATTGTAATCTATCGATGGGAAGCGGGCAAATTGTGAACCGGCGTAGGACGGAATGCAACTCGCGCTCTGATTGGTTGAACGGTATGTGCCCGCGCCACCCCGGCCATATTTGTTTGTTATTTCGTTAGTTGTCGAATGTAAACAACTATGTTTTCGTGATTATAAATTGATTTCGTCTTGAAAATAACTTATATCTTTCGAATAAAATGCGGCCTGCTTGTAAAATAGTTAATGAAAGACCAAGATATCCGCAAAGCCAAGGAAGTATAGAGCGATCAAATCAAGACGTAAAAAATATGGTTAGGTTAGGTTATCTATTTCATTTCTAACTCTACGGGGACATAGAACGGTTGGTCGTGATTGGTTGGTACAATGAGACCGACCAATCAGGAAGAACTTGCAGACAGTTGACAATTTGACGCGGGACAGATTGTAATTTAACTGTTTCACTTCGGTAGATTTCGATATAGCGAAGAATAATGAGTCAAATTGCAATCATAATGATACGGTTCACAATCTATCGATAGTTTTCAATCTCGCTAGATAGATTGTAATCTAACGATGTTTACAATCTAACGGTGACATATATATAATATTTACGAGTCACTACTTTAGTTACCATACTCCTGTGAAACGACTGTACCGATTCTCGTGAATTTTTGTATGCATATCGGGTAGGTCTGAGAATCGGCCAACTTAACAAAATTTTTCAGGTCCCCTCCCCCCGCCCAACAAAATTGTAAAAACATTAAAGCTGTAGTAGAACGACTCACGTCTTGCGTCTCTTGTGTGTGTTCAGTACCTTTCATACGTAAGATTTATCATATAGATCGTAAGATCATAATATAATTACTCCCGACTAAGAAATCTAAGAATACCCAAATTCTCCAGGCTACAAAGTGACAGAGGACATAGCCCGCACGCGTTGCTCCGTGGCGGGCGTGGGGCTGATCTCGCCGCCGCCCCACCACGACATCTACTCCATCGAGGACCTGGCCGAGCTGATCTATGACCTGAAGTGTGCTAACCCGAAGGCTAGGATCTCGGTCAAGTTGGTGTCAGAAGTGGGAGTCGGCGTAGTCGCTTCGGGAGTGGCTAAGGTAGCTTTTTATTTATTTCCTAATCACTAGATCACGCTTAACGACAGATTTCGGGAATTCTATGAAATGTTAAAAATATTCTGCTCCGACTAAAGGATGTTTAATTTGTGTCCAGACGAACTTTTTCCAACTATCTTAATACATCTGAACTTTCATAATATCTGGCTCATATTCCAAGAGGTAGGTCAATGTAATCAATCGTTAAATCGTACATTTCAGTATAGTTATTTGCATTTGCTGTTTTGTAAAATTCCCTTATATGAGGATTTAGATATTAAATATCTCCCAATAAAATCACTAGATAAATTTGTGTGTCCAATATTGTATTAGTTTCCATATATAAAAAAAGACGTTATTCCCAGGGTAAAGCAGAGCACATCGTCATTTCCGGTCATGATGGTGGTACTGGAGCCAGCTCATGGACAGGAATCAAATGCGCCGGGTTGCCATGGGAACTGGGCGTGGCTGAGACACATCAGGTGCTGGTGCTGAATGACCTGCGATCTAGGTAACCTATTTCACATCCATTATGCATATCATGTAAAATAGAACGATTTTGTAGTTATCACTTTTTTATTACGCCTCCTTGGTACAGTGGTAACGCGTGAGCGAGGGGTTCGACTCCCGGTGGGGACATTAAAAAAAAAATGTCTCGATCTGGCAGGACACAGAAGGCTGATCACCTACTTGTTTATAAATAAAATCGATGAGTGAAACAGATGTATATCATCTGCCCCATACCCCAGTAGGGGCACGGGACTTCACTTTTACTTTTTTATTAACAAAATCCCTATTACGATCGACTATCTCTTTTTTATAAATAAATTTTTACAAGTTATTTTCTATTTAGTTAAGTAATTTAACATTTATTGTCATTATTATTATAACAAGTTATCTATTTCAGGGTGGTGGTACAAGCCGACGGTCAGATCCGTACCGGCTTTGATGTCATGGTAGCGGCGTTGCTCGGCGCTGACGAGTTTGGTTTCAGTACTGCGCCACTTATTGCGCTTGGTAAGATCAATATATTTGAATAAGCTTTCAATTGGAAATAAAAAATGATGGAAATATTAAAAATTCCTAAATTATCTAGGTGGTTCGGAAAAGAAGAGCTTTTTCCATCTCGCAACTTCCTCACATAATACGATTTGTTAATTAGGCTAAAATCTATGTTTATATAATATCATTAGCTATTTTACTTATCTGTATGTCAATATATTTGGTATCGTGGAATCATAGATTTGATCCGCATGAAATTATTTTACTATATGGTATTTATTGAACATTTTTCCAATTTTCTAGGCTGCACAATGATGCGTAAATGCCACTTGAACACGTGTCCCGTTGGTATTGCAACACAGGACCCCGTGCTGAGGAAGAAGTTCGCGGGAAAACCGGAACACGTCATCAATTATCTGTTTATGTTAGCTGAGGAGGTGAGTTTAGTAGCTATTTGAAATAACTCCTGTTCCCTGTATTACAAGAGTTCCCACAGTGACTTTGGCAGATGCATGAATGGTATAATAATAGTAATAAGTAAAATATACATACAAAACATTATACACACTACCGTGCTTGCGTTAAGAGCATGGTAGTGTATGTAATTTTTTTTTTATTGACTAATTTATATTTCGTATGTCATTTTAAAAAATATTAGCATTCTGACTCCTATATCTATATACTTCTATATTAATATTATAAAGAGGAAAGATTTGATTGTTTGTTTGTTTGTCTGTACTGGATAAACTCGAAAACTGCTGGACCAATTTTAAAAATTATTTCATCATTAGAAAGCTACATCTTTGTTGAGTGACATTGGCATATGTACCACGGGCAAAGCCGGGCGATCTGCTAGTAAACTATAAATTAGTCAAATATCATATACCTGCATCCGCATAATATTTGTAATATGGGTCACAAGGTGCTTACACGTATTAAAACGAACATAACCAAAACGATTTTCCAAGTACATATTAGTTTTTTTTTTTACAATGTCAATTTATTTTTCGGTAATATGTACTGTAAAGAATAAATAAATAAATAGTTACACCATTAATTTAAAATACTCGCTATCTATTACGGCAACTGTAATGGTATACACATGGGCACTTGGGCAGGTCCGCTCGCACATGGCGGCGGTGGGCGTGCGCCGCTTCCAGGAGCTGGTGGGGCGCACGGACCTGCTGAAGGTGCGCGAGAACAACGACAACCACAAGGCGCGCGCGCTCAACCTCAGCCTCATACTGAAGAACGCGCTGCACATGCGCCCGGGGGTCAACATCGTGGGCGGCTCCAAGAGTCAGGTGCCCCGAGATTCTTTTTTTTTAGCCGATTAAAAAAAACGCAGAAATTATCAATAGTACTAATACAACAGTTTTTTTTAGCTTTGTTACCCCAGGTGTTTTGACTAGGTTAAGCGAATTTGATGATGCTTTTTTTATTTGAACGCGGTCCGATATAAATTTGGTTTAGTTCTGGCAATTTAGAGGCGGTCTAGTCTTTTTCTTAAAAATAGTTACTGATAAAAATTATGATAAAATCGTAGTCGTCAAGCCAGTGTGACTTATCTGTCTAAGGATCGAAAAGAGAAAGAAATATGCCTGAAAATTATACATAACAACATTACTAACTTTACTATGATATTTGTAAAGATCTTATAAAGTACTTTGGGTATATGGAAAGAAATTGTTCACATTACCCTAAATGAATCTGTGCAATAATTTGGTTCAAAACTAAGTAGGTATTAACATGGATGCTAATTACTTTTCTTCTTATATTATAGGACTTCCAGCTAGAGAAGCGTCTGGACAATCAAGTGATCCAGCAATGTGCTGGAATATTGGACGGTTCCCAGAAAAATGTGGACATCTCTATGAAGATTACTAACGAAGACCGTGCCTTTACTTCCACATTGTCTTACCATATTGCCATGTGAGAAAATAATGTATTTTTAATAATATTTAACTGTTATAGGGGAACAAAGATATTTTAGTGCATTTTTTACTCAATAAAGTGACAATAGAAATAATAACACTTACAGTAATCGATATCAATATTGCATTTATAATTGATGATCTTTTGGAAAATAATTGTAAATTATTAAAGTTATTGGAAATTCAGATAGTGTTGTAAAAATATTGGTCCGTATCATCTTCTAATGTTAAGTTCACTTTACGTTAAAAGAATCAGTAGGTCTGATTTTTAAAGCTATTTTAGCTCTCTCAATTTTAATTATGCAATTTTTCCAGGAAATATGGTGACGCGGGTCTACCAGATGGAACCTCGATAAATATATCCCTCGTCGGTTCTGCGGGTCAGAGCTTCTGCGCGTTCTTGTCGAAGGGCGTTACTGTCACTTTGGAGGGAGACGCCAACGATTATGTTGGTGAGTTGTAAATCATAGATTTTTTTTGCTTATATATAATATGTATTGAAATTGAAAATTGAATAAATTTATTCATTGACTACCTCTAACTTTTGCCAATTCTCTTGTTGTTGGTTATTCCAAAGATTTTCTCACCAATATAATATTATTTAATAAGTTTATGAGCTTCAAATGAAATTTTTATTCAACAGAGCTTTAAGAACGTTGATTTATCATATGTTTTATTTAATAAAACAGGAAAAGGATTGTCTGGCGGTAAGGTCATAATCTATCCGCCAAGGAGCTCACCATTTGAATCTCATTTGAATGTAATCGTCGGCAACGTTTGCCTGTACGGTGCTACCTCGGGCAGAGCTTACTTCAGGTTAGTCTCATACTTGGTAAAAATATATTTAATTAGTTAGTTATTCATTTTATTTTTAGTATTTTAGGTACAAGATAGTGTAAAGTTAAGTGCAGTGTTAAATTACAAAAAAGAAATATTTTCCATTGTCATTAAATTATTTATTTTATTTTTAGTATTTTAGGTACAAGAAAGTGTAAAGTTAAGTGCAGAGTTAAATTAAAAAAAAAATTATATTTTCCATTGTCATTAAATTATTTCACCAGTAGTGTTCAATGATGCAGTTTGTGTGTATAGAATAGAATATGAGACTTAAATATTTTGTGAAGTTATTTTGATGTTTTTTTTTCTTTCTTTTTTTCTCTTCATGAATGTAAAACCAAGTAGATTTAAACACGAACACGCAATCCACAGGGGCATAGCGTCGGAGCGGTTCTGCGTGCGCAACTCGGGGTGCGTGGCGGCGGTGGAGGGGGTGGGCGACCACGCGTGCGAGTACATGACGGGCGGCGCCGTGCTCGTGCTCGGCCTCACCGGCCGCAACTTCGCCGCCGGCATGAGCGGTAACTGACTTTTAACCGACTTTACAAAAAGGAGGAGGAGGAGGTCCTTAATTCGATGTGGTTTTTTTTTTTTTTTTTGGTTTGTTACCTGGGAAATTTTGGACTAAGTGCCTACTGAAGTTCCGTTTTAACTTTGATCCAGTTCTGACTTGTTGCGGTGTATTTATTTTTATCTAGCTTTTACAGCTGTAATCGTGTGGTACCTGAATGAAAAGTACCCTATGTGCTTATATAAACTGTAAACCACCTCTGCACCACACCATAGAGATAGATTATAGTCTAGATAGTCCGATCAGCTGTGTGAAAAGAGTAGCAAATGTTATAATGTTTGTTTATAACAGGTGGTATCGCATACGTTTACGATATCGACGGTTCGTTCATGCAAGGAAAGTGCAACCCCGAGATGGTGGAACTGTTGCCTCTAGAGAAACAAGACGACCTCGACTTCGTGAAGAACCTTCTGGAAGAATTCGTTGAATATACTGGGTCAGTGACTTATATTATTAAATATTTATGCTTCCGCATTTTGGAATACAAATCTATGAAATTATTCTGACAGTAATTAATAATAAGGAATAGAAAAAAAATACGGTTTTTGAACCAAATTCAATATTATTTGGGAATTTGATGTAGCGGTAAGATAATTACTATTGACGAATAGACATATGATCGTATTCGTTGTATAAAAAAGTTAAATCCAATTTGTAATTTAATTTATTCACTTTTATTCATAGTTCTATTATCGCCAAGGAGCTCCTCGAAACCTGGCCAGAACCAGCCAAGAAGTTTGTCAAAGTGTTCCCATACGAATACCAGCGGGCGCTCAAACAGATGGCCCTCAAGCAGCCCCAAGCACCAAGGACTGAAACCAACGGAAAGGAAAATGGCGTCGTCGATATTGAAGAGGCCGTTAGGGACATTGAAAAGGACAAGAAGAATCTCGAAAAGATCTTGGATAAAACGAGGTGAATTTATACGATTACATGTATATATATTTTTTAATTTTATCTCGTTTCTCATATTCTTTTGAAAACTGTGACATAATTGCGGCTTGACGTTTGGAATATCACAACAAATCTAAATCAAAATTTTAAGAGAACGGTCAATCTAACAAATCATTACCCTGATAGAAAGTCGACATGCTCTTTTTAAATAGGCGTTATTTTCATTAATTCATGCTCCTTTGTTAGAAATTGGTGCGATAGATACTTATATATTTTCTTATTTCCTTACACTCTACTCAGTACCTTTATTAACTACTGGCTGTTCGCCCCGGCTTCGTCCGTGGTACTTATACAGCCATACAAACATACATTAAATACAAAATTTTCCTCTTTACAATGTTATTATAGTATAGAAAAAATAAAATGATTCACCACCTCAAATCATACAGCAATATAAACAGTTGATGATTCGGCAGGGGCTTCATCAAGTACCCGCGCGAGACGTCGATGTACCGGCCGGCGGAGAAGCGGCTGCGCGACTGGGACGAGATCTACAACTTCGCGCACGTGCGGCGCGGCCTGCGCGTGCAGGCGGCGCGCTGCATGGACTGCGGCGTGCCCTTCTGCCAGAGCCAGCACGGCTGCCCGCTCGGCAACATCATCCCCAAGTGGAACGACCTCATCTACCGCGCCGACTGGAAGCAGGCGCTCGCGCACCTGCTGCAGACCAACAACTTCCCGGGTGGGTCACGTTTTGACTACTAATTGTTTGGCATATTTTTTGTGGATCGACCACAAAAAATATGCCAAACAATTGTTAAAAAAAACGTCTGTCTGTTTGTTCCGGCTAATCTCTGGAACGTATTTAGCGATTTTGACGACACTATCACTGACAGATATATGATGTAATGAGGAATAGCTTTTTGCATAATTCCAATAGGAATACACGCGGGTGAAATCACGAGACCAAAGTAAAACCAAAACATATTGTCTATATATTTGCAACTTTTCCGACATGTCAATCGACAAATATCATAATGAAAAATGGGTCATGGCCCACTCCTCGACCGCTTTGTCTGACCCACCCCATGCTGGCGCAGAGTTCACGGGGCGCGTGTGCCCGGCGCCGTGCGAGGGCGCGTGCGTGCTCGGCATCTCGGAGCCGCCCGTCACCATCAAGAACATCGAGTGCGCCATCATCGACCACGCCTTCGACAGCGGCTGGCTGCAGCCTGAGGTGACGCACACGCACATACACATACACAAATTAATAACTCACACACTCACTTAAGCGAGCACGTACTCACACGTAATACTCATGCGAGTACGCATACGCACTGTGCGTCGAATTAATTGAGAATCAATATTGTTGGTAATAATAGCGTTAAAATTAAATAATAGTAAAGCCTTTCATTTATTTTTCAAATACAAAATATTAAAAATGCATTCTATTTTTATAACTTCATTCTATTTCTGTACCTATAATATTAGTTTTTAAGGCATTTCTATAATTAATATCTATTCATTTTAGTCAATAAGATATCTTACTATTTATTTTAATTGTAGATTCCAACAAACCGCAACGGTAAAACGGTGGCCGTGGTGGGCTCCGGTCCAGCTGGTCTGGCCTGTGCACATCAGTTGAATAAGGTGAGATTAATATCAATATCGCTAACGATCATATCTTTTATTCTTGAATAATACTCACCTGTCTTTGAGATAAAACATAAGGTCAGGTTTCGATAAAATTTAGCACATCTACTGTTGAACCTAAATCTAATATATAAAATTCTCGTGTCACGAAATTTTTTGTGCTTATCCGGTATCTATGAGAATCGGCCAACATCTATTTTTCATACCCCTAAATGATAAGAGTAAGGCAGCGTTTGCCGGGTCAGCTAGTGATATATATAAATATGGCGTATCGGCAGGCGGGCTACACGGTGAGCGTGTTCGAGCGCAACGACCGGGCGGGCGGGCTGCTGCAGTACGGCATCCCCAGCATGAAGCTGGGCAAGGACGTGGTGGCGCGCCGCCTGCGCCTGCTCGCCGCCGAGGGCATCTCCTTCAAGTGCAACGTCGACGTCGGCAAGGACATCTCCGCCCTCGATCTCTCCAACGAGTGAGTGCCGCCGGTGCTACTGACTGGCTCCGTAACGCGTTACGTAACGTAGCGTGTTTGCCCTACCGTATTAGTTATAAATGAAAAAAGATTTAAGAGAATTACGATAAGAGTTTTATAGATTAAAGATTGTAATAGTCAACGTAAGGGGTTATTGATTTAATTTTTTAATGAGTTGTTATGGTTTTCAAGACATTTAAATCTTACTTCATTAAAAGTTATTGATTTTAAGAGCTGTATACAAAGAGGTGTAAGAAATTTGATAGCATCATATAGCCTCAAGGCAGCCTTATTAATAAGAGCCTAGATCTTGTAAATAGTACATTCACACAATGATGAAATCTAGCCAGCTGTTTTATCGAAGCCGTTATCATCCGTGACACCCCAACGTGGCAGGTACGACGCGGTGGTGCTGTGCACGGGCGCCACGTGGCCGCGCGACCTGCCGCTGAAGGGCCGGCAGCTGAACGGCGTGCACTTCGCGATGGAGTTCCTCGAGGGCTGGCAGAAGAAGCAGGCGGGGCCCGCCGGCGCGCACGCCAAGCTCGCGCCGCACATCTCCGCCAAGGACAAGCACGTGCTCGTCATCGGCGGCGGCGACACCGGGTGCGCGCCGCACACACGCACGCACATTCACACGCACACGCACATACACGCACACACACGCGCACGCATGCACACACGCACACATGCAAATATCTATAATAGTAATATTATAGTTTCTAGAAATGAAGACTAAATTCCGTTTTCTGAATTAACAAACCTTTTATTTTTAAAATAATAAAGTACAAGTATGTATATATGTATATTTACCTGTATATCAGATAAACCTACATACCTGAAATAACAAAAAAACAACATTTTAAGCCATTCTTTTAATTTAGAATACACTTTGTTCAGAATTTCGATTCCGGAATTTTAATTAACTGTTAAAATAAAAAATTAACTAATTCAACATTACTGACAGTTACACGTGACATCTATCTGAAATCTGTAGATAATAAAATAATACAGAAATGAACGAATCTGCTAAAGTGATATTCTTTACATATAGATCCATTCGATTGGCATTTTCAGTTAGGCGGGTTTTAGTGTCGCGCTGACCGTAAGTGTTGATAGACAAAACATGCACACGCTAACACCTACACGTTGTTCTAATATGTTTCATTTAAGTTTACAAGTACCGACTATAAAATAAGCCTTTTTGGTTGATTAGTGCACTTGACAATACATCACGTTCTTGTGGATTCACTACACATTAGCGGAGTCGTTATATGTATGCGCACACACACTCACACTTACTCATATTATGTTGAGTCAGGTTTGATTTATATTCCATGTTTCTGCATGTGTAGGTGTACATGTGACACGCACATGTCTTCACATTCGTGAAGTTTCACATGCACCTACACCAGAATCCATTTAGTGTCCATCCACAGTAACTTTTTCCATATTGCGATTTTAATCTCTAATGCAGCTCCAAAGGATAGAAATGAATTCAAATCACATCAAATTCTGAAAGGCTTTAACACAGTTATAAATCGTGTTAATAGCAGCATTCAGCATCTATATCTCATTATAAAATGTATACTGTTACCATTCGCATTTCTTACATTCGATACATATGTATTTCAGATGTGACTGCATAGCGACGTCGCTACGCCAAGGCGCCAAATCGATCACAACGTTTGAGATACTCCCCGAGCCGAAGCCCACCAGAGGACAAGATAACCCGTGGCCGCAGTGGCCTAGAGTTTTCAGGTAAACACAAAGAATTTAAGAAATCGGTTACGAGACGGAACCTGCGTCTTTTTGCCAATCTGTAGCAACGGCTCCTGTGATCCCGTTTCAACCATCGAATTTCTACTCTTTAAGATTTATGCGGCTAAAGGACACAAAAAAAATCTATTCTTTAAAAATTTCTCATTTATAAAGCATTTCAGTGCTTTAACATTAAAAATTAAATATACCTAATTGGTATTAAGATTTATGTAAATCTAGAATTAAAATTCATGTAATTTGTATTGTGTATATATGTCGTGCTGTGCGTTGTAGTTTGATAATTAATATCAAACGTATTATATAAGCATTATATCTTAATCATTAAGAATATTTTTCAGACCTGTTCTTGGAATATATTGAATATATTAATTCTTATTTTTCTCCCAGGGTTGACTATGGACACGAAGAAGTGAAAGTAAAGTTTGGCAACGATCCAAGGAAGTTCTCTACTCTCACTAAAGAATTCATTGATGACGGTGAGTATATTTTGATCTTTTAAGGATAACCAATGTTTTTTTTTCAATACGTATGTTATTTGGGAAAATATAAAAGGCAATGTGTGGAATACAACAAATGTGATGTGTTACATATACCAATAGCAACAAATAAGATTCGGTTCTTAAACAAAGAGAATTGGGTATTATAAATTATTATTTTATAGATTAATGGAATATTTAATAATTATAGATTCATTGTTTTATCCTCAGTCCAAAAAAGTTCGAATCCATTGTTGATAATTTTAATGATGCATGAGTCGATAAAGCTTTCTTTTTCTATTTATAATAAAGTTAAATAAAATATCGATACTAGGTTTCTACATACTAAGTTTTCTTTGTATTATGAGAAATAGTCGGATCTACTCCTTAATCCGTAAGAAAGCGCATAGTGATATATAATGCGGGTGGTGTCGCAGGCTCGGGCAACGTGTGCGGCGTGTCGGCCGTGGAGGTGGAGTGGGAGCGCGGCGCGGGCGGCCGCTGGGAGATGCGCGAGCGCGCCGGCTCCGCGCGCCGCTACCGCGCCGACCTCGTGCTGCTCGCGCTCGGCTTCCTCGGCCCCGAGCGCTCCGTCGCCTCG
>NC_052114.1:9044775-9052806 GCF_012273895.1 Zerene cesonia
GGAACGCGGATCTGTGAGCGCGCACGCGCACGCGCACGCGAATAATTCAAATGTGTATACACGCACTCCGCACGCGATGGTACTCACCAAGTGCATACAGAGTGCAGTGCATAGTCCTGCACACTAAACACACACGCATATGCGTATGCAGGTATACGCTGCACGTGTTCTAACACGATTCTCAGTGAGCACATAAACCATATTAACTCACACCCAGACCACAGACACGTCGATACTCGTACATCACTTGTTGAGCTTACCCAAACGCGAACTAATCTGTCTCACACACACGTTTTGACACAAACTACAGTCACAATATAATATTGTGTATAACACATACAAGCGTGATTTATTGTGTCATTAATAACACATACCCGCATGTAGTGTGAATGTCTATCTGTGTGTTTTTATATAATATATTATAACCATATCCAATTAATACATTTTATTTATCCGATGAGTATATACAACTTAATAATATATAGTATATAATAATAAATAACAATAAAAATTTACTTATCATCTTCGTGTATTAAACAAAGCAAATAATTACATAAAACATAATGTTTATATATAACAGAATTGCCACTGGACGCACGCAGCAACTTCGAGACGTCAAAGGACAATATTTACAAGACACCCGCTAAGAACGTCTTCGCAGCTGGCGGTAAGTATTATGCATCTACAAAATAATTTCGTAATATAATATTCTTTTTTGTTTTTTCTCCTGCAAATTTCATACATACATACCTATGTTACAATTTTAGAAATTAATAAAATGATTAACAGCCTAAGGGACACCCGACGCCATCTATTGAGATGATTAAGAACCATCTCAACCAATATGAATCATTATTTCAAAGCAACAAAATTCAAATTCATTCAATTAAACAAAGGCCGTTTTTAATCCATACAATATTGTAATCACACTTCATACGAATATTATAAATGTGAAGGTTTTTTATGGGTAGGATGTATGTCCGTCAATCACGCTGAAGCTACTGAACGGATTTTGGTGAAATTTGGTATACAGACAGGTTATGAGATGACATGGATGATAGGATAGTTTTTATTCCGATTAAATGTTCTCTTGGAATATAGCAGAAATATTGATATATTTATTTTTTATGATTATATACTATATACGGGCGGAGCCGGGACGAGCGTCTAGTTATTTATAAATAAAAGTAATAATTTCTTCCAGACTGTCGCCGCGGCCAATCGCTCGTGGTGTGGGCGATATCCGAAGGGCGGCAAGCGGCGCGGGCTGTGGACGTGTACCTCAGCGGGCACTCCTACCTGCCCGGCCCTGGAGGTGTGGTCCATGACCATGAGCGTGAAGCGAAAATACATTAAATAGCCCGTCGTTTCTGTGACGACAAAATAGTCTTCGGGAAATTAAAAAAAATGCTGTAGTCAGGCAATAATCGCTCTCCCCGCCCCCCCCTATTTTAATATGATAAAATATTGATGAAATGAAATGAAATAAATTTGCAATGTATTTTGGTTTAACACTGTTTGATGGATTTGAATGACTGAAAGTTAGTTTGAGATTTGGAAAGATTGCGTGGAAGCCCTTGAAGTCTAGAATTTTGTGGCTTCGAATGAGAAAGAGACAATAATAGGCTAGATATGTATGGAGATGAAATTAAAATAGATTTTCGAATAAAAATATCCCAAAAGCCCTGACTACGGCGATGTTTACGCGTAGTTTCAAATGTTAACATGAAATTAGTAAAAATATCATCGTGACTGTATTGTAGCTCAAACAGCTATTTAAATAGACAAAAGTATAAAAAATATTATATCTACAATTATCATTTACATAATCGCAGACAATGTTAAAATGTTAAATTTTATTTAAAATGAAAGAATTAATAATGAAACATAATTTTCGTTATAATATTATATCAATTACATGGAGGTATTATATTTATTTGAAATAATTTTATTTTTCAAGTCTCATAATTAGAGAAAATACCTACTAGCTATATAAATGTTTCCATAAAATACAGTACCATTATTTAAGCTAGGTGAATATTTGTCTATTTTTATTTATTGATATTTTAGAATCATTTGTGATTTTATAGAATTGATAATAATTAATTTATAACTCGATCATTAATTTATGTCAAAGATTAACGAAATCCTGTTATGAGGCTATCCAATAAAATAATATAGTGCTTTTAAACAAATTCCTTGTATGTTGCCAAAGTTGTCGATAGGAAATTTGATATTTAATTTAGTGTTGATTTTATTAGCCATGCTTTGTTAGATAGCCGTGTTATGTCCTTTTCACTTACCCCAAAACAAGTATTATGGTATTATGAGATCTTTTTTTATGCGCCTGATGATTTAGTATCGCAAGTTGTATGAAGTCGCATCGTGCATACTATTTTGTGGTTCTGGCCAACTATTGCTAATTTACGTAAAAAGAACATTTTAGCTTTTTTGTATTCATTATCTTAAATAATATGCGAAATGCTAAAACTGTTAATATAATTAATTAAACAGGTAAATGCTTTTGTTTCATGCAAAGTTCATTTAAAATTCAAACTCAAATTTAGTCTGACTTGGCTAATAACCCTCTATTATATATCTTTCTTAATTTAAAATGAATAATAGTAAACTAATTTAATTTTTTTTTTTGGGTGAGTGAAAATTGGATAAACAATAAACTATATAATTAACATTCCGCTTGTAGGTAATACGCAATTGAAATTTGAAATCATGATCTCTCCTGTGTCATAACTATTTTGATTTAATATAATTGTTATTTGATAAAAATATTCCCATTTCGAATACAGTATTTAATATTTATATCATATTATACACTCGCAAAACATTTGTAAATTTTTACAGTTTTTAAAATTTACCACAATCGACTTAGTGTTGCCATTTTCAATAATTTTGGTATTTTAATAAAATTCATATTAAAATCTATTTCAATATTAAAAATTACATTAAAAAGATCTATTTACAACAAAACAGATATTTCCTTAGTAAGAATGTACAAAGAGATCATTTTGAACTGTGATTTAATTTGTGTTTCAGTAATGAGATTAATTTTTAATGAACATAGAGTATTATGTTTGTGTGATAGTTCCTACAAGCTGTGGCTTTTTAGATGTGATTAGTAAATTAAAATATTAAATTATTTATTAATTTATAATCACATTCTAAATTACTGTATCCCTATATTGCGTAAATGTTTTATTTTAGTTATAAGTTTAATTAATGCTTTTAATATACCTATTTAAGATCCATACAGCTGTATAATTACTCGTATTTGTGGAATTTGGGCTTACGTTGCATATTACCCGCAATTTTATTTCGTTCGAAATTTGAATACTGTATATTTATTGGAAGTCGTATTTTATACGAACCTTAACTTTAATTATGTTAATTTTGTTTATCGTTGCTTTATTTTTGTTTAATAAAGGTTTCGTTTTATTATTTTTTGTTTTCTTTGACTTTTCTTATAGAATGTACTGCAAATTTTTAGGGCGTGTTCACAAAACAGATAGTACATATATAGATACAATATTGCGCGGACTGGAAATTTATCTTAAAAACTTTCTTAGTAATGTGACCAGACAAAAAAAACCCTAATATTAATAGTAAAACGATTGTAGTTTAACGCTTCATTTTTCCCTAAGATTATTATCAACACAGTCATGACTTTTGTCCTATTCTTGACAATATTAAATATGCGCTAAATAGTATCAGAAAAATGGCTCGGAATAAGCCGCAATCAATTCACTCAAAACAGTTTTAAATGAACAAATTTTCCCGCCATTAGCAAAAGGTATAAAGAAGTAGGTTACATATTTCCTGTCAAAAGTATACAAAGATTATTTTTGTGTTATGTAAACGCGTGCTTTAAGGGATGGAAGATATGTTTTATTTATTAATTTGTTCTTGTTATTATGTAATTCCACGTAGGTAACACTAGTTAATAAAAATTATTCAAAATCAGGCCAATATTCAATAGTACAAAGAAACAGCACTTTCTCATAAACTATATTTAGATTTATTACTAATAATGGTGATTATCTATTGTCGTCATTTTTAAATGTTGCAATTATAGTAGGTATCACTTCTATATTTTTATTCAGAACCACTGTATTGATTCATTTATAATTTATATTATAGCATTATAAAAAGTATAGATAATAGTAGCTAGACAATTCATTTACGTCCGACTTAATTTTCCTATTTTTAATAACATAGTTAAATTTCTGGAAGTCGTGATTGACGTTCTTTAATTTATTACAACTATGTTTTGCAAGCAATATTTGCAATAAGTGTATTCCTGAGTTTATTAAATGCCACGATGCCAGGGTTCTGAATGAAAGATAATTGTGTATCTATTAACGCTATTGGTTGACAATAATAAGTGTCTACGTAGATAATTGTATCAAAATATGTAGTGTTGAAGAAATAAATTATTTCAGGAAAATTATTTGTTTTATTTTTGTACCCTCTTTCTGTTAAATAGCTTATATAGAAGGTAAGTAGTACAAAAATAATATAGAGGCATTGTGATTAATTTAATTTAATTTACTACTATTTCTACTATTTTAAACACACATCAACGGAATCTAGAGATATTTAAAATTTCATCAAATATCTGAGTAAATAGAAGAATGTTAGCTTATTTCAAGATCTTTGATATTCTCGAATACAATTCGGATAAGTCGACTATTACTGGTAAACTTATAAATCCCACTGAAGATGTATACCTATAGATTACTAGCTGCGTCCCACAATTTCACCCGCGTAAGTCTGTATCTCATAGAATATCGCGATAAAAAGTTGCATGTGTTATTCCAGTTGTTCAGCTATCTACGTACCAAATTTTGTTTTAATTAATAGTTCATTCAACAGTTTTAGCGTGAAAGAGTAACTAACATACATACAAATAAATCCATCCGCACAAACATTCGCATTTATAATATTAGTAGGATAGGATAGGTGCTACAGCCGTTTCGTTTCAATTTCTATCAAACGGTGTGGCCGTTACAAATTTTAAAAGTCTTATCCAACAAATAGTGATACTTACTTCACATGTAGGGTACGTATTTACTTACTGTAATTTTTTTGCCTTTATTTTACAATTGTTTGGCTTGCTTTATGTGTATAAACTCATGAACAATTAATTACATCTACGGTTGACTACAGAATCCTAAAAATAACAGGCATTATTTAAATAACGAAGTCGTTGTAAATAAACAGGTACCTAGAGAAATTTCCTCACGTTCCCAATACTTCCACTCGAATGGATCATATATATTATTCAGAGATAAATTTAGTTTGGCGTTCCAGCGTAATTATTCAGAGCTTAAGTTTCCATTAACCGATACCTGTATGCATAATTTCAATGACATGTTCATTCCATAATGTCGATATAGTTAAATGTACAAAAGATGAGGCAAAGGTTATTTTAATTCAACACAATTTTCGTCTCAGTCTAAGGGTTGTCTTCGGCAGGGATAGGAGAAAATGAGAAGAGTAAATGCCCTGTGTAAGTAAAATGATTTTTCGTATTTTTGTAATCGCAATTTTAGTGCATCATTATTTAATTCTACCATATCATAAATTAAATATCTTTATTCCTAAGAAAAGAAAAAGTGGTGGCTCAGTGGTGAGAACCTCAGACTTCAAAATCGATAAGTCGGGGTTCGAGGTCGGGCGAGCGTGCAGGAAATAAATTGATTTTTGGGAAACATCGTGAGGAAACCGGCATGTCCAAGAATCAAAAGTTCGACGACATGTGACATCTGCCAACCCGCACTTGGCCAGCGTGGTGGATTATGGTCTGAACCCTCACAGGAGGCCTGTGTCCCAGCAGTGGGAACATATAGGGCTAATGATGATGATGATGATGATTCCTAAGAAATTGTTTGCATGGAAGTTACATAAAAAGTAAGAATCGATGTGTTTGTTTTAGATATAACCGCCAAAAACGGGGCTATTAAAATATGCGCACGACTAAATGAAGCTTTATTGGAGCAATTCGGATTTGCCATACAAGATGTGACTTGCGGAAAAATTATAAACTACTTATATACCCCAAAGGATTCTTCGAGTCTGGCTATTACTAGAATATTATTTGGTAAATAATTATTTAAGTTTATTAACCTTTACGCGTCTTTACAGTGTGGCAGACTTTGTATATTGTATGCTTAAATGTGATATAAGAATAAAATTAAGTAAAATATAATATGCAGCTATATACAATCAGTGAACCTTGCAAGAAAATTTTGATTTTCATCATTTTTGTACGTGATAGTCGAGCACGATTCGGCACCAATTGGCCCAGTTCGCAAAGGAGAAGTACCACACTCCCACAGAAAACCGGCGTGAAATAACTTACTGCTGTGTTTCGTTCGGTGAGTGGGGGAGCCAGAGCCCATATCCTTCTCCTAGCAGAGCCGCTACCTCTACAGATGTCAAGGACGATGGTGATCACTTATCATCCGGAGAACGACCAGCTCAGTTGACCACTCTTGCATAAAATAACTGCATTTTCTTTGCCGAAATGGTTTATAATTTTATGTTAATAAACTGTGTACACACCCAAACACATAAACTGCATTTATAGCATTAGACTTATACAGGTATATGTATGCTGTTGGACATCCCCGATGAGAGAGGAGGTGCGGTGATGCCGACCCGCTGGGGTGACCCCAAAACCTGTCACTTTCCTCTGCTACCATTTGTGACTGCTGTCTCCTTGCCGTACATGGCACTTGTCTATTCGGTATTGTGGCTGGGTAAGTGTTATAAGTTAAAGATATATTTTTTAACAAGGAATTTAGTCTATAATTTGCAAACAGATTTGTTTTATTAATAAAATAAATGATGGTTATTTTTGAATGTATCTTGCACTAGGCTTAATTTTTTACCCGGTTCCAGATGGAAAAAAGCAGGATGATAGACACAAGCAACTTGGCGTTCTTTAATTAAAAAAATAGGAATTAATTAATCGATTTTACTGTAATATACCTACAGGGTTCTTGTAATAATTTAACGTGAATGCTCTAGGTCAGAATTTTTATATTGTGCAGACTTTACAGCTGTATAATAAAAAGTTTCATTACAATACGTGCACGATTTGTGTAATAAGTAGGTCATACCTTCCCTATTATTGCTTATTTCCTATCCATCAAGTATTCTAAATTATCAAGTATTCGAAAACGAAAAAAAAAACTATAATATTTCAGGTGCACTCGGTATAACCCTCGGATATAAATTTCGTTTAAGTTCTTGGGCCTTTACGATATGTTATTGGTATCTGTTCCTCATAGAGAAGAGCTTCTGGAACAATCATAGCTATTTGTTTGGGCTGGTTTCGTTGCTGCTATCTTGTACGGAGGCTGGAAATTATTGGTGAGATGTTTAAATAAATAATTACTGAATACGTATTATATACTCTATTTTACGTAGTGAAAGAAAAATCTCAACCGCAGCCACACAAACAGGGGCTATGCCATTTGAGTTTTAAGGAATTTCCCACTAGACTTTAAACATTTTTCTTAATTCACATCCAGGTCAATAGACGTATTCTTGAAGCCATCACTGAAAAGAACTACCGTGCCATATTGGAATTATTTTGTACTGAAATATCAGTTCTTCATCTTATACTTCGTAGCGGGCTTGAAGAAGGGAACGGCGGAATGGCTGACTGGTTATTCCGTACCTAACTTGAGTGAACATTGGGTATTTAGCCCGTTTAAGTAAGTAAAATTGTCATTGTGTAGATCATTTTTCTTAATTCGACCACCCATATGTAACCTACACACCTAGGTAATACAAAAGTAACCTATGTGTGGCGGGAATTGAGTAAGTATCAGAAGGTACGCCCTCTTTTGGTAGGCTTACGTCGTTTTCTGATTTTGTTATTTTTTAAGGTCAAAGATGAGTTGTATATTAGCTATGAATTTAAACGGTTTATATACTTAGTCTGGCCATAAATACTGTTACACTTAATTATAAAAAAATATTACATTTGAATTTCGAATCTGT
>NC_052114.1:9053806-9147153 GCF_012273895.1 Zerene cesonia
GTAATAAATGTTATTTGCAGTTAACAATTTTCTTTTTTCTTTATTACAATATTTATGGCAAGACTAGGTATATTGCGTAGGGGGTTAAATGTAATTATTATAAAGGGAAAATGTCATGCTTCTCCCCAGAAAATTAACAGTTTTTTTTTTTCAGATTATTCTTAACGGGTCCTCAAATAAATTACTTAATAGTGCACTGGTTTATTTTTGTCTTTGACTTGACCATCGCCTTTTGGATGATGTGGTCTAAAACGAGGCACATTGCCATGGTATTTTGTGCACTGTTTCATCTAATGAATAGTCGGTTGTTTGCGATTGGTGAGTAAACATTTATTTAATATAATATATAATAATTTAAAAGAGAGTTTTGATTAAGAGTTAATTGCATTACTCACATGAAATTTTATTAGTTCAATTTTGAAACTATATAATAGATTGATAGCTTGAAATGCACATATTTGTTATGATTTTTAAGAAAATTTGTCATAATTAAAGGGAACTTCCGCTAACATAATAACAATTACCTAAGCTGTGTACATACATATAATTTTTTTTTAGTTTTATAGCATTGAAATGCTTTATAAATGACAAATTTTGAAAGCTGTGTACATACATTTTAATTTTTAGGTATGTTTCCTTGGGTTTGCTTAGCGACAATGCCTTTATATTATCCATTCGATTGGCCAAAAATATTGTTACGACGAGCCATTTCTTCGACTGCAGTTTTTTTTAATAAAATAATTGAGGTATTAAGAGCGAAGTTGGTTAAACTGCATGATAAATTTAAAACCGATGAAAGCGAAATCCACGAAACAAAATTGTCTAAAGATTCTGATAAGGATAAAGTATTGGCGGATAAAAAGAATAAGCTAAACGAGAAAGAATGTTCAGTCAGTAATAAAAAGGAGACATCCGATAATATTATTCGAAAAGCAAAAATAGAAAAGATTAAAGATCCAAAAGAAAACGCAGGAGAATGCAACGAAAGATACGAACAGAGAAAAATGAGAACTTGTTTATTGATTCTATTACACGTTGTGATGCAAGCGTTTTTGCCATATTCTCATTTTATTACTAAGGTATAGCTTTCGTATCGTTTTTATGAAATTTAAGTATACATTAATTTAATTTATGCCCCTAATTACTACAGTTATCATAATAATTAAGCATACTTCAAAGTAACAAAATTAAGTACTTAATTATCTGTATTATATGGACTTTTTTATTAATAAAACAAATTAATTGATCAATAATTATTTATAATGGTGAAATAATATATGACAAAATTATATTTAACACGATAAATGGAATTAAATTTGTTCACAATTACAATAATACACACCCATACTTACTCATCACTCATAATTCACACCTCTTTTTTTTGAGATCGGATAAAAGAAAAATGCAATATGGAATATAATACCGAATTTCGCTCGACTAACAATGTTTAATTCCAGGGTTACAATAATTGGACAAACGGACTATACGGATATTCCTGGGACATGATGGTCCACACGTGGGATGTTTATTCTGTCGTCGTGAAAGTGGTGAATAACGAAAACAACGCAGAATATTTCGTTGACCCATACATATATACGCCTAATGATCGATGGACACGGCATGGCGACATGGTTTACCAATACGCTCATTGTTTGAAAGACAGACTCCTTAAAACACACACAGGAAAGCAAATTTCAGCGAATTCACTTTCGGAAAACATTTCCATTTATATTGACGTGTGGTGTTCCATGAACGGCCGATTTATTCAGCGAATGTTTTCAAAAGAAGATATGTTAGCTGTGTCTTGGTCGCCGTTGAAGCAATTGTCATACATCATGCCATTGTTGGACGAAGGACTCAATTGGAGGAGTTATTTGCAGAATATGAAAGAAGTGGTCCATTCGTGGAATAATTATAGCGATGTCGTTTTTATTGCGGATTTTCCAGGTCTGTTAGAATCTGTTTTAATTACCCGAAAACATCACACATCAATTATAACGCACTGTTATTCAATTTTATTTTCGTTTTAGGTTACGAACAAGACAAATTTATCCCACGTGAATTGGTGAACGTTTCTTTAACAGTTCTAAAAGGAACGGTGATGTATGAACCAGAACACACAAGTGAAATGACGGGTCAATCACATAGATTAAACGAGGGACATCAAGTTAAACTGGACTCTGAAAGATTCCATAGAGTAATAAATATTGGTTCAAGTCCAGCATTTTATATGTATACCTTTGCAAACCTCACGGAAGCAAATAATGTAGCACCATCAAAACCACTTTTACCGATATATAAAGAGCTTTTCAGACGATATAAAAATATGATTACTTTTGCGAAGAATGTTTTTTCTAACATATTTAGAATTTCACAGTGTTATGAAATATAATAATGTCTACGCTATTGGAGAAAAATGTTCGAAAGAAAATGTAAGCTAGTTTCAACATGTAATGGAAACCAGAAACGGTCAATGTTGAATTTCGTTAATCTGAAAAACTTAAATAATAAATTAAACTGGAATTTTGTAATTAATTAAATGTTTCTAAAAATAGTTGGTTGTTTGATTTGCAAATATGCTATAAATGTATTTATGTACAGTAATACTATTATAGCATCATGTGTAGATTTTTCTGTAAGCCCTTCTACGGACAATAAGGAATAACTAGCTGTGACCCGCGGTTGAAACCGCGTAAGTCCATATCCCGTAGGAATATCGGTATAAAAAGTTCCTATGTGTTGTGTTATTTCAGTTGTCCAGCTATCTACGAAGCATAATAGTATTATTATTCTCCAATAGATGTCAGGAAAAAAAAACACGAATATGACATTTTCTAAAAAAGATTTGTAGCTAGATCGATTCATCGCCCCCGAAACCCCCTATACACTAAATTTCATGAAAATCGTTGTAGCCGATTCCGAGATTCCAATTATATATATATATACATATATATATATATATAAAATTCTCGTGTCACAATGTTAGAAACGGCTTGACCGATTCCTCTGAAATTTGGTAAGCATATTGGGTAGG
Organism: Zerene cesonia; assembly: GCF_012273895.1. NCBI lineage: Eukaryota > Metazoa > Arthropoda > Insecta > Lepidoptera > Pieridae > Zerene > Zerene cesonia. Next base: position 9,056,841 of record NC_052114.1, read on the forward strand.
TCTGAGAATTGGCTAACATCTATTTTTCATACCACTAAACGATAAGAGTAAGGCAGAACAGCGTTTGCCGGGTGCAGCTAGTATATATATATATATATATATATATATATATATATATATATATATATATATATATATATATATATATATATATATATATGTATGTATATACAAGAATTGCTCGTTTAAAGATATAAGATAAAAGAAATCGGTCTAGAAATTCACATCTGATGCTGTGACGAAAAATTTCATTTTTATAACATAAAAGAGATACCGAGAGATACAAAAGGAATACGTAGAGCGTGTTTTTTTTTTTTTCAATATTATCAACCTCTCTTTTCCCCTTCGGTGAGATTTGATATAATTCCCTTCCCCGCTCTCCTAATATCACGGGAGATCTTTTAATATTTCTCCTTCTCCTAGCCCTTCCCAGTCCATTCCTTCTTTCCAGTCATCAATCCTTTCCTTATTCCATATCCCTTAAAAGCGGGCAGCGCATTTTCAGAGGTCTGAGCTTCTGCGAATGTTCATGGGCGGTGGTGATCGTTTACCATCAGGCGAACCACCAGCTCAGTTGCCCGCTATGACATTAAAAAAAAGAAAAAAAGATTCCAGTGTAAGTGCCTTGAATTTATTATAACAATAAAAAATGCTCTGGTTCTTTAATTTACTTGTTAACTCTTAAGACTAATTATTACTGCTCCAGTACTCCAGTATTATACACAGAAAAATTTCTATTAAAAATATGTGTACAGCTTACAGATTTTAATGAAAAATCAAATTTCACTTAATATAAAAATATTTTCTTGTAGTTGTTTCTCCTGTTTCTAACAGAAAAAGTACGTGATATTGGCCCAGTCTCCTTAATTTTGAGTTTTAATAATATATGTATGTATGTATATTATTTTTGTTCAATAATATCTCCATATTTATTACGATTAGATATTTTTACCGTTGCACAAGAAAAATGCATGTAATAGAGTACGTATGTATTGTTCAAAATGGTTCGAGTTATATCAGAGTATATATAATATCTATTAGTTTAGGCGAAAGTTCTAAATTAGGATTTTTTTTTTTTTAATTAGTGGGGATTCTGAGTTCTGAGCCAAAAGCTACATCAGGTATAAATATTATTTATATCGATGGGTCCTATGTGTATGCATGTACATGGGCCAAACTAACAATTTGACTTCCTAACAACTTGAAACGGCCCTATTACACTCATTGGTATAAAGTGTATTTTTTTAACCCGTGAAATCAATGACAACTTTTTCTTCGTCGATAAAACTAAAGAAACCATTTAAATTTATTACTGTCCTTGCGATAATAATGCCAATTAACCGGTTCAAAGGACTAATCTAACTAACCAAACTAAACAAACGCGCTGGAACTCCCTGCGTATTTGTCGCTAACTACTCTTTGGATGTTGTCTGTTCAAATTCATGCTACATATGCTGTTATAATGTATTAATATACTAAAAAATCATGATTCTATGCAGAAATCATTTTTTTATATAGCTCACATAATTCATTATATTTATAAGTTGCTAGTATGATCTAAAAATCAATTATTCAACGATAACACTGGTAATGATTTAAAGTTTAAAACGTAGGTGATGTTAAGGCAAAACGTTATCACACATTACAATTATGAATTGTTTAATGTTTTTTTTTGATTAAATATATACATTTCATATATTTTTAGCCGAAAATTCCGCCTGTTAAAAACCTTCAAAGATTTTCCCAAGATCAAGAATAATCTTAAACAGGTATCTTAAGAGCTTTTATGAGCTTACTTTTATGCACATGTTAATTTTTCATATGCTTAAGAACTGAGAAGAATACCCGTATTATTTTACTAATGTTTGGAGAAGCGGGAACACGAAACTTCGACATTCTTTCGCTTGTGTTGCCACTTCTTATTATTTATTAAAACAAATTTGCTTATAACCCGTATATAACCCGTATATATGTATTAGTGAAATTATTTTCGATTGAAGATTACTAATTTGATTGTAAATATGTATTATGCCGACTATAATCAATAATGTTTTTCTATATACCTAATGAAAGCTTTCCTCCTATTATAGTGCATTTTGCAATATTGTTCCATATAATTTATGTTTATTATCTTAGTATACCATGATTTAAGGAATGAATGAGTTATTTATTTATTTTATAATCTGTGAAATATTATCAGTCTTTGTAACGGTTTGTCAATGTCAAGTCATATCCATATGTCATACATGGCACAAACGATCACATCTGTCATTTCTGGCGTGACGGTGGCCTGAGGTGTGAAGGTGAAGCCGCGAGCCAATATTAAAGTTCATTCATCGTTGTCTTGTCGTTGTGACGAGTGAATAAGCTCGGATTTAAGCCGACGCCTCGTCACCGCGAATATATAATCATCGTTGAACGATTCCGCGCTCATAACTTAAATTAGTGTCGCGAAGTCGGTACGCCTCACCCGTTTCTATCGATGATTTAACCGTCTGTGATAAACGATACCGATTTCAATTAATTTAATACAGAAGTTAACCAGCGCTGGTGATATCAGTGCCGCTTTTATAAAGCATCAAAGACTGTGCCCGTTCATTTAGTGTCCCACGAGGAGAGACCGCTAAAACATGGAGTATAAGTCTTCCATGACTTATAACCTAGACCTTTCGCCGAACTATTCATATATTTTTGAATTTGAAAATCATTTTATACATAACGATTATAGGAAATGGATGATCGAAAATTGGACGGTCGCATTCTATTATGTGGGAATTTATATGGCGTTTATTTTCGGAGGCCAATACTACATGCAGAATCGTCCGAGGTACGTATCTAAGACGATCAAAAATATAGCATGCTATAACTGCATTTTAACATGTTTGTGTATAGGAATTCACATAAGTCACATTCATTCAGTAGAGATTAACTACGTGATGTCACGATTATGTAAAGGCACGTCAAATCGGAAGACTTGATATGACTAATATCTAGTGCATTCTGAACTGTATCGCCGAGACATAGGCTACATGTTTGTAGCTATTTTTAATAATAAATTTATGACACAATTTTATTTCCTTCGGGTTTATATTTTTTAACTAAAACAAATATGTTGATTATAACTTTGTTTCAGAAAAATAAACATAAAATATGTTCAGTAATTAACTGTTAAATTCATATATTTTTATTTCATATTAATAGTTCAACAGTTTTTATTTATTGACTGTGTAAGATGCAACAATGTTTAATCATAAACTTTTGTATAACAAATTGCAAAAAACCTGAAATCAGTGATCTCACACAGTTATCAAGTATTTCATGAATTAAACACTTGTATATTTGAACACAAATATATAGAAATTGTCATAAATAATTATAATATATTATTTACTTAATTGACGTTTTGTATATTATATTTGAACCTTTATCAATTATTTATAATTGACATAAATATTTAACCAGACAATATTAAATCTAAACAATTTACTGCTTAGTAACAAATTTTGAGGAACACATGGTTAATAATTTTTAAATTAAGTTTTATATGTTCTAGTTTCTACAATACAATTTAATTATCTTATAGATATAACAATATTTAAACTTTTAAGAATTATAGGTTTTACATAAATGTGCTATATAGATACAGATAACTATCGAAAGTGTATTAAACAACATTTAAAACTGATAAGATAAGAAATTTCTAGGAAGTGATATGTTTCAGTTTATTGCAATACATAAAAATTAATTAATCATTTTAAATATAATTTAGGTATGCTTAAACAGTTGGAAAAAAACTATTGTATTTTATAAATAACCAGGTTTCTTCCCACAGCTTCACCTGCATAATCAAAGAAAATTCCTATGAGATTTTTTATCATGACAAAAAGTAACCTTTGACACTCTTTAGCTTCCTCACTAAAATTACTCCATGGGGATGTAAAAAAGACAAGCAACCAGATATTTTATAAACTTAGTGACTATACATCTTGATAATTACGTATTATAGTGTGAATAATTAAAACATATTCCAATACATTGGATCCTTGCAATTATGTATGTGCACTTTAAAATAATTGCTGATGTTTGTTCTGATGTTATAGATCTTTAACACATGCACAGGCATCATTTCAGTTACTATGTACTTATTGTTACTACTCTAATAAAAATAAAAATTTAAACATTCTTTATTTTCATATGATTATTTATTTTTACAAAAACATATATATACATTCAGTGTCCCCAGACCGGAAGATTTCGTTCCAAATCTGGAGTGAAATCTTCCGGAGAATTGGACCAAATGACAACAATTTTCCAATAAACACAAAGCACGCTTAGCGGTTTAAAACCTATAGAGAGAGATATTGGTTTTAAAAAATACATAGAATTGAGAACCTTCTTTCTTTTTAAGAATAGCAGTAAACAAATTAAATATAAGCAAAACAAAAATATAATTTTTTTACCCTGTATGGTATTAAGAAAGCATTCATTTTCATTTAAACAGCAATATACATAATAAAAAGAGTGTAAAGTTTGGGTTTTGTATTTAACTAGCAATTTGGTATTGCCCTAGCTCTGCGATCCGCCAGGATGTGCGGTTTTTTTTGTTAGTGTGGTGTAATTTACGCAACATTCTTTATTTATATAGACAGGTTGGTAGGTATATTTTTAGTTTAAAATATTATAAATTCAGACAAATCATACACAGTTTTCCTTCTATGGAGCTTTGATAAGCACTAAATAGCAAATGTTGAGTGAATTTGTATTTTATTTATGCGGCTTGTTTTAATGATCATTTAATAAATTTATTGTATATAAAACATGTTTAGATGTAATTCATATAAATCGTGTATAATATCTCATATATATGAGATGATCTCATGGCCTTGATCAAAGAGTTTGTTTGAATGTTCTCTTCTAGAACTGCTTCTTTCAATGTTAAATAGTCCGAACTAAAGTCTTTCTTTCGTTATGTTAAATAGTTTATATACCTTAATGAATCACATATTAGATGAAACTGCAGCGCACAGTCAGTATGTAATAAAATATTTATCTAGGCATTAGTACAAGATTCATGTTTATGACAAAAAAACGGTAAAAAATAATTCTTAGGAAAATGAAATTACAGATTCGCGTAATCTAAGGTATGCTCCCTTAACATTCATTTAAGCACTTTAAAGATATTTTCAATTTAATTTTATCGAAAAAACAGTTAGATACGAAATCAAGTGGTGGAATCTTAGGCTGTATTTGTAATAAATAATAATGTAAGTTACAAGTATAGGACTTCATTAATATATAAGATCTATATGAATCTACAGTTATCAAGTAAATGATATTTATCCAAGGATTTCTAACATACTTAATATGTGTGATTTTGTTAGAAAAGACGAAAGAATTATAGATTTATTAAATAATGTGCTAACTTAACTGTTCAGATTATCAAACTACGACTAATGAATAAAATTGAATTAGATTTAATAAACCACGTTAAAAATAAAGTTTAATAATGCAAGAAGGCTGTGATAGCTGCAAAATGTCTGTATGTTTCATACTCGTACTTATTGATATCATAATAAGATATAGCCAAAAACGAAGACGTAGTTTCTTAAGCTCTTTGAGTGTATTTAATCGATTTGTAATAATTATCATTTAACCACTGACGAAGTTTACATTTTGTCCCTATTTCTTTAAAGCTATCTTCAACGAAGTATCGCAGCATATTGAAAAGCCCATTGAAATAATGTTATTCAATGAAAGTTTTCAGAGTAGAGTCCATGGTCACCGCATCCGATCTGCAGCATTACATAACTGCCCGTAACTTGCCAACTAACGTTTGATAACTGGATGGTTTCTCGTTTTTCATTCCTTGTATATGCTATCTTTTGTTTATTTTTGTTTTGTACGAAATATGCCGTTTTTAAGGCCACGGCCGCACGCTTGGCGCCTAAACCCTAGCGAGTCGTATAGCGAGCAAGTTTTTTACGCCATCGTCGGCAAAGGATAAGGTGGGTCGCCTGATGATAAGCGCTACCCACCGCCCATGGACATTTGCAGAAGTGTAAGGCCGTTTGCAGACCTTTGTCTTCTACTAATGGTTTGCCGATTATTTAATAATAAGAATTAAGAAGGATAGAATGAGAACTTTAAATGTTTTTGACCAACCGTATTGCCCCCTGTGCATCGAGCTTGTTTCATTCAAGTAGCCACTAGGTTTTAAGCAAGCCAGCCTCTAGATTCTACACTCTATGCGCAAAGCAAGCCGCCTGTGTGTATAGCCACGGTCTTAGCGTCTTTTATGCTGTTTGATAACAGATTTGCGTGGAAAAGTTTGAATTAATTAAACTGGTATATAGGTCAAGTTGGGTGGCTATTTTTTTACGTTTTTGAGAGAAATTTATTAATGGTTTATTTAACAGCATTTCTGCAAATGTTTTTAGTGATATTTTATTAAATTTTTATAACGCAGGTTAATTTATGCTCTTTATGACTCATAACTAAAAACTGCACAAGAATAAGACCGGTAATTTTTGACAAAAACTAGCTGTGCCCGCGACTTCGTTCGCATTTGTCAATGAATACTTAGATTGACTTTCACCCCTCCCCCCTCAGACACCGTATCGATTTCCGGCATGAAAAGTAAATAAGATCCTTAAATTGCATTTTTATAGATGGCAACATCCACTTGCATAAACCTCCTTTTTTACAAAATTTATATAGTAAAAAGCTAGTCTATAAATTATTAATAATCTAACGGTCTTATTTATGAACACAACCTATCGAAAGTTTTAAACATACTTTTGTTAAAGATATGATATACTATGAATAAGACCGGTACTATTTAATGATACTAACGGGCGGTCCAGTAGTCCAGTAGTCAGTAAACAAAGTCAAGTTATATAAATATACTTTAGCAGTATATTATTAGTACAAACTAGCCAATTCAATTGATTAATTGGATCTGCCATTGTTTTCTTTGAGTTATTATTAACTCGATATAGGATAAAAACGATAGAATTTTTTTTCTTGTTACAATATTTTCCTTTGATTAGTCTAGTTTAAGTAGTTAAGTGAGATAACTATCTGAGAAGTCCTCAGCAATTTTTTTTTTACAACTGCCTTTGTTATGACAAATTTTAATGGTCTATACAGGGTCTAAATTACCCTTGGTTTAGTCGTTTCAGGCGTTAGAGCTTAGACCCAGGGTTCCTTTGATTCCGTTTAGAGACTAACAACGTATACGAAAACGTCACTGTCTAGCAGGACTCAGAAGGCTGATAACCTAAATATAAAAATGATAATCGATCATTAAAATAGATGTATATTGCAAATACCCCACCAGGGGACCAGGAATTTACACTACGTAGAGTCTGGTGGTTAAAAGAGCGTTTTTGAGTTGCCCGACCGAGTGCGGCCCCTCCGGCCTCCTCCATTCAAGCGACAACGCAAGCCGAGGTTCGTGATCCCCGTTAAGGCCGGACGCCCTCGCGCACGTCGCTACCGGGGTGAACCTTCCGTTCACACACGTGTTCGCCTTAATATGCCTATCAGATTAACGTAGAGATACACCACCAAAACAAAAACTTTTCTCGCGTTATCGTTTTGTATATGTACTAAAAACAGTTCCCTTTTGCAACAGAGTCCTCTTCTAAAGTTCTCTTTATAAATGTTTCGTTGGTAACAAATATATGCAATGGTGTTTAGCGGTTCCGGCGTATCGTGGTAGAATTGGAATGGATGTATGGATGTGCTGTAATGTTATTGAGAAAGGAGGAACGCTATTAAATGTCATTGATATAATTAAGGTAGTACCTACGTGTGGGTATTTTCGTACTTAAAAAAAATTAAAACTAAATTAAATACTTTTTCTTTTTATTCGACATTGAAATGCGTAAGTAGGAAGAGACTTACGGTAAACTCGTTTCGTATGTTATTGGATTTTAAAGTTAATCACTCAAGTTATATTTTGTTAGCCGACCCTTGCCCATTTCGTTAGGCGTTAATTATAAAACAACCAAATGATACAGGTACTTTAGAGGACAAATTTAATCTCCATAAAATTATCATGAATCGTGATAAACTATAAAAGATTTATAATATGTAATAAATGCTCGTGTTTCGTTCATGAAAATAACATTCAGCTTCACATAAAATTATCCATAATATATATTAATTATAATACTAGTTTAGATATCAATGCACACATGCGTCAGGATTTGTAAGTTGATGATATGCATAAATAATTAATATTTATAAAATATCGTTTATTATTCACGTTCACCTTAATTCTCAACAAAAATTAAATGAGTATAAGTATTTTGATATATAAGTTTATTATTTGAGCATAATCATAATATACATAATGTTTATTTTTTGCATCTTTAGATCTTTAAATATAAATTTAATCATTCGCCATAATTAAAAATATGGGAATATTAAAAATAATATACCTATTAAGAAACTCTGTTGCTAGGTATCTCCACAAATACAACATTATGAGAGATAACAAAAATAAGCTTTTACATTTAAATAAATTCCAGTGTTTATTGGGCTCTATTTATCAAGATATGTTATTTACCGACGTCATATTTGCAAATAGTATTTGGCTTAACTAATTTGCGTATTATCTCAAATCTGGGAGGCTTCACCCGTGGTACATTGTGTCTTTCAATAACGTAGTCATTAGTTTTCTGTTTTGGATGAAATTTGAAAGATAGATTATTGTTATAAGTAGGAATGATACTACATTAACTTACGAATGTACCAGCGGTATGAAGCTAATAAAAAAAAAACTTTTGTATAAATACATACCCTTTTTCCCGTAGGTACAATCACAACAAGTAGGTATAATTATATGACAAAAACCATAATATTCAGACGTCGTTTTGTTATTAAGTTGTATTTTACATATAAAAAATATAAATATTTAACAATGGCTCAATTAGCATTTTTATATATATTCATTAAAATTGTAATTAACAACACTAATTAATCTATTTGTTTTTCTTTATTCGAGTGTGTTTTGTTTAATATTATCTTAAATCCATCCATCGTCTTGTCCCCGCTGGGGATGGGAAAAAGAAAAGGATTGCCAACGGAAATAAAAGAATGAACTGGGAAGGGTGAGGATAAGGATACGAAACACAGCAGCATTCTCTGCATGCTACAAGTTCACGCCGATCTTCTGTGGGGGTGTGATAGCTTCCCCGCAGAGAGCTGGCCCAATTCGTGCAGAAGCGTGCTCGGCTCCGACATTAATAATGCGTTTGTGTTGCCATAATAGCAGTCATACTAGTGCAATTAAGAAGATTAAGACTACCCACACACGGGCATGTCAATAATGCTATCAGTATTTGAATTTAATCCAGTTAAATTTTTACTATCATTGCCTCGTGTCATACGACACGCGAAGCCGACTTCGAATTGATACTATGAGGAAACTGCAATATACTTATCGGTTTTAATAATATAATTTATATAAATTTGACTGTATACAAGTACGTGTTTTTTTGTTTATCATGCCGTATCGTGTGTCAAATGGTTACATTTTTGTTCAAATATAAAAATGAGATAAAGTTGTGCGCTAAAATGAACATTTATAGTTTTTTGTGCTTATTGTATTCTTGTTATGGATAATAAAATAAAATAAATGGTGTGAATTTCGGAGATCTCAGAGCGGATTTTTTATTTTTGAATAATGATGGTGTTTTAATCAAAATAGTTTTATTTGAATTATTTAAATTTGACAGTACTGCTATTTTTTTTTTATTATTTTTAGCCAGGAATCGAAGTTTTTTCATTGCATTTCGACCGTATGTTAACACAAATTTATAAAAGTAATAATATTAAATAATACGCGATACAATGGAAGAGAATAAATCTAAATAGATAACTAGCAATAAAAGTAAATCGCAGATATCATACGTGTATAGAGAACTTTCTATGTGAATAGAAGCTTCTAGAAAAACGTTTCTGTGCAAAACATTGTAACATCAAGCTCGTATTTCCGACTAGGCACACAGGAGTGCACGTGCACGTAAAATATCACAATCTACAATATACCTCTATGAATAGGTATGCCTATGATGAGATCTATTTTAACGTAAGAATCATTACTCATGGAGGGAATTGGTTCACTATTTGTTATATAACACAGCACCAGAATCGTTTTTCTGATGTTTACAAACATAGACGATATTTCATACAATTTTTATCTATATAATTATACGAAAATAAAAAACTCTGTAACCTTTTTTTTGTGAAAATTTTTGCGAAGGAGCAAAAAATTCGGCACACTTTTACTTCGTATATAAGAGTACCGTGCTGTTTGCAAAAAATAATCCTTAAAAGTACAAAAGTAAATAAAAATAAAAAATAACACATACACACATTAATTTGACACACCTATTCAATATATACTTGTTCGTTTAATATAAAATCCTGAATTTAAACAAATTGGTCGGGTTTCGACCGCCGGTTGACTCGTAGTATATATTATACGATGTAGTGGGTACTTATTATACTAATCACACTAGTTAGCTAGGTACAGCGGTCAGACAATTAATCCTTTGCCCAAAATCATGCTCTGTTATTCTTAACCTATGAGTAATGCTTAGAAAGGTACAGTTCCTTGAATCATTATTCATAGTAATGGTTCAATACAAAATGCCGCAGATCAAAAGTATATTTTATTCACATATTCTTCTTACTTCCACCATCTCAATAAAGGTATAAAAAATTAGTTTAAATCACCTTTAACATAACGTGAAACTAAGTTATGCATCTTGTATAATTACTTGGTAGGTAGTGGTTTTTGTTCCAAGAGAAGAGATAATAATAATATGTAATTATTGAATAAGGTATTTTATTGCATTCACAGTCAAGTATTTGATTTCAAAGGATTGTTTTTCTATTCAAGCATAGCTTTGCTGATTTTCCTCTGGCGGTAGTACACGCTATTAATAAATCCTTATGATTCTTGATACATAATAAATACGATTGCCCCTCAACATTACTTCGGTTTATCTAAGTTGTTTGACAAAAACTTGCGGAAGTTTTTGCCGTTTTATTTAATTCGTTCATTTTAGTTTGAATTTTTTATAATCGTTTAGATTATATTCCACTATAAATACCCATCTTTAGTTTTTTTCTCTTTTTGTTAAACCTTGGCGATATAAAAAAAATACAATTAAAAAAATATACGCACGTGTTAGAAACCATTGATTGGGTTTAATCATTAGCAAATTGCATAAGTATACACAGAAAGTTAATGTCATTTATAGGAAATAAACACGAGGGGTAATTGACCGTCGCGTCGCGTCGCGTCCTCGACCTAAAGACTACGATTATTTAATTTTGACTACGATTATCTTTGTATTATCGCACCGTATCAATTGATAAAGACAAAAGTATTAAAATAGGTTAGATTGATTACATTTTTTATCAGTAATTTCTGTTGCCTAGGCGTAATTCGAGTTCGACCTTAAATATTGAATGCACGTAATTTCTCAGACAATTGCTAATCGTGACTCTTGTATTTTAATATAACAGCAGAAAAATTTAATCTGCGGTTTTACATACATTGGTTGTACTCAGAGACTTCAGTCCTTGTGCCAGATATAACAAGTTCACATAGCAAGGAATGAACTCAGGACCTTCCCTCATGCTTACGACCACTTAACCTAGGGGATAATCAATCTACTGACACTTAAACATATATAATATACATTAACTAAAGGCAAGGTTATTGGAAAGCACAAGAGGTTGAACGGCCGTACGTACCACCGGCACGGCTTATGTAACTCTATACGGAATTATATACGATATTGATATTGTACTTCACAGTACGTATCGATAAACTAAAAGGTTAAAAATTAAGAAATATTTGTATTAAATGAGCCTTAATCATCTCGAAGATATATATAAGTGTGGTCTATACTGGTAATATGGATAATTCGATGTATTGTAACCGGTTCTTCTGTGATGTTGTACAATAACAACGAGTGTGATGGCTTTATTATACTTTGAGGAAATTATTAGTTGTGTCATTAGGTTTTATATTATACTTTTTTTGTGGTGAATCTCGATGTTTTATCTTGAAGGGCTAAACCTTAGCAGGGGCGCGTGGGATAAGTGAAGGTTCCCTGGTAGCGACACACTCAAGGGCGTCCCCTTGACGAGGATCACGAAACTCGGCTTGGGCTGTCGCATGAATGGGGTGGGTCGGAAGGGCCGTACACGGTCGGGCACTAGATAAAATACCAATCTGTCCATCGCATGATCCCCATCCATTTCTATTATATTCGTTTGTCTGGAGACTGGTCAAACCGATCTTATTGCAGTTAGAGCCATATACAATTATGCGGATAGATAATGTTATTTATTCGCAATTATCATTTATTCTTATTGAAAATTATACAAATTGCTATGAAATAATTCAAGAGTAGAATTGTATGAGATGAATACACGCTATTTAGAAACCTACTAGCATTTATCGACGATCCAATTGAGGTATTTTCCATGCACGTGGAAATTTTCCATGCACATACAAGATTGTTGTATGAAAATCACATACTGGATGCTATATTGCTAGATGATTTGTGTTCCAATCTCCTATCCATTATTTGTTGCACTAGTTATCTGACGTAAAATAATATATGCTATTTAGGAATTATGAGAAAATAAGCTTGAGAACTTATGAAATATACATATTTTTCATTAGAAGACACCAAACATTTCTTTGAATTTATATATGTCTTATTCGCACGCAGTGGAGTAGATACAAGTAACATCTCATGAATTCTCCAATATCTTTAAGTACCTCTCCGTAAAAGGACGCCTTCCGATTGAAGTGTAATTCTTCCTTAATTGTATTAACTATTAACAAACGGTTCTTACTCCTTAATTCCCGAAATAGGTCAATTGTATAAATAATTAGTTCTGTATAACTCCAGCGCTGTAAGTCAAATATAGGAAGGACTATTTACTTGCGCTTGACAAAGGTTAAGATACGGGCTTTCTGCTTTTTTTTTGGCTTTTTAGTACTAGTTGGAACACGCGGCGTCACTCGCGTGGTACCAATGGGAATATCGTCTAGTCTACACATTCTAATAGGTTTCCGTGACGATGGAGTTGATTCACATTAAGCGTCACGGTCACGGTGGTAGGGGATACCAATATGGAGGATTGAATAATTTATGACTCTAGAATTGGTTTTTAATGTGCTAGCTAAGAAATACTATAATAATCGTTAGTAAAATCCTATTTCAATCTGTACTAATATTATAAAGCTGAAGACTTTGTTTTTTTTTTTGAACGCACTAATCTCAGGAACTCCTGGTCCAATTTGGAAAAAACTCTTTCAGTGTAAGATAGCCCATTTATTGAGGAAGTCTATAGGCTATACATGTATCACAGGTGAAGCCGGGGCGGACCGCTAGTATTGTATATAAATCACCCTTGACCATTTGAGTGTATAAATACGGATGTGTATTAATTTTCTAATTTTAATTCTTTAGATGTTATTCAAAGGAATCATATTAAGAAGAGATTTGTCTGGTTACAGCGGGATGTATCAGGGTGTCAATCAGTGGTCTATTCATCGTAAGTAATATGAACTCAATTCGCACATATGCAATTGTGTATCTATTACTTGTTTAGGATAGTACGATGATTTTATTGTTACCGGCTTCAAAAGTGTAGAGCTGATACTCGATATATTTGTTACTTGTGTTAGGATAGTGAAAAAAAAATTGCGAAAAGTTAGACATACGCGGAATACCTAATTATATCATCAGCATCAGCCCATATATGTTTCCACTGCGGCGAAGGTCCACAAGCCTATTCAGGGTTCGAACTATAATCCACTACGCTGGCACGGTAGGCAGATGTCATGTCTTCGAACATTTGATTCGTGGACATGCCGGTTTCCTTACGATGTATTCTTTTATCTTCTTTTACCATTTCGAGCTGTGATGATGTGAATAATGTGCAGATAAATTGGAAAATCAATGTGCTTTTCTCACACTCGTCTGGCTTGGAGGCGCGAACCCTTGATTTTTTTTTATCTGAGGTCTTAACCACTGAGCATCCCTACTGCTAATTTCATATATTATTATATTATATATGTACATGCAATAAGCATACACTAATCAGTCACACTGACACGCGAAAAACAGCGATCGTTCAATATTGCTTTGTCTATTTCATTATACCGATTTGAGTCACGGATATGAACACTGTACAAAAAAGTACTAAAAATAATATATTACGTACGTTTAGAATACGTTTCGAAATGAATTAAATAAACAGAACAATTATCAATTGCGTGTATAGCAATTGTTTAAAGAGGTAAAAAACGAAGCCCATTAACTGTAATAAAGAAGGTGGTGAGATTAATTTATTGAATACGAAACAATCAATTATTGAAGCTAGAACTGATAACGCAAAAAAAAACGTTTATTGTTTTAATAAATTAATATAATTTATTACACCTTTAATAGTTATATTACAATAGGTGCATAATAATAGAATTTTTTTTTTTCATAAAAACTAAATCGCGTTCAAATTGTCAGAACTAGACTTAAGCGTTTTCCTTGTTTTCTTTATCACTTGTAAATGCTTGAATTATAATTTTTTACCACCCTGTCGGTACTCGATGTCCAACACATCACTTCGTAGGTATATAGGATACGAGTATAACGTATAATATATAATAAATATAATAATGATTTAACTAGCTTTTGCTCGCGGCTTCGCACGCGCTAAATTCGGAGTAGTTTTATAGATGTTATTATATATAAACCTACCTCTTGAATCACTGTATCCATTAAAAAAAACCATCAAAATTCGTTGCGTAGTTTTTGAGATATAAGCATACAAAGGGACACAGGGTTAGAGAAAGCGACTATACTATGTAGTGATGAGCAATGCATTTGAACTTCGGGCGTGTAATTATCAACTAAAACGTGTGCATGGAGATATAATATATAATAAGTGATAAGCAAGTCCGACATATATTGTTATTGATCGAGAGATTTACTCAGTTATCGAATTTATGGAATCACTAACGATAAACGATAGTAGGAAAGCTGATAAGGCACACTTTTTTACGTGCATGATGCAATATTTAAGGCTTTCTTAATATGTATACGGTAGGCCATATATATGCCAATTTCTTAAAATATTGTTTTACGATTGTTAACAAATTTCCATTGCTTGAAAATTGAAAACTAATTGTTTTATAACAAACCGACTTTTTTGAAAATTAAAGGACATTAATAAAGATTTTTGGAACATTTATTTATTTATTTGAACTATAGGAAAAAGTAATATTAAAATTAGTATTTTCTTGTGTTTGATTTTACGCGAGTGTTATACATTTAGGAAATTAAAGACTTAAACGGATTTAAACGCGATTTATTCATTATATTTTTAACCCGACGTTTCGAACACTTTGCAGCGAGCGTGGTCACGTGGTTTAAAATCCGTTTAATAGTCTTTGATTTTTAAATATTGTAACATTATTCGCGCAAATGCATCAGGCTTTGCAAGTATTGCAATACGGCGAGATAAATGTTATTTTTATCGGGCTATACATAGTGCGGTCTAGTTATGATATTGTTCGGTACGCGTCGGAAGATTTAACTGTTCAATTTGCCAAACTGCGTACAGAGAGTTCGCTGACCTGTTTACAGTTTGACTTTCTCGAAGGTCAGATCGTAATATAATTTTATAACTGAAATTTACGAGAGACCGTGGAGAGGTTGTTTAAATTGTTCGATATAACATTACGGAATGTCATTTAAAACTTGTCTATTGCTCGAATTTATTAATATATTCACTTCGTTTATACATTGGACTCTTAAAACTACTGTACAATATACATTATACGGAATATACTTATCTCCATAACAGTCCATGCCTTTTCATATTACGTAACACGATGAACGTCCCTTAACATATACAGTAGATACTCCAAAACAGTGGCCTTACAAGCATCTTCAAGGTGAAGCAGTTTTTAACTCGGAACTCGCTCCATCACGGACTGCTCTGTAGCACCAAGCCCTATATAATATTTACAATAAATAACAATATGGTAAACGTAATCGTATATAATTTGTTGTAAACTTGAACCGCACAATTGACCTCGATTTCTCGGTTCTTCAGAATCGTATGATCTTGTGGTTTACGTTATGTCATTATAATTATTCTAATTATTATAAATGATTAATTGGAATGTATGACTATGTGATATTAACGGTAATTCTATGGAATTTTAAATGATCGTCGATTTGAATTAGTTGAGGTTTCTTTCCCGGTAAATAATACTTACTAGAAAAAAAGTCAAATTCATTCCGAGTTTTTCTTCTATTTTCTCGTTATTTTCCTTTAAAGAAATATCATAATGAAATCAAAATTATTTGATCTTTTGGTCTTAAATCCATTCCGCAGTATTCCCAGTACATTATTTGCCATTTTCTCATGGAAGTATTCGCTTTCTCCAGGTTCGAACTGCGGCGCACACTAATAGTATGGAACAGCTCGTTGGCCCTCTTCAGCATCATGGGTGCGTGTCGGACGCTGCCTGAATTCATCCACGTGCTCAAGAATCATGGGCTCTATCACTCCATTTGTATACCGAGGTAAGTTTATAGCTACAAATTACATAGCTGCTATGTGGGTACAGATAAATTTGGGACGTCAATCAGCGTCCGAAATGGTCTTAGATTAATAGCCTTGATGTAGACTACCTAACATTAGACGTGGATTGGAATTGGAAGATTATTATTTAAATAGTTCTCTTAATGGTTTGTCCAGTTATTTAATTTGAGTTATTGGTGACTGTGCTGACGATGAAACCTGTTGTAAGATTTGTTTGTGGTTATTGAGCTCTTCGCTCATTTTCGCATGTTTTATTAAAGATGTTCAATATACATAATCATAATCAATACATTATTATTTGAAAACAATTTGAAATGTTTCCTTTAGCGTTTACCGTTTTCAAGTACAACTGTAGGGTCATGCTCAACGGACGATTAGTTACAGAACTGCTTAGTAACAGTGGAACAGTCCACAGATAGAAATTATAACTTTATAGCTTTCAATATAATCAATTTCTTTTTCCTTGTGTAACAGTAGAAAGAATCGTTTTCTTTCTTACTTATAAAGTTGTTCGTTCAATTGCATAGTTTCCACAACGTCGCGGTACCAATATGTCTGTTGTAGCACGTAGTCTCCACGTAGTAATTCAGCTCAGGTCCCTCGCCGTATTCAACGGCCGTCGGCAAGCGAAAGTTCACGCTCAAATCGTATATCGCATACCTTTGACGTAACCGTCTCAATGAAATTACACTCGGAACAGCGTCGAGGAAATTTTATTATAGACGAATTATAACTTGTTTCTCCGGCGGCTAATGTAACATTTATGGAAATTTTTATTGCGCTAATAATATAGTACGTGTTATGATTATGGAGAAACAATTGTTAACTGCAATATATGTTGGAATGATATCGATAAATAGGTTGTATTAATTCATTAAAAGTTATGTGTTATTTATTAAAACTTGGTTCTTTAGAATAGCACTCATGTCTCAATAATTTATCTTTGGAAACTGATTTCCATATTCTTGCTTATATAATTTATGAGGGAAAGTTTCTAAAATCATAAGAAATAGAAATAACAATATAGCAAGTGATCTTGAATAATTTTGATTAATTGGAAAACTATCCTTACCGCTTTGTCATATTCTATTATCCGGATAAAGTTCAAATTGTAAATGGATCACAATCCATCACATAAGGATACGTTTATTGTTTTATACTGCATAGAGCTACATGTATAGTAGCTCTCTTCACTTGAATTGTAAGCTTAGTATTCACATTTCATATTATCTCTAAATTTATACCACGACCAGCAAATTTAACCTTGTCGGGCGACCACAAGGTTCGTTTTTTAATGCACCTGAAAATAAATGGTGTATGACGATATCATGCCATTCTTTCTACCAATGACATTCTGCGAAAGCCGTCATCAATGAAGCTTGTATTACGAAACCGGAAAAAGTACATTGGGAGATGAACTGACGAAAACCTGTTGAGGTATGGCCATAATTTACTTTAGAGATTTTTTGCGGTAATAATGCGGTTTTTAGGCAGGCGTGATGTTTGATATAATATGGAATTATTTCTGCGTGATAATTTCCTTTTAGGTTTGTTAACGTCTTTCTTCATTATATAAATAGACGCTTAATTTTTATGTAATACATATTATAATTTTCTTTGTACTGTTCTAGAGACCTCGCTCATAAATATCTTCAGACCGCGATTAAACTAATCAATATTTAAAACTATCGATTTTTCATGCTGAAATTATTAATTGATAAACGCCGGAATAACCTCTTGACAAAGCATATTATTCATCGCGTATAGCTAGTATTGAATTTTTCTAAAAACAAATTACGCTACAAAGTTGTTGACATGTGATATTTTTTGTTATTGCTGTATAGATACGACACCTATATAGTTGTTTGACATCTCTATTAACACCGCTCAACGACTTCCAGTACGTGCCATTTGGAGTTAAAATTTTATGGTAAAAAAAGCTAAAAACATATGTATGACATAATGGAATAAACCCTTGCTTTGTCACGAATTGGGTCAAGCCAGAGAATGCGGGAAAATGCTACTGCTTCCTGACAATTTTTAATAATTTCGTTAGTTGTGTTCCGATGCGTGCATTAAATAAAGGGTCCAAAGACATACTCTTACTGGCTGACCCGGCAATCGCTGCTCTTCCTTACTCTTATCATTTACGGATATAAAAAATAGATATTGGCCGATTCTTAGATCTTCCCAATATGCGCAAAATTTCATGAGAATTGGTCCAGCCGTTTCGGGTGAGTTAATGGTAAGTAAAATTGTGAAACCAGAATTTCATATATATACTATTATTATATTTGCTTTGATTGGTATTAAATACTAATAATATACCGATCTCATTTGCAGTACTTTTCAAACTTGTAAGTACGCCACTCATAGTTTACCTCTCTGAAACATAAAACCAGTGATTGCAGACATTGGAAAATTTTACGTATCTAAATCGTTATGAGCGCCCTTGAGGGTATTTTTTATGATGTAAAACTAGTTTTTTCATCGTACTGACTGCTGACGTAAAGAACCACAGATGTTTGTAATAATAATTATAATAATGTTTATCTTCTAACTCGCTTGTGGTGGATTTATATGTTCAAGCAAATCTTAGATCGAATAGGTTCAATAGATATCCATTATTGGTCTTATACATTTTATCTTTGTACGTTTTCGTGACTACGATAAGACAAATATGTCTTATCGCTTTTTGCAATCAAATTTTATAGCAGACGAGGGAACCGAATTGTAAGACTGGCTGCCATCTCAGCTATTACATGTAACGTTTCGAACCTAACCTGTGTCGCCTCATTTAAATTTAGGCTATTACCAGTAAAGAGGGGAATTCTCTATGTTAAACGTAGCATGCAAAGTAAATAAAAGGAATGTCCCATTTCGCTCCACTTCAAAACTCCGCTCGTTTACTGGAATCGCAATACAGTTAACCATTTTTTTTTTCTCCCTATTCACGTGAAAAAGAACATTCCAGTGAATAGAGTTTAACTTTTTTCAATTGAACGACATTGCATTACGCTGCATTGTTTTTTATGAATGTGGTCACAGTTGATGTGTAATGTGCAAATTATTTTCAGTGAAACGCAGTGATTTTATGGTTGTGGATAATTCTGTGGGAGTAATTGTTTTTGTACCAGCCAAGTTCATATTGCAATTTGAGTAGGTTATATGCATGAAATTGCTTGTTTTATTTCGTTGAATTTTTGTTGGGATTGTTACTACACGATAGAAATATAATTCAGGATAGAAAGTACCTACTCGCGATTATATTTTTTTGTGTTTTGCCAGGAGCTATGTTATATTGACGTATTTACCAGCAGTCTATCTACTTGTATTTGTATTTATTAATTTTTTGCATAAAATACTTATATTTAGAAATGAAAGAAAGTTCTAAATGTATAATATTCACAAAAGGCAAAGCAAACAAAATACTATATATATTATATTACTCTTGAATTTAAAAAAATTGATACTCGAGCTTACCATTCTTCCAACGATAATATGAGAAACATTTTCACGACCTTGCTCGAACAAAAAGATTATGAATTGTTCTCGAGGGCCCCGCTCGCGCCGGCCACAAAAGGTTTAGCACGTTTTAGCTCTCGTCGGCATCGAGATCGCAGCAACTCGCTTTGTCCACTGTATCTATTTGCTGACTGTACAGATTTATATAATACAGCTTATTAAAATACGATGGGTAAATGTCAGGGTCGTTTGCTGGTGACGGTTTATTTAAAGATGATAGGGTGTAATGTTGATCGCAATGCTTGGCTTGGGGGATGATTGTGGAAAATCTGAACCGGTTTTTTTTTTATTTTATTTACTTTTAGTATATTAATTAGTTTTTAACGCAAATCGATGGATGTCGTTGTCACGTGTTTGTGTGTGTGTGTGTGTGTGTTTCTGTTCTTGGCAAGGTGGTGTAAGTCGGAAGTGTTCTTTAATGATCCATATAACTTACCACGTGTGCCCCGCGGTTTTTAATTTAGTCGAAAATCCTCATCTTTCTTCTCTTTATAGTAGTTTCTGACATTAACACGTGCATACAAACAAATGTTCAGCTTTATATAACTTATAGATTAGTACCTATAGTTAAGCTTATGCGCCTCATTGTAGTCTGTATATGTAAATTAGATGATAGGTTTTAGTAAGTCTAATTCATTGTGACCACATGTATAATATAATATCCATCTTCCTAGTAATATTATAAACGTGAATGTTTGTAAGATGTAGACGGGTGGAACTTTCTTACTCTTTTACGCGAAAACAACGGATTTTGATAATACGTGGTGTAGATGTATCTTATGTACTAGAATAACACGTAAGCTATAAAAATACTTGCTTACGCAAAAACCGCGCAGCAAATCTAGTATGTATGTAAGAGCTAATATGGAAATGGCTATCACAAACTTTTATTTTCGTCATGTTAGTCACACAGGTATTAGAAGTATTTAAATTTTATGTTTCCGACACGCTTTTATTAGCTTCATCTGTATGTTTGTATGTCACCGGCTCCTCTATTTCAATTTTCAACCTACTTCAAACGTATAGATTTAATTCAGACTTTATTCACTTATCAAAGATCGTGACAATACAATAGTTGTAAAATTTTATGAGTTAATTTTATCATTCTGATTAGGATTGCCAGGATTAAATAAATTTCCATACGTATTATTATATACTCTGTATAAGGGTTGAGACAATTGAGTTGATATTTTTAGTTTAGTTTTTATAACTTTATTAAACGTGAAAAAAGCGATTATTATATTATTTTAAGGTGATTACAAGACACGTGTAAACCTTTGATGAAAATAACAATAGAGCGTTTAATATTTAAATTGGTTTGTTTTGAATGTTTTTTTAGCGCAATACAAAAACTTGTTAGTTATGAATTGAAATAGATAATAAAAGCGCTTTGATACTTGTATAACTAAATTGTTTTACGCTCTTAACGTGTCTAGAAATATTAAGAATTTTAATATACTTGGATAACTATTCCCACCAAATTATAACCCCTGATCTCGCTAAAACAATAAGAAATGATGCCACACTTTAAATATAATATTAAATTTTGTATTTGGTACACTGGGCCTGATTGGGCAGTCGGTTCTTTTACATTTTTTCAATTTCTGGAATCGGTCATATTACTTTTCCTCTGTTAATTGTCTGTCTTTCGACTTTGCTCTCAAATAAATATAGTCACATATGTATTGATGTTGTAGGTGCTGACGTAGTATGGAGTTGCCATCCGCTTAACGTATTTTTTATGTCATAGCGGGCAACTGAGCTCGTGGTTCGCCTGATGGTAAGCGATCACCACTATTTATGAACATTCGTAGAGGTAGGGAAGTATGGGGTAAGGGATAAGGAAAGAGTTGACGACTGGAAAGAAGAAATGGACTGGAAAGGATGAGGAAACGAAAAGAAATCTTATTTTGCGAATTTATTCTTCAATGATACTTAAAAAATGTCATAGTTAAAAAAAAACTTCTAATAAAGTTTTATGGTAACTTTCGGAATTATCTGAGTCGCAGTGGTATTGTGTTGGCCAATTTTTTTTATTGCCATTGTTGAATTTGTAACTAGGAAAAATTGTTAAAGAAAACCAGATAGGTACTTTTATTATTAAAATTGACGTCATATAATTTGTCAAACATCAAAATATTCACGGTGTCGTCTGATAAAGCAATTACTTAATTCATTATTTATTAATGGAATCGTGGTCGAATTGAACAATGCCAATTAGAATTTAATTATCTTGTTATGTTTATGTTTATTTACGTTAATTGTTTTGAATTGTCTTTTAATTATAATTCATAATGCTAATTACTGTGTGTTTCACTTGACGTAGAATAGAATAGTCCATCTATGTTTGTGACGATAAATGATAATCAAGTGGATATTCATTTAATTATATGAAAATGCCAATTGATCGGCGCTCAGTAGTGTTGACACGTTCGCTGGATAATATAACTTCTCCAACGAGATGCGAATGACGCACATGAGGCCGATATTTGCACTGCAAATATAATAAGCATATGATTTGTAATCAATAATGTTTTAAGGTTGACGAACGAAAAGTGACTGCAGAATTGCGTGCGTCAACTTGCTCGATGAAATATTCGTTTGTTGAGTCCCGTGTTTTTTTAGGAGGTCTACCCCATATGGGGACGCTTGCACTTCTGTCGCACTGATTAATATTCCTATATGGACAAGTAAGTGGTTAGCCTTCTGTATCCAGCCAGACCAAGACTTGTGTAAGTGCCCACTGAGAATCGAACCGAGTACCCTCGGTTCTACGCTTACGCTTACTTTTAATTAAATCGTATGAATAAGGCAATATTAAACATACAATTTTACCTTCAGTATATTGAAGTACGATAAAAAGTTATATTTATTATTGAGTTAAATAAGCAACGATAAATGGGTTTGTTATCGAAAACATAAACATAAATTACCTCTATAATGTTCAGGTAGATATAATTGTTTTATACTTCATGATCACTGAATAATAGAATTCAACGAAAATCAAACATTCCATGGAAATGAATACTAGTTTCACCTCATAAAAGGAACTTTATGTCTAGTAGGTGTAAAATATGTATATGTACCACAATCAATGATAACCTATATTTTAATTTGTACGATCTTCGACGTATGAAATTGACTTAATAACAGTAGATGCATTCGATAGTAAACAGATAGTCAGTATACTTAAACGTTACATCGAAGGTTGTGTTTGTCAGAGGATGTAATTTAATTTTTTTATATGTTTTTAATACATGTAGGCATGTTGCAAAGAATATTTTTTATATTTTTTATGACTTAAAAATATGCTAGAAAAGTTATGATAACACAAATTAAATTACATCAATTTAATTTGTGTTATCATAAGAAAGTAAGAAAAAAAAACTAACGAAAATAAATTCATCTTTAAAAGACATTTGATTTCTAAAGATATCATACAATACAGACAAACATCTCGACTAAACTCATCACCAAATCATCATTGAAATGCACTAATCTTTTACCTGAAGAAATCCTGCATGTAAAATGTTCTAGAGGCATCTCCTCAAACGTGTGTTAAGTAGGTACATTGTAGGTCTATGTTACCCAATAAATCTACAGTTTTCTTACTGATCCACTTTCGGAATCAATCTTTGATCGTAAATATTTTTCTCACATACTAATTTTTTTTTTTTTTTTTTATGTCATAGCGGGCAACTGAGCTGGTGGTTCGCCTGATGTTAAGCGATCACCACCGCCCATGAACATTCGCAAAGGTAGTGCCTCTACGAATGTGCTGCCCGCTTTTATGGGCTAGGGGAAAAGGAAAGGATTAAAGACTGGAAAGAAGGAATGGACTGGGATGGGTGAGGAAAAGGAAATGGGCCTCCGACTCCCCCACTCACCGTACGAAACACAGTGGCATGCCACTATTTCACGCCGGTTTTCTATGGGGGTGTGGTACTTCCCCGGTGCGAGCTGGCCCAATTCGTGCCGAAGCGTGCTCGACTACCACAATAAAAAAATTATTAGTAATAATATAATGGGAAATCTATTATCCACATTGTTCCATTGAGCAATTTGTAATGTTTACAGCGTGTTAACTGATGAACTTGGTGACATATGTGTTATTTCATCGGAATTGTAGTTTAAACAATTATTCTCGGGTGGTATTTGTTCAGGTATGTTTATTAAGTACCTAGAGATATATGTATTTTTATGTTTGTTTTATACGTAAACGCTTATGTTTTGTGGGAGATCTTTAAAAAATAATATTCTTTTGAATAACAATCACTAATCGACGATTTTTAACATGGCAATTCTTGACTATATTTGACATTGTATCGTAATTCTTTATTTTGCATGCATACGCTTATATTATACCTAGCACGCTTTTAATAGCGTCAGCTGTATGTTTATATGCATGCGACTCCTTTAGAATCGACTTCGAACCCCTTTAAGTGATTAGATTTAATTTGCACTTTGTACACTTATCAAGAATTGGCGACAATATAATAATTTACTGAACTTATCTTATTATCCTGATTAGGATGGCCAGGTATTTAATAACAAATTACTTACATATACTTTATTTTTATAATGATCACTAAAGTACTAAAGTGTTTTTTAGCCGTTTAAATTATATTTATTAATAACTTTTGTCCGCGGCTTCGCATGCGTTAAATTAAGAGTAGTTTTATAGATATTAAAATACATATAAATCTCTCTCTTCTCTCCTCTTCAATCTCTACACTGCTTTGTTTCTTTAAAAGTTAGGTTCATTTCTCATAATTACGGTATAAATTATTTAGACTCTCGGCTATATTTGAATCTACTTCAAGCGATTCTTTTGTGTAATACGCACTGAATTTCTGAAACAAATCAGAGCATTGTCGCTTTGTTATTTGTATTTTTACACCATTTCAAACAGATGGCTTTGGAGAGCTTCTTTATAAAAGTCCGTCTCGAAATAGATCTTAAAATTGTATTAGCGATCAGCCCCGGCTTTACCCGTGGTTTCATATATAGTCTATAGCTTTAACGTATCATATCCAAGATTTTTTTAAATCGGTCTCGTAAAAACTCGTCAATTTTATATAGATAATAAACAGATTTCTTATTCTTATCTTTACTCTATGTGCAAAAAGTGTTTCATCCGTTAGATGAACGATTCAACATTCAACGGATACTTGGAGTCGATTTATGTTGATATTAGTTTTGTTTTATTTTATTTTTACCCAAAAGATTTTCTTACAAGACACCTAGGTTTTTTTGCGTGTCGAGTGACATACCAATGTTTTTTATATTGTTGTTTTTTATATATATAAATATAACGTACATAAGAAGTTACCTTCACATAAGTAAAATTATGTATTTAAGTATAGTTTATTGGGTATTGATTTTAACGTAGCTGTAGTGTTAGTCATGGTGTTTGTTGATTATACATTATAATACATATTTACTCTGTAGGGTTTTAATGCAATGTTAAACAGTCTTTCAAGATTTGTTTAAATACATCGATGTTTATTTCATGCATTGACGCTTTTTGTATTCTCTTGAATCGTTTGGTGTAATGAATACGTTCATATTAAAAAAAAATATACGTTTTTCAACAAGAAATAAGACCGCCTTAAATTGTCAGAAGTAGACCAAATTTCAATGAGACACGGAACGATACGGTCCACCTTTAAAATGAAAAAAGAGTCATCAAAATCGGCATGTCCAAAAATGATTATGGCCTGAACCCTCTCGAGGGACCTGTGTACCAGCAGTGGGAACATGTATGGGCTTGTGATGATAATGAAACCTTAAGCAACCTCCTCCTTCTCTCTCTCTCTCTCTCTCTCTCTCACTCAATTTGATATTATGTCTGGTTGAATGTTGGATAACTAGGTGTTAAGTCTAAAGGGCCATTGGGTATATGACTGTGACATCTGACGTAACATTAGACCACACCTGTGTTGTCGTAAACACAAATGTTACGAGTTCAGAGTTTAAGTAGTTAGATCAAATAAACCATCATTAAATAATGTCAAGCAAGCGATGTAGGCTTCATTGCTCATATTGTACTACTTTAGAAATAATCAAGATTGTTGATCTATTTAAAAGTGTTTTTTTTTCAGTATTTTCCTAATCATCAAAACAATTGATTACAAGCAATAAAAAAAAAATTATGGATGAATCGAGATCATTTTTATTGAATGAACTATCGCACCTTTTTTTAAGAACTCAGTATAATATTGAATTCATGTTTCAACTTATTGAATGCATAGTTTTTCAAAAATATCTAGATATTAAGAGTATCGTGATAACACACGACCTCGCCAGTCAGCACATGTCCTAACTCCGAAGTTCGCGTTCTAGTACGACAAACAAACCTTTTGTAGCAAAGTGCTGTATATATATTTATATTGCTAACATCATATTATAATAATTGCATTTGTCCATAGTCTGGAAATGTATTAGATATTGTGCTAATTCAATATATAAATGACAATTTTTTCGTTTTTCGTATACTAATATTATGAAGCTGAAGAGTTTGTTTGTTTGAACGCACTAATCTCAGGCACTATTGGTCCGATTTGAAAAATTCTTTCAAGGTTTGATAGCTCATTTATTGCGGAGGGCTATGGGCTATAAATGTACCACGGGCGAAGCCGGGGCGGGCCGCTAGTAAGTTATAAAAGTGGTAGAATCTCTTTGTTATTATCATCATCATCATTATCAGCCCATATATGCTGGGACACAGGCCTCCTATGAGGGTTCAGGCCATAATCCACCACGCTGGCCAAGTGCGGGTTGGCAGATGTCACATGTTGTTGAACTTTTAATTCTTGGACATGCCGGTTTCCTCACGATGTTTTCCTTCACCGTTTAAGCAGTGTTGATGTTATCCACATGCGCAGATAAATTGAAAAATCAATTTATTTCCTGCACGCTCGCCCGGTCTCGAACCCCGACTTATCGATTTTGAAGTCCGAGGTTCTCACCACTGAGCCACCACTGCTTTGTTATTATTGTGAAAGCGAAAATATTCTGTATGGACTCACGATGAAACGTGTACTGATACACAGATTTCGTTGGGTGGTCTTCCTATGATTGCCACAACCCGTTGTGAGCTATTATTTTCGCTCAGTGAACGTTTTAACATATATGCTTATTGAATTAAATTGCTACAACGAGATTGAAATGAAATTCAATTTAGGGTATAGCATGTTGTGGCTTTACTGTTTAGATATGACATCGTGTTGTCGCTTACGGTATTAATTTAATGTTTTCGTTAAAGCATATACAAATTTATCAACCTTTTAGTATCGTATATTTAGCGTATGTATACATAGAATTATAATTTACGTATGATCGTCTAGTATGCCGGTGGTATCGGAAGCTATAATATCGTTGACAAATCATATCTTACAAATAACAAGATTATCGTTATCTCTAACTCACTGTGAGAGTTACGTTATTCTCGTATTATTTAATATCAATGAGTGAATCAGAGCTGAAAAGAACTAGTATGTCCCTTCGATAAATCCAATTGCCCGACCCTTCGCAAGGGATCCTCTGAATAGTAAGCATATAATGTATTGCGTTGGCCGTGTAATGCTTTTAATGTAATTGGTGTGTTCCACACGTAAATAGGACCTACTGTCTACCGCCTATGATGATAGCTTACGTAATTCGAAAAATCGCGTGAATAAGTTTTTTGCTGCGTTCGTAGCGGAAGAAATTTGCTTCATTAACAATATTGTAGAATTAGGGCTCAATGCAAATGATAGCAGAGTTTTTATTCAGTATCTACCAGCAGGACGCTCTGTTTTTTTCTATATTGAAATCATGTTATGGTTTTTTTTTCATATAAGCCTTCTGGCAGTGACGCGCTCATAAAAGAAACATTTATCCGTTTTGTCTACTTGTTTGGAAGTTGCTTCACGGTAATATTCTTTATTTTATCTATATACATACTAGTATTATAAATACGAAATATTTGTGTGTAAGTATATTTGTAATGTTTTCACACAAAAACTGCTGGACCGATTTCAAAGAATTATTCACCATTACAATTCTGCACTTTCGCTGTGTGACATATTTGGTTTTACCTATATGACGGGCGAAGCCGAGGCGAACAGCTAGTATTAAATATAAATGCGATTATGCGATACTGAAGGTCTTTATTTTCAGCAGGAAATACGCAAGAAATGAATAATATTGGTAGGATGAAAGATTCTTACATTTGTAATATTTACGTCTTTCGCATAGCATTTGAATATTTACGTACGTAAATGTATGAATGAAACGTAAAAGCATAAATGAATAAAGACCCAATATAACAACGTGACCTTTAGCTCTCAGCTAATTCCCGTTTATTCGGCTCAGATATTTGGATTACAGCAGACGGTCGGTTCTATTTGCGATCCGATCACGGCCAATGTCGGACGTCAATAAGATTTCCTTTATATCGTGGAATCGATTCAATGAATTGTCCATATATCTTCGCGTGAATCGAATAACAGTTGCCTGGATAAATTTATTCATTGATCGAAACTTAGTTTTTCTTGCGGGTAGAGAGAAATTTTGCGTGGTCCACGTTTGTTTAGTGTATCTGTTTATTATATAAATAAAATATTCGTATATTTATATTTTATTTTGCATGTGTTTTGATAAACCTGGAATAGTATGGCGTTTGTATACTTGGACTCGAGTGTTATATGTATTTTAAATATTCAGATGAGGGGAATTTAAGGGTTGGAGTTTGTTTACTGTTATGTTTGCGTATCTAATCATGTTATATGATCTGCATGTGTTTTTATAGTAAATCTGTATAATTGATCTTTAGAATGGATAACTTTATTGTCTTACTGATTTTCGCATCGCTGTCTCTATAGGTATGTTAAATAATTGAAGTTAGGGACATAATTGCTACGTCTAGATTTAATTGATTGTACGATGTCGTGTTGTATTGTTGAAATTTTATTTATTGCTGTTCTCATATATATTTTTTTTAACACAGAAGTACACGATTATGATTTTAATGAGGTATCGCAACACGTGTGATATGTTGGCTAATTAAATTCTGTAGAATTTAATTTGCAAGGATAATAACACGTGTATGTATATCTATATATAAAATTAATAACTTTAAATCCGCAATCTGAAATTATTGTTTAAATTATACTGAGCTCAACTATTTTCGTAGTTTTTTATATATATGTTAATAATTAAAAATTTTCCTCAAGATAAATCGCTCAAAATATAATATAATAGGTATAGGATAAAAAATATGTGGTGTGTAAATAATGAGTGTGGTGGCTCAGTGGCGACGACCTTCAAAATCGATAAGTCGGGGTTCGAGAGAAATAAATAGATGATTTTTCAATTTATCTGCAAGTAGATATTATCACCACTGATCGAAATGGTGAAGGAAAACAAAGTGAGGAAACTGGCATGTCTGAGAATCAAAAATTCGACGGGCTGTGACATCTGCAAATCCGCACTTGGCCAGCGTGGTGGATTATGGCCTAAACCCTCATTGGAGGCCTGTGTCTTTATATAAATATTCTGTTTGAAATTGTCAACTGGCAATGTGACAACATCACTCACTTCACATTTTGAACGATAAAAAGGTGTTCTTTTTGTGTTCTAATTTCCGAGAAAGTTCGTATGGAATACAAAGTTCTTAAAAAATGCACAAAAAATTCTTATTAATCGGAAGTTGTGCATAAATTTTCTTTCATTAATTTTTATTTTTATTTATATGCATTTGTAGATTTATGGAATTGTAGGTATGCATTCGATTTATTCACACCGCGTCGACCGTAGTCACGTGAATCGAGGCAGATAAAAATGCGAGATTATGAAAGTTCAAACAGAAGTGATAATTTAATGTGATACACAAGGCCGTGCCGCTTCCTCAATTGAATATGTGTTATTGTTGCTAGCGTTTTCATTCGCCGTTTGTTTTTTTTCAGTATTCAATCGAATTGGTGTTAAATAATACATAGAGAAACGCGGTTTTTATTAAAACGTAAACGGTCAAGTGCGATTTGTTCTTGTGAAACCTTAATTTTTTTGATTTCCGGTATAAAAATTATCTTTGATCGGAATTCCATCCAAATCGGTTCAGTGGTTTCGGCGTGTAGAAGGGACAGAGCTTCGCCTTAAAAGAGATATGCGAACATATTGGTATTTTTTTTTTATTCGTTTGTAAAATAAATAAAATAATCTTTATTCATTCCTCACCATATTGGTAGGTGACAAAAACAAAAATATACAGATAAGAAATATATATCAGATAGTGAGATCGCCACTGTCGGATTATATTCCGTCTAGTCTTTAGCCGATGATATATTTCCATATATTTCTCTTGTTTGCACGACGTAAACAAAAGGTGTTCCCAGAGAGAAAAAAAACTCGATCCGTATCTTTCAAGTTATGTTACATCATCAGGGCAATTACATACATCTCGCTGTTTAATTGAGGTCGTCGTTTTTCACATTGCATAACCGGCGCTTTCTAACTGGGCCCCCGGCTCGGTCAGTGGGACGGCAGTTTTCGTCCGATGAATTTTTTATTACACTCCGCTTAAGGATTATAGGACGTGGATTTTTGTATTTTTTTTTTGTTGTTAGAGCTGATAACTGAGCTGGTGGCTTCGATTCCGATTGACAAGAAGGAAAGGACTGAAAAGATCTCTGATGTCTATAATGTAATATGGACTAGTACAAGCAGGTCAATCCCAGAATATATAATACTGGCTGTTCGCCTCGGCTTCGCCCGTGGTACATATATAGCCTATGTCACTCAGTGAAGGTGCAACTATCCAATGGTGAAAGAATTTTTGAAATCGGTCCACTGGTTTTTGAGTGAAAACGTTACAAACATAAAAAACACAAGAGTGCAAAAGTTTCCCTTTAAAAAAATTAGTTTAGACACATTAAAATACGTCATGTGTTTCAAAGACTTAAAACGTGATTAACAGCTTATTCATTAAAGAGGTCGGAAAATGACGCTAATATTCTTTAAATTATTTATTTATTTTCAAGAGATACATAAAAAAGTTATTTAAGATACGTAATTTAAATTATTCATAATTATAATGTTTTAGTATCAGTCTCCGTGAACAACTATTTAGGTACCTTCTACATAAAAGTATAATTAAAGCATTACTGATTTGGCTTGTGGTTTATTACATTTGCCAACCCTGCCCTATGCCAATGTTAGGTGTTGTAGGTATGGCCTCTTGTTTACTTAGAGTTAATTAACAGAAAATAGAGATAGCTCTTTACGATAAATCGGAGTGCATAGTGTATCGCTTGCGGTTCTTACTGCATAATTTTGATTTAATCGCAGCATAGAAATAATATGCTATTCTAGACACTTCCGCGCGTTGTTATTTTTGACATCCAGAACATTCCATGTAATTCCACTGCCAAATATTTAGATTAAAAATTTAACGTTTAGAGTATTAAAAGTGCTTTAAAAAATAAATATAAATTTATAAGAATAATAATATTTGACTAATATAAATATGAAATTAATCTTTTCAATTAAAAATCTGTGTACAACGAGACAAATGCGATCTTATAAAGGACTATCACCTACAGAAACTACGTTTCTTAGGGACTACGCGTTAAACACTGACTAGAAATATATCCGGAAGGTATTTAATAATATACGGCGATTGTAATATTTTGTGCAATGGAAACTCAACTCCCACCGAGGGAATTGAATTACTGCCAATCTTAGTTATGGATCGCGCTGACCGTGTCTAGCGATATGATATATAAATGTAATGTTTATTAGGATAGTTGATCTGTAAATTTGCTATCAAGAAAAGAAACTTGGAGACGTCAAGACAGGATCTTATAAGAAAATTTTTACTTTTAATCCCAGATATATATCCGAAACCCAAACCAGGTTTCTAGAATATATCCTATTCTATAGTCAGGTTTGGTTTCGGGAGAGGGTCACTGAAAATCTGAAAAAGGGGGTACTGATGCGTTGTGCCTTACATTATTTAATTTTACTATTTATATCTTGCTAGCTGCGCCCCGCGGTTTCACTCGCGTAAGTCCGTATCCCGTAGGAATATCGGGATAAAAGTTGCCTACATGTTATTCTAGTTGTCCAGCTGTCTACGTACCAAATTTCATTACATTCAGTTTAGTAGTTTTTGCGTGAAAGAGTAATAACACACACACACACATCCTTACAAACTTTCGCGTTTATAATATTAGTAGGATAAATGGTTTTTTCCTTGTAGTAAGTATCATACCCTGTCTCCTTTGCTGCCATAGACAATAATCTAGTGCTTCGCAATAATCTACATTCTACACAAAGTCCTATCCAGAACCAGTTTTTCTTTTTTTTCTTAAAACTTTAAACTAGTTGTTAATTTCGTAAATAACTGTACTGTTTCGGTTTCGGTTAAACGGTATGTCACATATCTTTAATATAGCGCTTATAAACTATGTGTCGACTTCTATGATCTAACTGAATATGTAGAATAAGGGAACATAATGTACTTTTATTCAGAGTTATGTAATAAAATACTTTCTATTATGAGTAAATGGTATGTAATTGTTGTTGCCATGAAGATAGCTAATTGTATGCGTATAATTTTCCACTTTCTCTCTGGGTAGGTATGATACGATATATTTTAAGAATTAATATAATACCTATTTAACCTTGCCGTCATTATTTGTATACCTTAATTATTATTAATAATGTATGTACTCTATACTCTATGCCTATATATTGAATATTCGTTAAGTTGTATTTATTAGCTGCGTCTTATAATGTTTTATATACAGAATTGATGTATTATTTTAAACAAAATGGGTAATTCTTTTTTTACATTTTACTTAAGGCACAATGAATTTGAATTGAAAATGTTTTTATAGATCGTAAAATAACCGTACCATGGGTGAAAGCGGGGCGAATCGCTAGTTTAAAATAATTGTATAATTCTTAAACGTAAAAATGTCAAATTAAAAACCTAGTTACATCGTACCTACGTAATACGTTTGTTCCTACCTAGGTATGTATGGTTTGATTGACATTTAAAGACAATTGTATTATTATTAGTGAATAAAATTGGTACATATTTAACCGACTCAAAATAAGGGACTGTTCCCTTCTCGTTATCAATTCTACTTTACTTTTTTCTTTGTTACCTCAGAGCTTTTGACGGAGTAAACCGATTTTTCTTTAAATTAAAAAATTGTGTCTTCCCATTGGTTTCAAGGCAGTTTATTCTGTTGCTGAAAAATTGCTTTTGAACTATGCTATAACTATGCTATATAAAAAGGGAAAATATGTTTTTTCCTTTTCATCCCACATTATACATCCTAAATAGCGCGTGAGGCATAAATATGGATTTACATGTTTTTGACATAAATTATATTATAAACTGTATAAAGCATATATACTATGCAAATACACATAAAGCGTCATATATGCCTAACAAACAATAATATGTTAAATTTACACTAAAATTATGTTAATAGATTTCTAATTTGACATTACGCCCTGTTTTGAATTTATTTTCACGTTATCGCGTTTATAATGTTCCGAATGTTATCCTATCAATTCTATCCATTACTTTACGAGTTGTTTTTCGAAAAACGTTGTAATAGAATCCCTAGAGCCTTAGACCTTTATTATAATAATCACCGGACATCGGCGAGACGGACTCCGTATTTTATACCACCTTGAAAGAACCTTCAGAAGACATGACAAGACATTCCGATATTGCATGAATTTCTACGAGCATAGGTCAATTACGATTTGCAGTGATAATCTATGGACATTACATTAATGTGCTTTGCGTGATTACATATGGCATGCTATCTTGGAATATCTTTGCTTTTGTCGCATTTGAAAAGCACGAAGCAATATTGTCCGTTAACGCGTGAGCGTAGAACCGAGAGGTCCTGGGTTCGATTCCCGGAAGGGGGGATGCACTAAAAATATGTCTGGTTCGGGCATAGAAGGCTGATCACTTACTTGTCCAAAAAGAAAGTCGATCTTTGAAACTCGTATATCATCTGCCCCATATCCCACTAACACACGGGACTTCACTTTTTATGAAGGAATATTAAACCAACAGTTGCTCGCAGCTCGCCTGCGCGGTCTAATAAAATTTTCATAGACTGTGGTACAAACTTTCATACCCTGTTTTGTCTCCTCAGGGGAAGAATTTATCAAAATCTTTTCCAAATTCCAGCCAAATTTCGCCCCATTTCATGTAGTTTGGACTGAGCGTTGACAGATCAGTCAGTCACCCTTGCGTTTCACGTATTATGACTATCCGAACTCAATTCAAGTAAAATGTTTATGTGAATTACTTTTATCTTTACTGTTTGTAAAATGTATTTTTTATCTGTTTCATTCGTGAAAAGCCATTAATAAATAAAGGTAACAACAATGAATATAAATTACATAATTAAATTCATTAGTTATCAACTTTATATATGGGTTCATTCATTTTTTAACCGATATCAAAAGAGTAGGAGTTTCTATGTAAGACTGCATATTTTAAGTGACGATGTAGAAAATTTGTATGCATAAACCTCTGTCCATCTGTAAATGATGAAGTAGCTACTTGAATGTGCATATACATCGAGAGCAGTAACAAACTGATAACTACTCGTCAAAAATTATTGTTATACAGAAACTTTATGTATTTCCATAACGCATTTTCAGCCGTTATATAAAGCAGTTTTGACCCAAGTCTTAAGTTCGAGGTTAGATGAACGTGCAAAAAATTAATATTGAAATTTCAATTTTAATGCAAACAATTTAAGCCTTACACTAATACGAGCTTAATTATAATTTATTAATCGTTTGAAGTACCACACACGATAATGATGCAAGTTAATGTATCCAAGTCTCTTTCACACTCATGAGGCTGAGATGAAAACTGATAGGGATGTAAAACCGCATAGTTTCAAGGTTTAGCAGTGCACTCTAAGAATTAACAAATTATAGGGTACTGTGATATTTCCTCTTTAACGCTGCATGTGCAATTTTTCCGTAGTTACATAATACGTTATCTCGTACACTATTACTGTAATTGACGTAATGCCCTTATATATTCTATAACATTGATAGATGTGCGTTTGATAAAAGTTATCGCGTGTTCATTGTTTTGTAGCGATGGTACTATACGTTTGAATGGACTCACATAGTGATGTCTTATTTGACTTAGGTCTATACGTCCCCTACTATGGTCGAAGGGCATCCATTACGCTTCGGTGGGTGTTCTAGCCTCCCTTTTTATCTCACTCCATGTTTTGGTCGTTCGCCTGATGTTAAGCGGGCAGCATCGCTCATGTTCATGCAGACAGAATATCTACATATGCATATGCATATACATATACATATGTATATACATAATATACAGGTTTTCTGTGAATAATATGAAGATATTCATAGAAAACCAGTATATTAGCGACACCTCTGTTGTCCATTGTTGACGATCTTTAAAGATTTGTTCACCTTATTAAGTCTTCCTTTATATTATAAAGCTGAAGAGTTTGTTTGTTTTAACGCACTAATCTCTGAATCTGAAAAGTTCTTTCAGTGTTAGATAGCCCATTTATTGAGGAAAGCTATATGATATGTATCACGGGTGAAGTCGGGGCGGATCGCTAGTGTTAAATAAAGCGCAATTTTCATTACGTATATTATGACAAATAAATTGTATTATTATTTGTTTTTTGTTTTAGAAGAATGTATGCGTTATTTATAGCGAGATTTTTTTTAATACTTTAGCTACTACAAATTCCAAGCAATCTCATATTTTCATGCGAAATTCTGGCTTACTAGTATATATGCTTACTAGTAATACTTTTAATCATAAATTGTAATATGAAATTACAAATATTATGTATTTGAAATTAAGGGAAGTCACTGTATTCTGAGATACAGGTAATAACCTAGTTCAGAAGTCAGAGCATTATTGTGAATGTAATATTTGTACTTGCTAATAAATAAATAAATAAATAAATAAATACTAATTTTTGCGTGACAAAACCATTCAAACTTTCGAGTTTGTATTAGCAGGATTTTATTATTAGATGTAAATTAAATGTACACCTGGCGGTTATGGGAAGTGGGCCAACGATACTTCCTCTTTAAATACCTAAAACAAAGTTGTTTGAGAGTTTCGCGAGTAGGAATCCACTCGTTGATTAATTGTGTTAAAAATGAGGGTCATTTTGTTGCCCTTTGACGAAATGAATTTTTAATATAAAACCCCACATGGCGATGATGTCTTAATACGGTAACCTTCGCATTATACATTTAAGCATAACCTTGCGTATATAATGCCAGTTTGAAAATTTACACTTTTCCAACGTAAAGCAATATCGTTTGTTCAAAATTTTGCTTATTATCACGTTACGAATTATGAGGCGTAACATTGATATTCGGTATATCACATAACTAGCTGCGCCCCGCGGTTTCACCCACGTAACTCCGTATCCCGTAGGAATATCAGGATAAAAAGTTGCCTATATGTTATTCCAGTTTTACAGCTGTCTACGTACCAAATTTCATTGCAAACGGTTCAGTAGTCTGCGTGAAAGAGCAACAAACACACACACATCCTTACAAACTTTCGCGTTTATAATATTAGTAGGAAGTAGGAAGTAGGATAGTAGGATGACAATGAAAATTGTTTAAAATTGAGTTTTTTCTTATGACACCTGATTATAAATGTTATTTATTGCCAAGTCAAATTATATGATTTCGCCGTTTACACACGATCGGCATTTTGTATTATGCCGAGAATTCAGAAACAGACATACCCCCTGTATGTAAACATCTCCCATACCAATTATGATACATGGAACCTATAACTTATATTGCCATCTCTCTCCATTCCAGTTTCATAGAGCAGGACAAAGTGTCCGGTTTCTGGACGACGATGTTCGTGCTCTCCAAGGTGCCAGAGCTCGGCGACACGGTGTTCATAGTGTTGCGCAAGAAGCCGCTGATCTTCCTCCACTGGTACCACCACATCACCGTGCTGCTGTACACGTGGTTCTCGTTCACTGAGTACACTTCATCCGCGCGTTGGTTCGTCAATATGAACTACTTTGTGCACAGGTGTGTATTGACCTTTATATGATAGTAACTGCGCCCCGCGGTTTCACCCGCGTAAGTCCGTATCCCGTAGGAATGTCGGCATAAAAAGTTACCTATATGTTATACCAGTTGTCCAGCTATCTACGTACCAAATTTCATTGCAATCGGTTCAGTAGTTTTTGCGTGAAAGAGCAACAAACGCACACACATCCTTACAAACTTTCGCCTTTATAATATTAGAAGGATTCGCTGATATTTCACAGGAGGTATAAAACTTGTGTGAGTGTATGTTTAAATGATTTTGTAAAAAATTTACGAAATTTTCATTTTTTTAGCTTTTTGCAATAGCGCCATCTATTACGACAGGATTAAATGTGTAAAAACTCAATGTTACACAAACTAAAAAGCGGTGTTTCACATGTTATTTTGAGGTTGACCAAACGTTGCACAAATTCCATACAAATGCATATTCTTTTCAAAAAATCATTGTTGACACTTGAAAATATTGGAAATGTTTGCTTATACCTGACTTATATTCAAAGAAGATATTAGAAGTTTTCGATAAGCGCTTGGGCGTATGCCAAATAAGTTAAACAAATTCTTGTTCGAGCGACATATTGCTTAAATAATATATTTGTTTTATAAATTAGAGCAGCACGTGTATTTGTTGAGAAAAGTTATGTAGTATTTTGTTCTCTTATTTTTGAAATTATAATCGTCACTTGTTTGTTCTCTTAAGTCACTTTTTCATAATTAATACATCTAAATGTGTAAGCAAAAATAAGCATAATTATAAATATGTTCGCAAATTGTTATATGTTTGTGCAGGTAATGTTATTTTATACATAATGTTTCTATACTGCTAGGTAGTGATAATTATTTAACAGTTTAATTGAATTTCAGAAAACTAAATCCTGTTTTGGAAACGTGATAGATTGTCCTATAAAATTAATTGTAACAAGTGACAATAACAGTACTAGCAATGAAGTTGCATATAAACTTGCTTTCGAATAGCGATGTAGGTAAAATAATTGTAATAAAATAATTATTGCAACAAATTTAAATTACGGAATATATATTGATATTTTAATAATAGTTATTGTATACACTTGAAAGGGAAACATTGTAACGTAAAAACTGGAGAAAAGAATTTGCGACCGAAGTTACGTAGGTACATAATTATGATATTTATTTATGGAAATATTTCTATATTGTTGTGTTGTAGAGACCTTGAAATGCCAATGATCTCAGAATAATGTAAATTTATAAATTATAGATGTTTTCGAGTCACATTATGCATGTATCACCTAATTACATATTAAATTTAAGTAGTTCTTGCATCTTCCTTGATCGCCACATTCACGTCATACATTTTTGTATAATTATAGTGCTAACAAAAAAAATGCATGAATATATTATGTTAAAATTTATTTTAAAGTGGTCTTAGTATAATCATTGGTTTTTGTTAAAAACTCGTTCTGAATATTTGAAAATAGCTGAATTTTTACTTTTGCTGCCATTGCGGGCAAATCCACATTGCCCGAGGCAGTATAGATTCTCTCGAGTCTAGTCAACTGAGTAGGGGATATATTGATATATTGTAATAGGTATATATCTCATTAGATAATGTTACGGCGGAAAACAGAAATGTTTTTAGCACGTTTCGAAATTAATCTATGGCAAGTTTTGTTACTTGTAAATATTTTCATTAACTTGATCATCAATATACGCTGCAATCTTGCATGAGTTGAGTAGATAACCTATGAAAACATCGTCTGAAATAAACAGATCGCTTTATTACTGACGTCACACTTTCTCGAATCATTTCCCGCATCGCATCTCTCGATCACGTAATTGTTTATTGGTGGCCGTTAATATACGATCACGCGACTTTATGACTCAGTGGCGATCATCAGATGTGCACCATTATCAATTGGCAGTCAAAGGCCGCGAGCAAACTTTCCTTCATGCTGTTATGTATCTAGACGAGATGGTGCTGCGATCAACAAATTTTATCTCTACTGTTTGCTCACAATTAATTTTATTGCATTTATTATGCAAACTCGGCGGAGAAGGAAGAAGAAACAATACGAGACCTTGTCATGTGGTTTCGGTACATTAACCTAAATCACATCACAACTTTACCTTTAGCGAAGTCTCAGAAGAGAAAGGGTAATATCAGAGTATAAAGATATACAGTAGTCTTTTGTCGCAGTATAAGCCTCATAGCAGAAAGATTATGTACAAGTTTTACAACGTTCATTTATATACATATAGTGATAAGTTACCGACAAAATTAAAACGTGCGCGGAGCAGTCCCTAAATACTGTCCCGCGCTGTTAATTATCCTTAATTATATGCAAACATTTTATCAATAAATATTCAATTGAAACAATAAATTAAATTTAAGGCTTACGCACCAACATGTGAGTTTTAAATATAAGAGATCAACATGTTTTGTCAACTTAATTCGCAAAGTTTTCGGTTGATCATACTTTAGCATGAATGTACGCAAGTTAATCGTTTCCATTTCCATGTTTCCAGCGTGATGTACTCGTACTACGCGCTCGTGAGCATGGGCAAGTACCCGCCCAAGTTCCTCGCGATGACGATCACGTTCCTGCAGCTCACGCAGATGATAGTCGGGTGCGCGATCAACATCTGGGCGCACAACTACATGTCCAGCGCGCCCACGCACACGTGCGGCATCAGCCAGATAAACATCAAACTCTCGATGGCCATGTACTTCTCGTACTTCGTGCTGTTCGCGCGGTTCTTCTACAAAGCGTACCTCTCGCCGAAGCCCGGCAAGAAGTCGAAGATCGAGCCCATCTCCGAAGTGCCGCCGACGAAGAAGGCCGACTTCTCCGCCGAGTTCAACGGTTACCCGCGACAGAGGAACGGCGTGGTCCACTAGTCGCCGTCTGTGATATTAATTGTACAGGTTATTTGGCGTCGATTGAGTAATTTCAATTTTAATTGGTTCACGTGTGATAGCGCACCAGCGCGTACTGTCCCGCATGATTGCCACAATTTTTACATGAGCGGTCACGCGAGAAACACGCGTGGGAATTGCTATTATCGCAGCGTTGTTTCTTTCTGTGAGCGATTATGTATTGATGATGTGAACAAACTAGCTGCTTATTGGATCATCTGCTTTGTCATAGTCGTAGCGTAATTGGGACTTAGCTTGGCCAATATTTGTCGAACCTTTAACCGGTAGAGTGTATTATAACATATAGGTAATTAAATACAAGAATGGGAATTGTTTAACGCATTGTGACACCAATACAGATGAAGTATACCGAGGCATAACAAAAATTTATGTTAAATATTGCCTAAGCCGCCTATCATCCTGCTATTGACCTATAATACCTAAATAATTATTCGTGCAAGATAGTCTTATAAATCGACAGTAGCTGGTACTCAGGCGCACTGTCGTCAGGGTATCGGTGACCTTTATAACGCTTATCTCTCAAGGGTATGCATATTCGCACGTTTTCGCGTTTATCTAAGTCTAAACCACATTAACATCAGCTTTAATGATGTGATAAATCGGAAATAAAGAGAGAATCTATCGAGAATTCTATATGTTGTACGACTCGGTTAATAGGGGTATAATTTTGAATTTTTTAAGTGAATGGATATGTTTTGGCCATGAATAAGTCCTTTTGTTACCGTGAAATAGTACCAGATAATCATAGTTAATTAATTTACAAGTGTCATATATACAGATGGTTCAATAAAAATATAAGTAAAGAAATCACATAAACACTAAAAAGCAATTGTATTAAAAGTTGAAATTATCAATCGGTGTTTGAGTCTAAGGGCGGCCGTTGTAACATTCCAATGCTAGATTATGTGCGGGGTAATGCTTAGTTCTGTTACGCTTCAAACGACGGCGCCACTTAGTGTAGGGATCTTTGATTGGAGAAAAGCGATCTTATTGTCTAAGAATGAAAGCTCAAATTATATAGCCGGGATTTGATAGAATCGAAACTTAACGTTTTCAGTTACAGAGGGAATCTCCTTCGAATTTAATGAATCCGTTATTCTCCAATCAAAGTTTAGAACGCTTCTACATTGGGTGAACAAAGAATTATATAGATTTTTACATGTTTCGTTTTTATTAATTTCGAAACTATGGTATGGTATGGTACCTAGTATGTTATATTTAAACCGTTTATCCTTCAGTGTTACATCTACTTATTTA
The DNA here is from genome assembly GCF_012273895.1 of Zerene cesonia. Taxonomy (NCBI): domain Eukaryota; kingdom Metazoa; phylum Arthropoda; class Insecta; order Lepidoptera; family Pieridae; genus Zerene; species Zerene cesonia. The sequence continues at coordinate 9,098,314 of NC_052114.1, forward strand.
ACTTATACTATGAGCCAATGTAGGAGCATTCGACATATTATTGTTGTTGTTTATCGTATTTATTACTTAAATGAGTGATTATATGTAATTTATTTGTAAAAGGGTAGGTTTACCTGTACAGAGTAATAATGGTTTACGCCTGACACCTGCGTACACGCGACATCAGTTTCATTACGTGTTAGCGTGTACAGAGTACCTCGCACAGAGACTTCGCAAGAGATTTTTTTAAGCGAGGGTAGTTCGATACTTTGATACGCTTGTATGACAAGTGCACAAAGTATGTTGTAATTAGCGGAGTAAAGCTATAGGGGGTTTTATATAAAATACACAAAGCATAGAGGCCAAATAGTAGATTTTTCATAATAAGATTTTTCATACTTATCAATCTTTAACATCTTGTTTTCAAATGGACATATATAGTTCGATTGTAATTTGTAGTTAAATAGCTCTATATATGTATTTTATAAAGCCCCCTAACAAGTACAGCTTCATTGAAAGATCTAAATGATTTCAAATACCGCTTGTCTAGGTACAAATTTTTGATCCTTTTATATAATGACCGGAGGGATGACGAATAAAGTTGTAAAATAATAAAAAATGGCTCGTGGTAATTTTTTGCTTTAGCCAAACAAATGTGTACAAAGCTTAGATTTTAGCGTTAGTTATTCTCTCGTTGAGAATGGATAAAGAGGGGCATCGTGTTGATACAGTTCAATTAGAAGAAATTTAGAACAATTTCACGTCGGCAAGACTGTGTTTTCATTGGAATGCCGACAATATTAGAAACTTAGATGTTTGAAGTATTACAGTTTACAAGTACACACACACACACATACTTGTGCGCCATAGGAAGAAGTACTAATTCAATGCAATAATATATTGAAAAATATTTACATTAAACGAATCTAACGAAAACTTTTAGGGATCCTAGAAATTTACATTGTAAAGTTCGCTTAACGACCAGCGTCGGTCTCGCGATAGTTTAGAACCAAGGGACGATCGTCATGTTGTCTTGCAATAATTAATGTATCTGATTAAGTAAGTATAACCTTAACAAATAAAGAAATCATGTATTTGCGGCTGCTCGTCTATTTCCTTCTCTCTCTTTCAATGTCGTATTGTAGAGAAGTGATATGTGTGTGAAGGTGATAGCACGATTTCAGCCGTAACCCATAATTACATTCTTTATGGAGATGGGTTATAATAAAATGAGTACACTAACTTTAACTATAGAATGATGACGATCAGTTCTCCTATTAGTTTAGGCCAGGTCAATTTCGTATAGAAAGTTCTAGATAAACTGGTGTTAGTATGTTGTCCGACTAATGTGTGGACTAATCCATAGAAATCAAGATGTAGACGATATGGGTTCGTATTTTTTCATCCGAATTCTATACAAGAATACATTGGGTTCATAGCATCACTATGTATAGCACACTTTATTTCGTGACAATCATTTTTTAATGAGAGAAAAATAAACCAGTTTAATAGTTGTAGTTTACTGAAAGACTTTAATAGCTAATTCTTATCTCTATCAAAGTTATATAAATTATATTAATCAATCTTTATAAGCCCCAAATTATTCTCCATGTGTCAAAGTCAGAGTATTTAAATACGCGTTGAATTAAATAAAATGAATGGTCACGAAATAAATGTGTTCAGAATGAGCTAGGCATAAACACTGTCGGTATATCTTAATAATCGCGAATTGTTATTTATTGTTATAAATTTTTATACGCTTTGTAAAATAGTTTACATTGTTTTTTTTTTTCCTATTTTATTTTTCATGCACAATGTCAAATTGTAGTTTATTTTTGATTGATAAGTATTTGTTGATACAATATTGTTTTTGTTTGAATGTATTGCTTTTACATTTTATTCGCTATTACAATATTATATAATTTAGATGTTCCATTGTATTTGTATGTGTGCATATTCTATCGCACTATAAAATTCGATTGGTGCTTCTTAACACATTTCAAATAAAATTAAAGCGTTGTAAAAATATAAATAAGGAAGGTTCCCATATTGTAAATATTCCCAGAATTTACGTGAGCTTATAATAAAACCATGTAAATGTCAGCCAAGTATTCCATTGAATTCTGATAGTATGCGGGCATACTTTATTCAGTTGTGCTAATCTTGTAAAGTTAAAGGGCTACAATGAAGAAACGAATCATCGATTGGGACCGTTCGCATGATGTCTCACTTGCACATTGGCGTTTGTACCCTTGCTATCTTGCTCGCACGCTGAGAATATTGAATTCAAACGGTTGCCATATTAATTCGATTCTTTATTGGCGCTTTTTCATCATAGTTATTTTCTTGCAAAAGGAACTTTCATATTCAAATTAAGCATATTTTAACGATTATATTTAGGTATCAGAGATACATTCATCTTGTGCTCTCTTAATTTGAAGTTGACCTTTTGTCTACATTAACAAAATCTATTAAATATATTTATATACAGTTGCAATGCAAATCGTTTAGTCGAAACAGTACATTTCTCGGTCTTAACATAGTATAGGTATGAGGCATTTATTAATAATTTTTTATTAACTTTTCTTGCATTTACATGAGAATCGTGGTTCAGCCTAGCTAGAAGATAGCAATCGCAGTCCTATATTCGAAGATATATTTTTGTGGAATGTTTTGTCACAAACTCAATACCAATAGTCGATTGTATCATAGGTGTGTATATGAGGATTGGAAACATACAACATGCAATCATTAATTTGTATTTTGTGGGCAAATAAAGCGTTAATGCGTATTTATGTGTTTTATTTCTATATATTTGATTTCGTCTTTGTATTCTAAAATATCCATTTACGAAAAAGAATGTGGCAGTGTATGTACTGTCTGTGATATTACAGATAACTGATGATTCCATTGGGACTATCTAAACAGTTCAGTATAGTACTTTTATATTTTGCCATTTAATTGATTTAAAAGTTGCTGGACGTGACTAGTTTCGTAGTACTTATTATTCCAAACTTTATATAATGTAATACCTTAATAATAAGTAATTGCACTTGTTTTTTGAAGTGAAACTTCTTTAGAATCGTTGTGATTTCAAACCTGATGCAACGGAAAAACGACAGGTAAGAGACAGAAATACAAAAATGTGTAGAATGAAGCCGGCAAAGAATGAGTCAGAAATATACATACTATTTTATTCATTCTTTTGTCGATTTACTGAAGTTTCACTTCTATCATGTGTGAATCGCACACACACCTTTTTTTTAATGGGGGAAATCTTACATAGATACCCACGGCCCCTGGGGAAAGGTGCCGTGGGTTATGTCGGATTCCTACCGACTAAAACCCCACTGTGTTCCGAAGAGCCGTTTTTGTGAAGGGGTCACGGGAGCTGGTATACATCCGTGACCCCCTCGGCGGCAGGCCGTTACCGGGCCAATTCAAAGTAATTACACTTAAATAGTGAGGAAAAGTATAACCCATTAAATGTTAATTGCTTATCTTTATGCTGCCTCCGTTTTTATTTACATTATAGAATTAAAATGTTAAAAACTTGTGTTAGTAAGTAATTTTTATTTAGAGAATAATATAGTGTATAGTGTATCATCTCCATATCCATCTACTAAATTTTATAGCACCCTTTGTTGTCATCCAAATACAATATTCATGTAATAAGTGCAAAACCTTTTATGTTCAGAAATTTGCTTTTTCATGATTTAAATATTTTTCATTATTTTCTATAATCTGAGTTAATTACATTCATATATTATAATATTTTTAGTTCATGACATTTAAAAATTTCTGAACGTAATAACAGCTGTTATTGACAATCTTGGAGAAAGTCATTGTTGACATTGAATGATTGAAAATTAAAAACACTACTTTGAACATTTGCATGGCAGATTGCTTTGGAAAAATCAGCGTTGTATTTTTATATCACATTGACTATTTGAATCTAAAATGGATATAATTGACAACGATATCAGGCAGTGGGATGCGAATGATGTGAAGGAGCATTTCGGCGATAGTTTAACTTTATTACCATCCAACGACAATATCAAGGAATTACAAACCATTTTGCGTGACAAGTAAGGTTATCCCTTTTTTTATATAGATAAGTTGCACACAACTGGAATAAAAGTATGTTGCACCATGCATACATAGCATTGTACAAAATATACATCTGAGTATATAAGAAATAAATATTATTTACAAAATATGTATATTTGACTGTATTTTTCATGACATAAAAATTTAATCCTATTCTTCTTTATTTATGTGCTTAAAGGTTTAGATTAGTGTTAAATGAAAATATTCATTTATTGCTGATTAAGGAGAAAACAGTTGAAGCCATGCTTCATTTTCAATCTATTTCTCAACAAACTTTGAAATATGCATCCAATAATGGATGAACAAATGCAATGACTATAATTTTTCGCTTGTATACCCAAAGGTTAATAGAATAGTAATATTGTTCCATGTTTAGAATAAACAAGTTTATAATAAATAAGTTCATTATAAATTAGAACATTTATTTGTTTCTCAATTGAAAAAATAATATTTCAATTCCAAAATGTAACAAATGATTTTTCAGAAATACCACAAGAAGTGATTTTAAATTCTATGCCGATCGTTTGATACGTCTAGTCATTGAGGAAAGTCTGAACAAGCTCCCATTTACTGACTGTGAGGTGATCACACCAACAGGAGCTCTGTATAAAGGTTTGAAGTATGGGTCTGGAAACTGTGGGGTGTCTATTGTGCGCTCAGGAGAAGCTATGGAGCAGGTAGGTTAATCATTGCAATATAAAAAAAGGGATACAGAACTTGTGGAAGAAGAAAGTAATTATTTTGTGAATAAAAAGATTTTGATTGATCAATTTGAAAATTTTAAAATAAAAATTGAAAAATAATAGTATGGAAAGCAATTGAATAAAACTACATAGGTAGTAAATATAACTAAAGTATGTCATTCAGAAGGTACTTTGCTTAAGGATCACTTACTTATAACTAATATTTATTGAGTTCTTTATGATTATTATGGTACATACTTATATACTATCATTAACTCTCATAGCTATTAAGGCTTAACCTATTAAGGGTAGTGACTAGTGAATAGTAATAAACAGTTGTATTCAAAATTAAACGATTACTAGCTATGCACTCATAGTTTGGCCCATATGGAAACTCCCACGGAAACTCTTTTCCATGGGAGTCATCTCTATGTTTCACTGAAGTAAAAAGTAGCCTATGTTGGTCTAGCCTATGATCTCCAGAAACAAATATGATATCAATAAATTGCTCCTTTGCAACATAAATTAAAGACAAAAAGAGAACCACTGACTCATTTACATAATTAGGTTTTATTATAAATAGGATTATCACATTTACCTTAATACTCTTTGTTACTTCCTCTTCGCTCATATCAAAGTGTATTGTAATATAATGTATATTATGTAAATTTTACAAGGTGTTGGCTTTCTTTAGGGTCTCCGTGACTGCTGTCGCTCAATTCGTATTGGCAAGATCCTGGTAGAGAGTGACAATGACACACATGAAGCCCATGTAGTGTATGCAAAATTCCCTGAAGATATTGCCAGGAGACAAGTTCTACTCATGTATCCCATTATGTCAACCGGCAACACTGTTAAACAGGTACGATTTAAAATAAAATAGATTGAGCAAATGTGTTTTTTAAAATTAAACTAATTTTAAGAAAATCTATTTTACGGTTTGACTATGTAAAAAGACTAGATTAAATCTAGAAGAGAGAAAGAACTACTAGTATGATTACAAACATTCCCATCAGAAAGCTACATTATTTATCATGTTACATTCCTGCATCATTTATTTTTCTTTTGTAAAAATATAAGCCTCCCTTTATTTATACACCACAACCTTAAATTGAATTCTTCTGAAAATCCACCCATTCCAGGCGGTGAATGTGCTCACGCAGCACGGTGTGAAGGAGGAACGCATCATACTCTCAAATCTATTCTGCACCCCCGCGGCCGCACAGGCAGTGGTCGACTATGTACCAAAGATGAAGATTCTCACCTCCGAACTACACCCCGTTGCTCCGAACCATTTTGGACAGAAGTATTTTGGGACTGACTGATGCGAGGATGAGGAGGCGTAAACTATTTAAAATTTTAACCATAGTGCATGCATTTCTATCGTCTTTAAAAAGTTTTTTAACTGATACTATTGCCGGAAAACCAGATTGTAACGGATTGGTCTATTACATGTTACAGTAACTAATCATCTTGAAAATAACTTTATTTTCAGTATTTAGCATATCTAGTTGGCTTTCTGCTGGTTAAATATTTAAACAAAGTCAAATCAGCATCGCTATTCTTGCAACTTTTAATAAAGCCTGTCGCTAAATAGGATGTTTAATGTTAAATGCTGTGGTGTGCAGACATCGCAACCCATTTTTTATAGCAACAAGACTTGTTGTGATCTCGTTTTTGTATTTATTTTTTCATTTTTTATTAACATGTTGTTCAATACATATTTTATACTAGCAGTCTGCCCCTGCTTCGCCCGTGGTATATATATAGGCTATAGCCTTCCTCAATAAATGGGCTATCTAACACTTAAAGCAATTTTCAAATCGGACCAGTAGTTCCTGAGATTAGTGCGTTGAAACAAACAAACTCTTCAGCTTTATATGGGTTATATGAATATTGAAATGATTTTAGACACATTATAGTTGTTTCATCTAGTAAAAGGTGTAACACAGATGTAAATGGGTAAATTTGATTTCTCATTTATTTATCATATTCATATTATTTATTAGCAAGAAGTGTGCTTACAAATATGCACAGATGATAATACAACTCTTAATTTATTTACAACAATCAATCAACAATCAACACTTTTATTTATTCTATATTAGGCTATTCATTTCTTTATAAACATCTAGAGAAGATCCTATGACCAGACAGAACAGGGAACGAAATTAGTAGTATGGTTCGCATGCCTTCCTACTTGCTTAGATAGCTCATAGCATGGAGCATGACATGTTAGGTTAGCAATAGGTTTGTCAAAGATAATTAAATACAGAAAAATTATTGATATAGAAGCACTATGGTTATGATTTTGGAGTTTACACCTACTCTTATTAAAAAGAAATTTATTAGGTAATTAAATATTAAGTAATTAGCTTTATGCAGTTTGTTCTTTTGACATTTATTTGAAATATGTATTTATATTCTGTGCGTGTCGCTTACGTATACAACTCTTAATCATTATGTATCTGCCTAAATGTAATTTGAATGTTAAATCTTACCTACATTTCAACATTATAGCAAGCTAAATATTGAAATTAACCCTAAAAAATTAATAAGTATTCACAACAAAGTAATTTGGCGAAAGTTTTTTCCATACTAAGTATCTTAAACAGTTTCTTTTTTACCTTTAATTCAAATGAACTAAATTAAAATATTATTTAATTTAAGGCAATAACGTTTGTATTTAATTATAATAGAACAATCGTGCAAAATAAATAAAACGTTATTATATATAAAAAGTTAACTGTCAATAATGTTTTTTGAATGACATTGACGATGGTATTCTTAGTTGGATTGCATTTAAGGGCTGTTTGTCTTTCTCTTTATATGTACTCAATAATTAAACCTTGGGCGTAATAGTTCGATAGTGAGAATATCAGTTCGCCGCTCCTGAAAAAGATAGTTCGCTCTTCAGTCTTCTAGTTCGTTAGTTTGTGCTCCTAGCTCTTGATTTTTCGCAGTAGGCGCAGTTTTTGACCCTGCCTACCCTTTATTAAAGTACATTAAAGTACATATTTTTGACAAAATAAATACTAAATGGTTACTTCATGTATGTTTTCAGTACTAACTCGCTTAAAATCTAATTATCTAAGCATAAAATACTTGTTTGAGTGAGATCGCATATATTTTGGTGACATTTTTTGGTGCCCTAATGAGTCTTCTTACTGTCAAAATAAATATTGAAATATTCTACAACTGAAATGGAAAATTAAGACTTATTTGACTTTTTTTTATTTTTATTTTATTTACTACAAAATTATTTGTAGAAATATTAATTTGGGAACTTTATTCGTAGATAATGTGCTATGTTCATTAATGACCTAGCTCGTTGCCGAAAAAACGCCTTCACAGAGCAGACCTTTCGTTGCTACGACGCAAAATATTTTTAACATTTATGCGTAAGCATGAGGGAATATTTGACGTTGTTCATACCACCATAAAAGTGGATCTTCCCTTCGGTTTAAATATTCGTTTTGGTATTTATCTAATTTGCGAATACCAGCTGATAGTTCGATTTCGGGTCCAATAATTTTTCTCATTGTTTCATCGAAATTATCCCATACGCTGTTACTTTTATTATTGGTTGATGCCGATGAACGTTAAAAGTAGGTGGCAAACATCAGTTGTCTCTTTCGTACCTTGCACGAGATTAAAGGAGTGAACGAAACAAGAGATGAACTTCTATCCACCAAGTCTTACGACATAGAGCATATTATAGGTAATTCTAGCTTAGTCCGCCCGCGTAGTCACAGAAAATATAGGCCCGGGGTGTTCCGTGTTGTTCATCCATGCATTTCTCGTTCCCATGGGATTTCCGGGATAAAAACTTTCCTAAGTCCGTCTTCTGGTTCTAAGCTACCCCTGCACAGATTTTCAGCCAAATCGGGTAATGCGTTCTTGAGTTATAAATAGTGTAACTAACTCCACTTTCTTTCTTCTCACTTCATCTATATATATATATATATATATATATATAGATTTGCTTTGCTTTCTTTGGCTATTACTTCATTCATTATAATTTATACAACCAAGTAACGCTGAATTAAGTAAACCTCTCATTTATATAATTTTCTACAATAGAATAGCTACGTACATTTAGCTATCATTATTTCGAAACGTCCACCTATCAGTATTGATCGAAAACACTGATGCAGCATGTACATTTTTGAAATTCTCTATTACGTTATTATATACAGTCGATAATAATTTTTCGATAATATTTTGCGTGAGGGCAATTTATAGCCAATTTATATTGAGATTTGTGATACTTATTACTAATTCAAGATTAATTTTGATAATTGACACTCGACTTCATCTTTGACTCACGTTGCTGCGTGCTAAGGAACTACGAATCAGGGAATATGGGATCGCTTAGGTCATTTGCGGGAGCCGTTCTTTCGAACTAGTTCATTCGCGAACTATACGAGACTTAAAATAATTTAACTAATCATAAGATAAGGTTGCATATTGTTATACTGTACTAATTTGAATGTAAGATAGGTTTAAGTGAAGTCATTAATTAATTATTTAAGTATTATGTAGATCTTGAAAGTACGAAATATATAATTTTAATGCATCATTGTTGTTTCATTTGAGAACAATAAGAAAGGAGAGGATCATAAATAATAACGAACAATGAAGTTACTTTTGATAATTTAATTCAGTTTCATAGTATAATACAATCTATGGGTAGATAAATACAAGAATATTAGATCAGATCACACAGCTAAGCAGTTTAAATGTGTACACATTATAAATATAATCTTTCATCAACATTTGAATAATTTATCCCTTAACAATTAACCCTTAAAAGTGTTCCCCTGACTTGTCGTGGTCGCTTCGATACACAGATGTTATTCTCTTAAATACGCTACACTAGAAAAATATCATTATCATGTAAAAATAGATATAACATTTACATTATTGTAACACGATTGATTCCTATCCGAGAACAAAAATATTTTTTTATTATATTATTTAATTAGTAAAAACTAGACATTACGTCAACAATTTAGTGTTAGGAAGCTACGTCGATGGTGCGTATGGCAACATTACATCTAGAAATCTCAACGTTATAATATGGTAACACCACCGACTCCACATACTCCCGTTTTAATAAATACTTAAATATAAACATATTAAACATACGTTACTCTGTCGATAAAATTCTTACACTTAATTCTATGTTACGCATTAAACAATGACAAGCACTTATTTATGACATAATAATCTAATAATAAAAACTCGAAAACTACAGCACGAGATGTATAATTGTGTTGTTGAATACATAGTAATGGTTACAGGTACAACACAAAATATATACCCTCAAAATTGACTTAGATATGTTATTAAGGCATCGTGTGAATTGCACTAGGTAGACTGACAACTTAGGTCACACCTAAAGGACTAAATACAACAGCCAAAGCGAAATAATACGGCGATTAGCGATTAAATAGATGTTCGATAAATACACGATTTATGTCGATGTTTAGTAACGATTAAACAATCAAAATATATAAACACCTTAGATAAACATTCAGTAAAAAAGCGAAATTAAATACTCGTTTTGTGCATCCACATTTTTTTTTTGTGATTTTTGAAGGGTTTTTTCTATAAAAATATCGTTTAAGTTTTCGCGACTTTCCTAGGGTTGACCTTACGGAAGCGTGTTGTATTCGCGAGGTCGAACAGTTGGTCGCAGGGCATTGGTTTCGTTTTGTTCGCGATCCAATCTCTCGCATTAGCGACTAGGGGCATGACGGTATTGTCGCTGCACAAGCACAAAAATACATTAGGCTCCGTTAGTACACGCATCGAAAGCAAGCTTTTTTTAGCAAAAAGCTATTCGCCAATGTGTCCACATCTTTTTGTGCATAACTATATCGATTTCGACATATGCGTAGCCATTTTGACGAGTGGCAAAAATCGTTAACAATTTCGACGTTAATTATATAAATATTAGATAATATTTATTTTTCCGAAACGGTCATAACATTTCACTTTTTAAATTTCGAAAAGTAAACATAAACGAGCAATGTCAAAAGCCACTCGTCAAGCGCAGATTAAAAATCGAATTTGACAGCTGGCAACACAGATTAAATACGGATAGCGTCGGAGGGCGCGCCGCGTCGCGAGTGCGAGAGCGAGAGCGAGAGCGGGGGCGGGAGCGGGAGCGGGGGCGGGGGCGAGAGCGGGCTCGGACGAGTATTTACATGAGCTTCTGTTTGGCGCACTCGGGGCAGATGACGTCGGGATCGTCGGTGATGAAGCCCTTGCCCACGAGCGAGGTCTTGCACTGCGCGCAGATGAAGCAGTCGTTGTGCCAGTGGCGGTTCTCGAACGAGATGAAGCGGGTGCCGCCGATGCCTGTCGGTTTTTTGGGAATCTTAATAAACTTATCAAAACTTAATGTTAGTATTGAGCTAATTTAATAAAAAAACAAAGCATTGATAAATTGTTATAATAAACGAATAATAATAATTAACCTTCAAGGAATGAAATCGATTCAACGATCGATTGATTTTATTATTTTTAAATGATAATAAGATAACCGAAACCGGTGATCAGAACAACCACAACCATGTCTATAACGTTGTGTATCATATCAGTACATGTGTCTATCTGTCTGTCTTTTTCATGTGCAGAATGTGACACTAGTGTGTACACTAGAACCAGTAATGGCAGACGTTGCATCGCCTAAAATACTATTTTTTTATGTTATCGACGGCAATAGCAAAAATGCAGCGACTTCTTTTTATGACATAGCGGGCAACTGAGCTGGTGGTTCGCCTGATGGTAAGCGATCACCACCGCCCATGAACATTCGCAGAGGCTCAGACCTCTGAGAAAGCGCTGCCCGCTTTTAAGGGATAAGGGATACGTAAGATCGATAGTGAATGTGATGTGATAGAGATGCAAACACAATACAATGTGACACGCGTCAAGAGGCACTGACCGGTGATGGGCTTGGTGCAGGAGGTGCAGCGCTTCGCGAAGAGCTCGCCGAAGCAGTCGGCGCAGTACGGCTTGTCGTCGCGCGACGTGAAGCGCTGGCCGGCCAGCGACGTGTCGCAGTTCGTGCACGTGAAGCACTCGCGGTGCCACGGCTCTTCCTTGTACGTCACGCCGCCTTGCGTTATGATCTGGTGGGAGTTGGTTGATGGAATATCATAGATATACATGGGTGTCGAAACAGCGGCATCAGTTTGCATTCGTTAAAATATGTAATGTAGTATTAAAACGAATTTACTCAATTTCAATTGTTTATTATGAAGCTTTAACTAAATACATAATCAACAAATGTATATTTTTTTTATTTCGATAGTTTATAAATGTGTGTAAAATTGATCAATATATCATAATATCATTGTAAAAAGGAAGCGATATAGACAGTAGGGGACCCATTTCAACCCATCGTAATATAATAATTTTTATATCATACTCTCACAGATCTATCCGGCGCAAATGATCTACACAACACAAATATAGCGTACGTACACAGCGTATTTTATTACGCGACAAAACAAAGTATCAAATACCAATATAACGTTAAATCCTAGAGGTTCTATCCTAAACGGTACATTTCACACTGACCTTGTTACACTTGACGCAGCGAGTAGCGAACTTGTCTTCATAGCAGCCGGCGCAGTAGATCTCCTGCTCGCGCGGGATGAAGCTCTTGGTGCCGATCGGGTTCTTGCACACCACGCAACAGAAGCACTTCTCGTGCCACTGCCTGGTCTTGTACTCCATCTTCTTGGTTCCTGTTGGTGAGAAATTGTCTATGAAACTACGAATACACTAATAGAATGTTTTAATATGGAACTATATTTTACTTTGTACAAAAGGGGACGTTAGTCTAAATTCACATTATAAAGAGTAAACTTTTTTTACCTAAATGTTTGTTATGTTTTAAAACACAAAAAGAAACAGTACTGATTAAAAAAAATATTTCACCATTAGACAGATGCAATTTCGCTGAGTTATATAATATACACTTTATATTTATATTTAGTTTTAATCCCTGGTCAACCGAGGCGGAGCGGAGACGAGCGGTTATTTGTAATCGTATTTTTGTGACTATATTTCATACTTTGATGACTTATAAACAGACTAATATCAGTGACAACCCTTTACTACTACATAGAATGTTGTGGTTTATAATAACCTCTATTAGTTTCTAAATTGTTTATTGGAACAAAAGAAAATCTCATCCCAATAGAGTTCTTTAATTACTTTGTCGAGTAAAGTTATAAATACAGTTCAAGGCGTATACAATATGAACATAACCTTTGATGGGATTCGTTACAAGTTAACAATTACGTCATGGCTCCGTCTGGGAGGTAATTAAAGAATCCGAGAAATACGGTAAAATGTAAAGAAATAAAATGTAATACGCAACCTCTGTTGGTCAAGGGCTGAATTAATAGTATGAAATGACCCAATGATAATAATATAAATTGTATAAATAAGTTTCTTTTCCTTGTTAAAGTTTAAGTGTTCTTAAACTAAAAAAATTATCAAATATAGCTCGTATGGAGTGACTAAATGTGATTTTTGTATTGTATTACAGTGCATATTTTAGACGTGTTTAATAGCCGAGTGTCCAATTACCATGCCATACTTTTATAAGTACGGTATAATCGACCTTGTCTAGTCACACCGTAATTAGGTCACCTGTTGGATTATTTCGGATATATCTATTATACGTTCCTTTATTTTGTATTTGGATTACATTTCTTTATATTTTATTAGAATTTATAATTTGGTTTTTTAAGGAGTTTTCAATATTTAAAAAAGCATATAACGTATTTACGTATTTCCGACATTTTCCGAGCAACAACAACTTTCCTTCATTATTTCCTAAGAATGCCGACATTAAATAAAAAGTTCCAACATTCTATCGTCGTTTTATTGTACTAAATCGCAGCTTTGTTTCGTGAACGTCAAGGAACCGATTGGCGCTAAACAATTTGACGGTCGTAAATTGCATTGATGGCATGTCGATTGAACGCCGTCCTTGAACGAGGGCTTGCATGTGGAGACGAGGATATTTGATTGATGCACGCGACATGCATAATATCTCAAGGTTCATCGAACTATTTATGTATTTTGAGAGATAGCTATCGGCACAACATGATTCGAAAGAAATAAGCGGAAACTTAGAAAGGTTCGGTTGGAAAGGCTGGCCGGCAATTTCACAACCTCACTAATTGCTTAGAAACGGATGTACATATATGAGCTTTTTGCCAATACATCTGTCACTTGTAATAATCGGAATTTATACCAATTGGAGATTTTAAAGTACGTGTTTATAATTCTTCTGAATAGAATAGCGGTCAGAGTTATTGTAACTGCTCTTACATTAAATTGCTGTAGCCATTCGAAGTATAAATATCCTAAAGAAGATTGATCTCATAAAGCCAAATAAATACAAAGTTTTTTATTTTATTCATCAATAATAACACTTTTAAAGTATGCAACATTTTCACATACGATCCATAATCTATTCATTGTTAAAGCTTGAAAAGTTTTAAACGTTATAGAAAGTATATGGATTCCATTAAAAAGTTATACCTAGGTCTGCGAAAAGTTGCGCATTCAATCAATGTTACAGGCAACCAATGGAAACTTCGTACAAATATTTGATAGTGAATTTATATCGGATTAAGCGTTTCGTGTCTGTCGTGGTCTACGCTGAGTATAAATTGTCTGGTGTGTGCAACTTTTTGATAATCTATGTTGCTTTTTTCTCATTGTCTAGACATAACACAATGTTTTTCCTAAATCGTAGCGGACTACCGCGGAATACTGGTACCGATGATAATAAATTAGGTGATTTGGTGATGATTAACAATCATGTTTCAAATTTTGATGACATATTAACCATTCCACCTTATACTTATATTACATGATCAAATATGAATTTATATAAGTTACCATATTTTGTTAAAAGTATATCTGTACTTTTACATCACTTATTCGCATGATATGCGACGGTTTCAATAAAACTGTTGGCAACAACTGACAAAATAAAATTCTGATTTTCTACGTTCCGCGAACTTTCAGCTAAGGTTATTGGCTTTCCGCTAGTATATGTACCTAGTAGTACCTGTATTTATCTATAATAGCAACCGCAAAACCAATTTGGATTTCATATTGATTTTTCTAACCCCCATGAAACAACGAAGGGACTAAGAGACAAATTTCCGTTTGATCACGGTCCACCTTTTTTAAAAGTTCACTGCAGTTCAATACGAAAGAGCTAATATGGTACCCTCATTTGTTTTGCAAATTTGGTAAGGTCGAATTGCTCCCACACTGTTTTTAAGAACTGCAGGAACACATATTAAATGTCATATTTTATTCAAACGAAAATTGATGAATGCGAAAACGTTAGGGTCTTTTATAAATTTTATATTCCATATATCATTGACTAGAAAGCAATTGTAAATAGAATATGTTTCTATAAAGGAAGAGAAAGTTGCTGCGGCTGTCTAGCTTTTGTAGTTTACTGGGGCATTTACTGCTAGCAAGGAAATTTAATACCTTTTGTAATCATGTTAGACGTGTCTGCGAAAGCAGCGGATTTATCAAACAAAAAAAATGAAGGTTTTCTATTCGATGGATGGTAGGTCTTCTGTAAGTCCTTTCGCTTATAATGAATATATGACGATATTATTTTTGTATTACAAAATGAATGATGAACAATGAAGGGATAAATAAATATTTAGCAACTGTTTTCAGTTATATATATTGTATCGATACAGATTTAGAATGGTGTAAATGGATTTAAAGTAACGCATTCGCTCGTAAAATCATCGTTTGTAATAGGTTCTCGTCTAAGATAATTTATGTATCTTTACGCTATTAATTTTCTTTACACTTTTAATATTTGTTTCTTTTGTTTATACCTACCTACATTCTACGACATGCTGCATACTACATAATATATATCGATACGACACTAATGATATAAAATTAGAATTGCCATTGCATCTGACATAATATGCAATGGAAATACATTTATGTAGGATGATGTTTTCGCCAATAAATACCGCACACTGAATTAATCATAACATGTATTAATGAGTTAATTCGTTCAATTAATCACAGCATAACCCGTTCACTAGAATATACTTGCTTTCATACATCTTACACCTACATAATAAAGTAATCAATTCCAAGTATGCAGAGCGAATTAGCCCGAGCACCGATATTTTGAAGGCCATTGACGTGGGAAGAATGATGTCAGGGCGTGAGTGGGCAGCCTTACAATACTTGCCACAGATAAAGCAACTTATTAATTCACTACAACTCTCCTTACAACTTTTTAGCGCGTTAATGTCATGCAGATTAAGAAAAAAAAATTAAGGATGTTTCGAACTTATGGGCCTGTAAATAATGTAGCTCAAGAAAATGATGTAAGTATTTATACGACTCTGGCGGACCAATGTGACTGCTGTTATTTTAAATTATTGTAGAATCGATTTGTTTAATTATCCAATGTATGCTTTTTTCTGTAACTGTTTTCTTTCCTTACGCAAAATTTAAATAAGACTAAGGATCTTTTTATGTAGGATAAACTGAAAGTCGAGCGAATCACGACTTTTAATATCCTTAAATGAGTTTTTTTGCATTAGCATTTATCTGTCGTTACTCACAAGTATTCAAGATTAGGTTAAAACACTTCTAAATATATTGTTTGAAATTAACCTTACAGAATACAGCTGGAATTAAATCGTTTTATTTTCAAATAAAACAATTTTAACAATGTTAAAAATATATGTATTGTTTAATTTCGGGCTATCTAAAATGTCAAAATGTAAAATTAAAATTTACATCACTTTGTATTTTTGCAAGTTCGTTTAATCAAAATGCATTGCATTGCATGAACCGCCGCGAAAAATCCTTATCAAATTTTTATGCTTATTATGAAATGCATGAGAAAATTTTTATATGCATTTGCAGTTTTCTTATCGTGCTTAGAAAATTGAGAATTCCTATTTAGCAATTGTGCTATTAAAATTTGCATTTTACACATACTGTATATATCATGGTTAAAGACTATAAAAATTTATAAAATCCATACTAATAATATATAGCTGAATGAGAGTTTGTTTGAAAGCGCTAATCTTAAGAACGTATGTACCGATTTTAAATATTTTTCAGTAATGTACGTGATCCCTGAGTGCTAAATATATGTCGGTACCTATTAAGTACCACAGGCGAAGCCGGGGCGGTTTGCTAGTGCTTAATTTGTCTAAAATACGAGAGTATATGAAGCTTTTAATTTATCGTAATTAATAGTAACGCAGTCATTACGAATATTGATAACGATACACTTGATATTAAAGGGAAAAGTTGTTCTAAGCTGCATAGTAAATATCATAATATTAGAAAGTTCATTCCGTATAAGGGTATTAGAGAAAGGCGAGCTGGTTACTGGGACCAATTGCATTAAGTTTTGTATGTATATAATTACTGTGTCTGATATTACCTACTTTAAATATATGTTTTTTAAAGGCACCTGCGCATTTTTATAATAAATTCTCATTTTTCTGATAATATCAGTTATTCTAGTTCTTTTTGAGTTTGGCTTTTCAAGAAAAACTTATACGGAGATAAAGTTTTTATATGAAAACCTTTCGGAATGTTTCCATTAAACTTCCAGTCATAAATTCAACGATAATTGACAAAACAATCTGACAGAGTTGCAAGCAATAAATAACGATGCAGGAAGGAACGTGTCAGTATTATGACCAATTGCAAACAGGCCAAGGGTCGCACTAATCGAGTGTTATCGTATGAGGTAGAGGCAAACTGCCATATGGCATACCATTTACAGATATAAAATAAATTATACCATTCGATTGTCCACTTTACTTGGTTGGGTTGCTGCCTTGTACGGTATATGCGACATTTACGAAAATTTTTCTTAGAAATAAAAATTTCTCGTTTGCTCATTGCAATATGTTTCAGTTCAAGCAAATTAAAAATAATCCAAGGTTTGTATCGATCAAAAGAAATATATCGATTTTTATATATCGGATAAATAAATTCTAAAATCTCTAGCAATTTCAAATTTGTTGGTAATTTAGCACATGTTAAATTTTACTGCGGTTTCACACGCCATTAACATTATATGTAGATACATAAAATAATATTGTAAAATTAAACGATTTGCGGACCGTGTAGATATTGACATAACATTCAATAGATTTAGATAAATACCATTTGTTAAAGTAAATACTTTACGCCACTTAAGTAAGATCAATTTTGTAAACAAACGATCAACATTGAATCTTCATGTAATATTCTAAAATGTGTAATATGCTGCGACTTTAACCTGGTTAATTTATATTACTTTTTTATTATAGTTATGGATATTTTACTGCCCTTTATATCCTAAATAAAATTCCTTATATAAGAAATGGGTATGGTAGTGGTGAGCCTAAATAGAAATTGCCCTTTCATAAGGTGAATTCATCATGCTGACCTTTCATAAGGTGAAGAATAACAATAAAAGAAACAGATTGAGACTGAAGGATTACTTATTCTTCAGCCCGAAACGCTAATAATGCGGTGTTGCAAAATTTTCAACTTTGAAAGATTCTTACTTTGACGAAGGAACGTACATAGTTAAGGTGGATGATACCTAATAGAATTACAAAAGGAAAATAGAGACGAGAAGTAATCAGGTAGTAGATAATTAACTTTAACATTATCTGACACTGCCTTCACCTCTTACGCGGTAAATTCGGAGTGAAGGTAATGAGGTGAGTAATGCAATCCTGATGAACTGTTATGGCGACAATTTATACGGTCGAATATGGAAACGTGTTTTTTGGTATGTCAAGATAAAGTGACATTTCAGTGTTACGAAGGTCTCGTTCACTTCCAGTATTTATATTGCATACTTCCACGTTTGGTTAAATTATATGTTTTTTGACTATTTCGTGTAAATTGCTTATGGATGGGTTTTGGATTGATTTTGTTGGACTTGGTTTACTTAGCTAGTGATTGTTTCTAAACCCTCTTTAGATATGTGCTTGTAAGTTCAGGTTAATGCTTTACTTATATGCATTGTATTATAACTATCACACTAAATACAAAAGTTAACGATAACGTATCAAACTATAGAAAACCTAAGGGTTTCTATAGTTACCTAACAAATAAGCTCATCGCATCTGCAAAAAATTGTCACCCATCAAATTTATGACCGTGCCGAATGTTGCTTAACCTCGATTTTTCTATATTTAATGCGGCAACAATAGGTACATTATATCTGAAAAATTCAACTGTGCAACTAGAACGGTAAATGCGATACAGCTTGAAGATAGACAAATAGACGGAAAGACAATCGTCTAGTACAGTCTTAAAAATACAGCTTTTTACTCCTTTGGGTATGGAACCCTAAAAAATGAATTCGACGGAACACGCGAACTGAATATAAAACCTAAACCATCATTCTCTATGATTCTGTATTACTACAAAGCATTCTCAAACATTTGTCTTTATATTAATTAAAAGAATTTGAGTAACAGTCACGTAATTTTATAAATCATATATTTTAAAGAGTAATCGAATTTCCTTTTCAATTATTTATTAATTATTATGTTAATAATGGTATGGTTTAATTAATAACATCTAATTACACAGTTGGAAGACGGTATTGACGCAAGTTGGCTATTACAGGCAATGATTAAATCTATATAAGCTCTAAATACATATAAATAAGTCTCTATATTTATATCTTAAAAGCAAAAATTACTTTTCTTATGAATTAAGAAATTATTGTGGACTGTAATGAAACATTTAAAATTACTACATTCTATAAGAAATTAATATGGTATACAAAATTTTTATAGAATTTAGTTATGTTGCATTATACTGCTGTTTATTTTTTATATTTTCCCCTCTTTTACATGAGTGTCGCAATTTTGAAGTGAAATAAACTTCAAGTACAGGTCAACTACATAGTTTGAAGTTTACCTAAGCTATTATTAACAACTTTCAGTTTATATATAAGATAAATTAATGATTATATAGTATTTATGATGCGCCTTATGTTGCGTAATATATTACCCAAAGACCTCTTTGTTACATAATTCAAAAGAACCTCCCCAGTTATTCGAATCACGAGTTACATTAATTTAAGCGAAATAACAAAAGCTCCATTTACATAATACTCTTTACTACAATTTGAATGCATGATTTGTTTTATCACGTTATTATGCAAAAAATGCACGGTAATTTCTGAGCTGTTAAACTTAATGTGTGCCCATTCATGTTGTCTTTATTTTAATGTCCTTTGTATTTTTTGGTCTTTGGATAAAATTATGATAGATAAAAAAGTGCCCCTTTTATTGCGATTTTCACGGCGAATGCGTTTGGTTTTATAAAGTTTATTATTGTATAAAAACGAAAGAACTAGATAAAATTAAACATCTATAGAAACACGTTTCGAATATAGAACTTAAATCAAACTACTCCGTATACATTTATTTTTTCAAATAAGCTTCGTCTTAAACACATTTTAATCGTCATAACATACATTATATATTTACCAGTGTATTAACCCTTTATCACCAGTTCAAAAAGCAGTCTCAAAATCGGTAAAAAATGAGACAAAACAAGAATGCCATACATAAATTTCAGTTTCTATAGAAGTATTTTAAACAAGCGTAAGAAGTAACATTTAATTATTATGTAAGATATAGCTAAATATAAAAGGTCAGGCTGCTTTTGGATACCAAACCTTAAATTAAAATTTTACGAGCGTAATTTATTACTCTTTACTTGAGGTTATTTTTAAACAGATTATTAAACTGTTACTTTACCATGGAGAATGTATGTAAATGAGTGTGAGGTTTTGGTTGTATATATCTAGGTAGTATAGGGAACACTACCTATCGGTATGATGATAACGTTTAATGGTCATACAATATATACATTAGAATGCCTGGTAGTTCATTCGCATATATTGTATTAAGTATATTTATTAGATACATAATACATTATAGATATAGGTATAGATATATTTATAAAATAAAGCAGAATTTGTCTTTAATTTCAGAAGCTACAAAACCCGATTTCAGTAAATTTATTACCATTTCAAAGATACGTAATCCCTCCGTTTTATAGACTACATATATACCACGGGGAAAACCGGGGCGGACTACTAGAACGAAAATAAATTCATTGGCGCATATAATGCAAAGGGCTCTTAAGCTACGATTTAAAATCAAAATAGCTAAAATACATCAAATTTGTCAATAACACTTCACACCTATCGAATTGAGGTTAAGGCAATAATACGAATTAGCATACAGCGTCTAAAGCTATATCAATATTTAAGTTGGATGATCCATTAGCTAATATTTGAAATTTGCAGACGAACAATTTAGTGTGACAATAATATAAAATTTAAGTATATTTGAATTAAGCTGGTTTACTTAACTTAAAAAGGTTTATATGTATTTTATTAGGTAAATAATAGGTATTCAAAATAATATTAAGTTACTCAAGTACCTACTCATTAATAATCATAAAACATTAATTCATCGATTAAAATTAATAGAATAATATAACTCTATAATCAAGTCGGCACGAAGTGTGTATAGATTTGTAGCAATATTTAAAACAATCTGTAAGTCGAGTTTCATAAATTTTCTATTTATTAACACGTCTTTATTAGCTTCACTCGTATGTATCTATAATATAGAATAAGCCATTTTTGAATGGCAAGTTTTTGAAAGTTTAATTTTTTAACCTCCCGTTCTGTCAAATAAAAATATAAAAAATTCACCTGCGATTGTTTTTCGCGGATCGCCCAAAAAGCATTGATCCTTCATGGCACAACAGAACTTTTTGTTTTCGCGCTCAGCCGTCGCATTTGGGAGGAACATTGATAAAATGGCGACATCTTCCTTATTTTCCCTCGCTCTCCGTATTCTTTCCTGCCCTACTGTTTTTGTTGTGAAATGCAGGCGGGTTTTAAAATCTTCACTTAGCACATCAGCCGACATTTTTGACAATTAAAGACGCACAATTGACGATACAGATAATAAATATATTTTGACAATATTTTTGCCGCGTAAAGTTTGACAGATATTTTTTACGCGGTTACTTCTCGTATGGGGCCGTGCAGGCTTCTCGGCTTACGGTGCGGTACTGATGTACAGCGGCCGACAGACACACCGTAGGATGTAGGCTGTTGATTGAACTTAATTGATCGGATACGATAAGACGGTTTGAATTCGCTTACAGGATAATACAATGAGGAAGTAATGTTTCATTATTTTTTATTACTCTTCCCAAAGTTCCGATTGCGCCTCATTGTTTTGATTGTTATAACGATTTATTTATCAATGGGGCGAAGAATAAAGAACTGATGTGTATAATAAATTGAAGTGGCTATATTGGAATGGACTTTAATAATAAATCGTCATATCATAAATTTTAAAGGAAAAATATTGGAACTGGAAAGAAATCATAGAACTTGTTTGCACTTAGTAATTTTCTAAATAATTTAAATTATCGCTAGTTTAAATATTCAATAGAAGTTATTAATGCCTTTCCGTTGATTAATGCCGAGATGTCACGTTATCTTAAATCGGCTGCTAAATTAATGACACAGATGCTCTTGAGATGAGATAAATAATGACGTTATAACCATTTATTATAGAAACCACAGTGCGAAAGAAGACATTGTTATATTTTATGAACTAGTCGTTTTGTATGTGAAACGCTTGGAGAAAAACATCCACTGTTATTAAATATTACGTAATATTATATATTTCTTTTCATTTATTCATTCGATATACAAAAAAAAATTCAAAAACTTATACAATTTTATTAAAATCCCCCCTTTCGTACGCTTTAACGACTATTGTGTCAGACAACCGTTGCTAATCTGGATTGGCATTTGAATGCGACAGACTCGTATAAGGGGATGGTTTACGAAATTGTTTATGGAATGACCTTTCAAGGTTTTTGCAGAATCCGGTAAGGGATCGATGAAAACAAGCAAGTAATATAAAGATTTATTTATATCCCACCTACGCGGTGAGTCAGTCCACTTAAGTTAAACATTAGTGCCATTTAATAGTGATGAGTATTACCTACTTCAAATTAGGTGTGGTCAGAATATGTAATTTCTATTATCGTGCTGGGTTTAAAAATAAACTGTATAAATAGAATGTAATAAAATAGTTCCCGGAAAGGAAAAGAGTCCAATGGATACATAATACTGTAGGTATGGAAGGTGTCAATACTATCAAAATATACATAAATAAAAACTTTTATACATATAAAATTATAAGGAAAATTAATCGATTACAGAAATCATATTACGTTGAGAATGACGTTAATTCAGATGTGCTTTATCTGCATTACAACATTACCTAGCAATACTCATACTTATTTTTACATTATGGTGCCTATAACATTTCTTA
This sequence comes from Zerene cesonia, assembly GCF_012273895.1. NCBI lineage: Eukaryota > Metazoa > Arthropoda > Insecta > Lepidoptera > Pieridae > Zerene > Zerene cesonia. The sequence continues at coordinate 9,121,547 of NC_052114.1, forward strand.
CGAGTGTATTACCACATATTTTTAAAAAATATTATATTTTCATTGATTGTCAAGTAAGTGTCTAAATAATTTTGAGATACGGAATATTTCATTTTCATTATATTGGAATGATAATATACCTTAAATGAATATTCATTACACAACAATTAATAAAACCTTCGTTGAATTTTTGCTAGTCATAAGTCCAATTGTAAGGATTGAATCATCTACACTCGGCTTTCCACATGCAATTATAGCTACGTGTAGAGTTTGTAATGTAGATTTAAAGCGTGAATAGATTCAGGTAGATAAACAGGGACACAAAATAAAGTACAATAATAACAAATGTATGAATTGAGATAAATAGTGTAGATAAATTCCGAGTAAATATAGCGAATATAATTGTATCGACGCCTTATAACGAGGCAGCCCCAAACTAACCAATTACGCATCCAATCTATTCTTCCAATCGTATACGCGTTTGTATGGGCTCCTATCGATTATTTTTACTGATTTAATACTGTCCATCTAAAGGTTAAAGAAATGTAAGGATTCTTTTTATAAGATTTTATTGACCCGTTTCATTCTAGTTTTCATTCTAGAAACGGAAGCATTCAAATTAACGAACGTACTTTTACAAATATTCTCAGTTTTCATTGGAGATGTGAATGGTATTGTATACTAAAGACGATACGTTAGCGGTATTGACACTTAATTTAGTCAGTTCAAACACAATGTGAGATTAAATAACATGTTCAAACTAACAAATTTAGTACATTCGAGACAATAAATAGATATGTACAAAATTTTATTTTTTGAATATGTCAATGATGATACAGTATTAATTATGTTAATAGTCTATTAAAAATAGCAACAGTTGCAACATATTTTATTTTAAGTCTTAATTCATAATCAAGTCACGTTTCGCCAACTATTATTGTTGGTTTGATTTATAATAACTAGCAAAAAGCGCGGTGACTAACGAGGGTTCGTGAAATTTTGAGGATAAAATGTTTTATGACTGATATAAAAAAAAAACATTTCATCAGCATCTACATATAAAAAAATCCTTTGTAATGACCCAAAAACTGAAAGTATGATAGTTTCATAACAAATTGTACCAGAAAATGCACAGATTATAAGTATAAGATAAGTGGTATTATATTTTACTAAAAAATATATTAATCCTTTGAAACAGCCCGCTCTTATGGGAACAAGAATGAAAAGTATCTTTAAAATGTTTAATTCGGAATACGCATGCGCAAGGCTATGACAATGACAATCAGTTTTTTTTTTTTATAAAATCACCTTAAGAACTCCTTAACAAGTCTAGCCAGGGTAACTAAGAGCCCTTATATGGGCACAGTCAGCAGATATGAGACGCATAGTGCTGATGAATGACGAGCGCAAAGTTATATATGATAACAAGATATGTAGCAATATGTTAAGGACACTTTAAATATTTTAAAAGAGTAATTTATGTTGATTTGGATTATTTTTTTATTAGAGGCATGTAAAGTTATCTATTATATATACATATTATAAATCATAAATTGCTGTAATATAACTACTTAAATTCTACATACTCATAAAACTAATGAAGTTTACTGTAATTAATATTTAAATGTAAAAATATATGAAAATGCTGTTGCAATAAAGGACTTATCACTTAATATTTAGGCTACTACAGGAGTATTGAATTTACAAAATATATCAAAATATACATTTACAGTTTAGTGTATTGTAAAATCGTATTTTATCGATATGTCAAAATTTTTACTAGAAAAAAGACTATATATCCATATATATCCCATGAAATAGAAAAAAATAAATGTTTCGCAAACTCCAAGTCAGTATGTCGTAGCATGAGTCAATCTTTATCGCATATGTTACAAATCCGTAATAATGTATATTCAATACATACCATATTTAGGTGTCAAACGATTAAAAATAACGTTTGCGTCGGTCGATATCAAACTACTACTGATCTATATGCTTGAGCTTCGATTAGAATTTATGGATTTATTTTAATGAGAATTATCTACTATTTTATAACACTATTATGATAAAATAACTTCAATATCATAAAAATTGTCTCTTCATTAATATATATTAACATTAAAGGTAGTCACAATTCAATACATGAATATTGACTAAATGTGTTGTCTAACTCTAATATATGAAAGTGTAATCTGTGCTATAAAATATGAACAGGCGCATAAAATAGTAATCATGAATGATTTTATGGACGTAATGGAACTAAAAGTAGATCAACGTACTTTCATAGACTTATAATGCTTGCAAGGTATTGGAAAGCCCTGAATATGATTTATCGTTGGTGTAATGGTCGAAAATCATACATAAAATTATTTCCATGCTAATAAATACTTATAGTACTAATTAATACTTCATTTGTGTTAATTTCATTGCTCTATTACGTAATACGTGATGAAGAGATTTTGATATCATTATGTTTATTTACGATACATGACTGTAATCTTGCGGGGGGATGAAAATGGAAATTTTGACATGAGAAAGTCCATCGTTCGTTTACATGAAGTGAATAAGTAAAATGTGTAAAAAAGATATTTTAAAAAATAAATTTATTTATTTAGTACCTAAAGATAGCAGTAGATTAAAAGGGCCTGATGGCGATTGAAACCTAAATGAAGTATGTGCTACAAAGTCTCGAGACCCAAAAAAAACCTTTCCCATATAAAATAAATACATTTCACAGCAATAACACGAAATGTTTGTTAGTATTTCGAAAAGGCCGCCTCGATCGTTTATAACTTGTTTAAACTCCTTGTTATTCCGCTCCACGTTAACTGAACATAATTACAGACTCTCAAATAGTTTCAAGCTCCCCTTTCATGGACGTACTCAAAGCTTGAACAACTGAAAACTGTATGAATACAACGCAGCCGTCTCGTTTAAAACCTGTTCACTTACCTACTGTGTTTCAGTACCTACGCGAGTGAAGAAACGAAATTTTTGTTTTGCGCATCCGTTTTTATAAAACTAGAGTTATATAGCTGCTCTATTGTTTCTGAATCCCTTATACTAATAGTAGCTACGGTTACCATAGTAACATTAAGTACATTTTTTATCACTTGTTAATTATCTCCTTGATACAATATTTGACGATTTTGGCGTAAATCTTAACTAGTATATGGCTTATCTGTCAGTTCAGTCAGAAGAACGTATCCAGAAATGGTTAAATAGGCCGCAGTGTACCAAAACAGTTTCGAAAAGTATTGAAAAACTTATAAGCAAGCAAGCTCCACTTACCAGCACGGAACACCTGACCGCAGCCATCGCACCGGCTGGCGAACTGAGCGTCATAGCAGTTGCCGCAGTAGATCTTGTCATGTTTGGAGCCGAACTGCTTGTCCACGAGCGAGACGCGGCACTTGGCGCAGAGGAAGCAGGCCTCGTGCCAGTGCTTGTCTTTGTACGACAGATCCTGGAGAAAACCATAGATTACTTATCAATGGTTACACAACATAAATATATTATTACATATGTCGCAGCATTCATCCGAACAATTCCTATTGGACAGCCATGAATCTTAGAAAACGACTATGGTTTTATAATACGAGCAAGTGTTAATATCACTTCAATAGTCAGTTGTCCCACCGAAGGTTATAATGATGAAAGACTTCAATGATAAAAACGGAATTGTTGAAGAATGAATATCTTCTTAATTAAAATTTGTAAAAAATTTTATAAAGTGTTAACAATCAAGATCATTTGATAAATTTTGTCTCTGTTTATATCAGCGAAACCAAATCGGTCGGTAATCATCAACATAAAAACAGTTAACAATCACCGCATTATTATCATTAGACACTGTCATCATTACTTATTATAAATGACTTTACAAATCTAATAGACAAAGTTTACAAATGAGGACGTAGAACGTGATCGCTCTATGGAAATCCCAACGCAAAACAAAATAGAAAAACAATCGGCGCGTGGGCGAATTAATGTATCCTAAGTACGATTGGATTCCACCCATCTCGTATTTATGCTAGGCAAGGATCATTTAGTTCAATGATTATTGGACGCCTACGTATACTGATAGCATTTTGAGTTTGTACTGATTAGGAGTTATCGTTTATTGTTGCGAATAATTCAGAAGAAACCAATCAATTAATGAATTCATTTTACTTTTATACAACTTCACTTAATTGCCCTTTATTTTTGAATTATAAAAGGCACTCTAAAAAATATTCAGGTTTGAGTTAGTTACTCAATCTATAAACATATCTATAACAATAATATAAAGGAATAATAATTAAATCATAGCTCATTCCTTGTTTACTATATCAATATAAAAGTTGTTTACATTACTGAAATTGAAACATATCTAAGTGAAAGTGTACACTATGTTGACGAATGTGCTCACATTCAGAATTAAACTCCCCTCATTCTATTCTATATTTAGTGCAAACGGTTCTGAACTCACGTTCAAAACTAAATGTCGTAATGTCAATAAAATATAGATGTTTATTTTGGACGCTTACGAAATGCTTAGTTAAAATTGAATCATGTATATATCTTAAAGAACCGCCTGATGGATCCACCCATGGCTTGTCAAGGTTGAAACAAAACGCAAAACGAATATAATACTGTATCCGACCCAGAAATAGATGTTCGCGCTGTAGAATTGCTTCCAAAAATTTTATTATTTGTTATGAGTTTTGTTAAAAATAACATCACAAGCTTTAACAATGTTACCACCTTTTATATTATATTCGTACATTTTATTGCCTTTCCCAAAACAAATTCGTCGGTACACTTAAAATGAACAGCCGTGTTCTAATATTGTGTTACTTTTGCTTTCTTGCGATCCGAAATGGATTTTTAAATATAGATGGTCTGGAAATGATCCCAAGCAATAACAATGTGTTAGTTATGATTGTTTGGTATGACAGGAAAAGTCATTCGTCCGGCTTTAGATAAATGTAGTCTTTGGCGTAGCTGTATTCTTTATGTTGGTTTGGCAGCGTTCAGTCTGGGGCCGTGTGCAGAGGTGCGCTTGAAGAATCTGGGCCGACTGGAGTGACAAACTAAATTTGATCGTAACAAAGCTAAGCAATGCCACCGACTCCATAGCTATTCTGATCGCGGTACACTGATCCTAATACCGTTCGCGCCGCGTCCACTATTTATGCGAAAGGATCTATTGCATAATGTTTTAGATTTACGCATTTCCACGGTAAACAAGACTGTGGCCAAATCTGCGCTAAATATGTCAGTGTTTCTAATAAATTTAACGATTATGTGTAAATGTATTTGTTAATTATGAGTTTAGCATAGCAATAACACATTAAATTTTGGACCAGATATTGCTAGTTACTCAAATGAAGTGACACATATTGAAAAAATAAATTACGATGCATTTTTTGAAATAATGAATATGACAATGAATATGTTTCGCAGGAAGGTATAATGTTAGTGTCCTGAAAATAAGTTTATTTCTCACCTTGGAGTCGATACCGATGGTCTTGTTGCATTCCTCGCAGCCGTTAGCGAAGGCGCTCTCATAGCACTTGATGCAGTAGGGATGTTCATCCCTGAGCACATAGCGCTGCCCTGTCAGCGACTCATCGCACTGCCAGCAGCAGAAGTGTCCGCTATGCCAGTCCTTGTTCATCGCCTTGGTGTACTCGTCACTAAAAATAAGCTGGAAAAGACAAAATCAATTTAAACTTCGCAATGGACGATTACATGCAGGGAACAAAAATAGACGATATGTTCTGTTACAATCCCAAGTTCAGGGGCATCGTTGTTTGCATTATTTATATTATTCTTGATAGAATTTACATATAATTCGTATTTTAAAACTGTTTGGTATATAAATATTTGTATTTAACAATAATTTTTTGATATCATTGAAATAGAATGCTCATATACCTTAGATTAGTTCGGGTATGTGAGGGTGGCCATAGGGGTACGATAAAGCTGTGCATTTTTGATAAAATCACTAAAAGCGGAACGAGAAAGTCACTAGTCTGCAACACACTGTCACATCGCACTATGCACGGGGTCAAGGGAGATGGCCACCTCTACACATACCCATCGTCGTTGGTGGTGGTGGTGTTTGTCTGCTCGAGTTCTGTGACTGTGACCTCGCCATCCTTAGATTCCCTACGCTTGGAGGTCTTCTTGACCTTCCTGGTCTTGCGTTCCGTGGTGGTATACTGGACTTGAACGTCTACGTCAGCCATGGCTGAAATCTGTGTCTAATATTTCTTAGGATATCACTGAACGCGGTTGCGACCCGAATTCGAATGGCGAGTACCGGTGCCTGAATCGCAGGAATTATTCCAGAATGTTTAGCGAACGCGACGGTGGGGAGAGTTTGGGATTTAAATTTGGATGAGTGACGGAGAGGGCAGGTGCGCGGGCGGGCGTTTCCAAACGTCCGGAGATTTGAGCGTGTGCGTTTCCCTCGCTAACCGGCCGCGATCGGTTTCCTCGCAGCTTCAAGATCTCCTATGTCCGTGTTGCTCACACGATCCCTTGCACTTGTGATATGTAGGGCGAACCGATTCAAAGCTTTGCTTATTGAAATGTAGTCGCCTTATCGCTTTGGCCCAGATTCAACTAATGCGGATCGGTAATTGGTTAACGATTAATGATTTACAATCGACAACCTGACTTAAATAATTTCACCCTCAAAAGTGGTGAATTAAAAGGTTGTAAATCGATGTATTGATTGATTTTTGGCAATTATCGAAGGTTACATGTAGTTCGCGAAATGTTGTCTAGGAAATTTATGAGGCGTGATTGACGCAAACGATTTACTGAACAAATCTTTTAATCCTTTACATCAATCAGATAAGATCCGTGAAACGACGTAAGATTAATGTTTGTGAACGATCAAAGCTAACCTTATTTATTGATAGATAGTTTTAATTTGTAAACTTTTTACGGTTTCGGATCTTGAGTATATTCATATAGATTTATTCAATATATACGTGAATTCAGATTGCGATGTTGAAGAGCAGAAGCAGACTAGAATAATAAACAGTTTCTTTTATAAATATTCTGCTGTTTGCCCAAGTTCCCAGTGCAAATGAATGATTTGTTGTTGCATGCATTAAACTCCAATTCATTGGAAGATATGAATGAGAGTTCAATTACAGTGTGTTTAGTATAACATAGCCATGTGTAAGCTATCAGTTCTCGCTTACAATATCTATTACGTAAGATCCAAAGCAAACATAATTTTCACTTGGAGGCAAAATTCCTATTACAGGAATATGCAGTGGCTGTTCGGAAATACTGTAGGTTTCAAAATTTATTATAACTTATTCGCAATATGTAAATATGCCAATAATATTAATGTTGTTTGTTTGTTACTATTATTTAAGCAAGCAGTTATTGAGAGTATTGTATATTGTATATTAAGAGTATTGTGGGTAAACTAATAACTTGTAAGCCATATATCTATTGACAACACGTTTAAAATACAGCCTTCAAACTGACCGCTCGAATTAGCAAGGTCTTGGTCACTCCATTCATTCGTTGTTTTTATGTTCGCATTTTTCTTGAATGCGAAACATCTGGCCGTAGGATGTGTTATGTGAGGCAAAGCGTCGGTCTTTAGGCTCGTTGCTACGTGTTGAATGTAGGCGGTTAGAATCGTGTAATTATTAGGAAAGATGAATGACGCTTATCTTAAGGAATCGCTGAATAATATCTGAGAATAATTTGCGATATTGACGTGCGTTTATTAATATCATTAGCCCACATTAGACGCGTGATTGCTTTTTCTATAGATCCACGCCCAAAAATTTTATTTTTATTTCATAGAGTTAGACATGAATCGGTTATAAGAACGTAATGAATCTATCTCTCTATAAATTGACTAGAAATTTTTAAAGAGTGTTTTAATTAAAAGGGAACGTTTTTTTATTTCGATGTAGTAAGATCTAACATTAAAATTCTAATCCGTAATTTTTTATTGAACGTTATACTTTAGTACCAAGAGATATGTATAACTTTTAATCTAGCTATATAATTATAAATAATAAAATAAGAAACAAGAGTTATTTCTAAATGTGATAAAACACCGGTGGTACCATGAATATCATGTTAAAAAAAAAACAAGAAACTATCAAACTCCAGATAAATTAAAAAAAAGAGTTATGTTTAAACCAAAAATAACAATGTAATTTATAATAAAATAATTATTATTATATGAAAAATATAATTTCTATAATATGCTTAATTGCTTATCAATTATATAACAGTTATATGAATTATATAGTTACTATTATAATAAGACAACAATACAATTCAATTCAATTAGTATAAATTGATAGATACATAACATTATGAAACAAGTGGATATGCGACACAATAAGACAAAAGTAGGCACTTGGCAATAAATCATAACGAAAATCTTATTATAACGATGTTATATCAAGAAAGATTCCGAGAACTAAATATTGTTTTCGAGGCAAGACTGCGTTGTCATTGTGTATTTATCATAAGATTTTTTTTCACAATTTCGTTATTTTAAAACTCTAAAGATCTTGTTTTATCAACCGACATCAAAGGAGGTTTTCAATTGGATTGAATACTTGTAGCTTAATTACGAAATTTCTAATCATGCATAACAAGTAGTGCAGTTCATTAAACTTGAACAGCTTTAACAGTTTTGAATAACTTCACGTAAATCTCTTCATTTATTTGAGTCTTTTTTAAATTGAGTTGTTTATAAATATGATATACTTTGTGGGATTGAGAGGAAGATTCAAGTGAGAAATGCACGATCAATTATAATAGGAATAGAAAGTATTTTTTCATATATTCCCTCTTCATCTTGTGAACAGTTATTGATGCGCTCAATATGAGTTTGGGACACTTTTACTCAGATTATATTTGATGAAATATTAGCTTATTTTGCAATATCAGCAACGATGCAAATACGTTCGGTCTAGTGATATATTACCTCGCTAATAATTTCTATAACTATGTGAAAATTTGGAATTATGTGCGATTTTTATAGTAAGATTATTTCATACGCATATCTTATTACTCCCTCCTACTTCATGTAACTAACTGTAAACAAATATTTTTATACAAAAGGGTAACAACGCGTCATTAAAGGTAATAAGGTGTCAATTTGGTTTCCCGTCGTAAAATTGTAAAGTTTTCATTGGTGCGGTTTTGAGATGATTCCACAGTCTGTCTGTTACCGCAGTAACACAATATTTTAGTGCAACTAACCGCGCAACTGAACAGGTTATAAAGCCAAGGTTGAAATAGTTGAATAACAATAGTTTTATGTGTTGATTTGAAGGAAATTACTTGAAATCGCGCGTGGTGATGACATTCTCATCGTTGATTTAAAGAGATTTGAATAATTTTTTGTATTATTTTATAGTACAGTAATAAGTATATCCTACTAATATTATAAACGCGAAAGTTTGTAAGAATGGACGGATGGATGTATGGTTGTTTGTTACTCTTTCACGCGAAACAGCTCATCGTATCTGTATGAAATTTGGTGCAGAGATAGATTATAGTCTGGATTCTCTTTTAGCTTATTACTTTTTACCCAGGTACCACGCGATTGACGCCGCGGGTCACAGCGCATAGTTCATATAAGAGTCAAAAATTTAAATTTTCCAATGTATTTTAACAGGTGTAAGATAATAAGAAACTACGATATTAATAAAAGTTATCAATATTTCATAAGGAAAGTCTATTTCAGTATTTGCAGTTGGACAAATATTGTAGATGATTTGATACAAATTTTAAAATTTACATCTATAATTTCAAATAAAAGATCTTGACTAATCACTAAGCTTTTTCATGAGCTTTCTTTGATTACGTAGTATGTTAAAAATGTCACTGAACTATGGGATATAACGGGCTGAAGGTTGGCCCGGCATCAGGGAGTTTAAGTAGGTCGAGGTTCATCATAGTGAATATATTTGGATCAATTGTGCAACTGTTATACTTTCGTGACATACTTAAGTTTGTCCTAATAGCGATAATAATAATTTATAGTACTTAACGGCAAGTTGTTGGCAAGTGTGCAACTGAACATTTATAATTTTTTGATTTATGTGCATTTCAATGCAAAGCTGTACCTACATGTCTGACTAGATATCTCACTCTAATTATGTATTTGCGATTACGATAGGAGTATAAAATACTTGGACCGAGTGTAAAATAATTTTGGTATAAATTCCGAAGCCAAACATTATACGCCTAATAATACCATATCCTGTCCTAATGGAAGGTATCTACGTGGGATATATAAAACAAACACAAGGATAAAAAATATAACAGTTTAATATCTCAATCAATCATGCGCATTAAGCTTAACATATTATAGCATCGTGCTTCGATAAAAGCGTCACTAATCTGCGATATTAGACCAGAAATCAACATCTTCCGATTCTTGCTTGGTTACCTCATTTTTTTCAGCCGTTTCTTTGATTTCGTCTTTCTCCTCGAATGAGCCTAATCTTGACAGACTTCGTTGCTGTCTAACTTCAAGCCTTTCTTCGCTGTCTGTACTTGTTTCGTCATTAAAACTACGGTTTTTCCTATCTTTCGATCGTTCCCTGGAGCGACTTCTGGAATAAGAACGTGTCACTAAATTAGGTGCACTCCCAAAACCGGTGTAGTTATTCTCTTTGTTCATGCTTTTGAACTCTTCCTCCTCGAGCGACGTGAACATTTTTAATTCCTCCTCGCGCGAGGCACGCGATTCTTTCGAAGAATTCGACGATGATGATTTACGCATCCGAAAAGTCCTCCGACGGCCGCTCGGATCATTGCGTTGTAATGGTGTGAATTTAATTCCATCTAGTGATCTTAAACAGATTTATAAAACATGAATCGGTTTATTTATTGTAATTGTGAAATAGTTCCATGCGTGAAAATACTTATGTGTGGTGCGTATGGTGACACGCAATGAAAGGAAGCTAGGTCATTACGGAGCGTGCTGGTGACGTAATGAATGAGACGTGCTGAGAGAACAGAGATAATATTAACCTTAAATAGCTTTCGCTGTAAGTGGTGTCTCCAATTTTGTCGTCATCATAGGACTGAAAATTTATTTCGGGCAGCGGTGTAGGGGACGGGCTTTTAGGAACATATTCCCATGATAATTTTTCTCTATTTTCCTCACCAACGAGGTCATCTTTTTCACGAGAATTCTCTGAAATTGCATTTGAATCTGAAATAGTTTCAGAGGTAGTGGGTGATCGTTTTTTATATCCAACACTGAACGACTCTGATGATTCCGATATGATTGTTTTCGTCTTTGTCGGTATGTACCTTTCGAATCTATAATCACCGTTTGCTTGTGAATCTTCAACGGAATCTTGACCGAAGCTACTTATTTTAGTTGAGAAAAGTAAAGCAATAGTCTTGTCACCGTAAAATTTTATTGCTGCTGACTTAATGCACCCATTCTTATCTTCGGTTAAATGGAGGTATCCTTGACCACTTTCCACAGTCCAGACTCGAGGTGTTGACGGATTGGATGATTTTTGAAGAAGTTTCGTATAATATTCGACTAGATCTTGAAAGTTTGGCTCGGTATCGGGTATGATGCCGCTGAGGATATGCTTGACGCACTCTATGGCTTCGTTGAATCCAGCGTAGGATATTACAACTGATAACATTAGTCCCATTGTCACTGATCACTACAGAGGGAGAGGGCAGTAGGTGAAGATTGATAGGGCAGGGATCGGATGCAGCGAACTCCGGGGCAAGATATGAACTGAAATTAAAATATGGCACTTGCCAAAGTTTGTGTCCACATTTAGAATTGCGTTTGGCATTGTGACTAGACATAGCATCGATTATGTCTAGTTAAATTTTTTGTTCAAGGTTTTCGAGTAAGCTTAGCGATATTTAATATTTTATAACCCTTTAATGTAACAGTAGCAAAAGAAAGAGCACAAAATTACGTAACTATTAAAATATTTTATATCTGTTACTTGACATTGAAACACTTTGCCTGGAAATAGAAATTATAATCGTTTAAAGTGATCATGAGTCATCGACCTCAAGAGGATAAAAACTGAATGTTTTGCACGCGCGCAAATCTCTCATGTACAACATTAAAAAATGCGATCCAAAGGCAACTCAGTAAACACTGGCAGTTGTCACAATGCCAGGAAATTTTATTATTACCATCAAAGTATTAGATGTACTCGAAGATTCATGATTGCATGTTATAATTCCAGTAAACTAAAGCTTTAATGGTTGTTTATTTTTTTATGCATGCGATAAATTACTCTTACTATTTTAAACCTTAAATATGCACAACTCGAAAAGGGATAATCTTTACTATCGCTCAGTTTTAATACTTACTATTAAAGTGAATGATGGATGAATTACATTGAAAGTACTATAACTGTTTTTGAAAAACGTTTGACATTAAGAAGGAAAGAAAGATAATAGGCTTCATTGCCAACTTTAGAACTAAATAACATAAAAAATATACATGGCTATCGGAACAGACTCGGCCATGCTGTCGGGCTTTAGCACCGGAACAGAGCTGCTCAGTCTGCCCGCGTATTTTGATTTCCGAGTCTCTTATCATAATTTAATACAGCAACCCTAATCTTATTACGTTACGTGAACAAAATATGTAAAATATAATACAATATTTAACTGCTTATCGAAAATAGTAGCATTTAAACCAATTGACGATATTTGAGTCGTTCCATTAAATCTGATAATGAGTAAAGTATAGCACTTCGGTAATGAGCGTAACCAAATAAAATTAGCAGACAATGTGCACTCAGTACGCGTTCTAATCATGGACTATGACGTCATAATGACGGAGAAAGGCCCGCGTGAATTATAACGGTGTGCGTAGGCGCAAGCTATGGACGGCGAGATTGTAAGCATCTTCTGTGATATTCAATATTTTATGATTGATTCTAATTCACGATATTATAGTTTTTTTACAGGTTTAATAGTGTTCTTACATAATTATAATAAAAAGGGTCTACATGTTGGGTATAGCTTATGTAGGAAGTTTTATTCAACACATGTATAAGGTTTGGAGTCATCGGAAGAAACTTAGAAATATATAATATAAGGATTTAATAGCTCGTTAAGGAAAATGTTAATCTTTATTATTTCTAATATAGATATTAAGTAACACTATTTTGAGATAACATTATTTTGTATGTGCCGCCGCGTCGGTTAAAAAAAATTCAATACTATATTCAACACTTATATTAAATAAAACACAGTAATTTATATAATTAGGTAGATAATAGGGTAGACGCCATTCCATAGAAGAAAAGTCTAAGAAAAATAAGTGTAACTAATAAGGACCGAGATTCGCGCTGCATCCTCAAACAAGTAAAATGAATATAGACCTAGTTTAGTATGTCTATTAAGGATTAAGGGAGCCATTACGAATTAAAGAAGCTTCTTAGTAAACAATCCGTGCTTCGGAAGCGACCTTGCCTTCAAGTGAAAGTAGTCGTCCGCGTACGGAGATGGGCGCGCACGTAACTCGATACGCGGTGACGTCACGCGGGCCGTGCGCACTAGTGGATCGCGGTACATCACACTGAACCAATAACTAGAAAGACGTTTAACCAACGAATTTCTAATTTAGAACTCAGTTTCATATTATGCGCCCTGTACTTTATAAATTCAAAACGAATTATTTATATTAATATCATCATTCTTAAGATTTTCCAAAAAAGGATTGTGTTTTTTCTAAAATATGGCAATACATGAAAAAAAATCACGAGTTTGTTGTCACGGAAACGCAGAAATAGATGAGAAGGTTATTGTACGACGGCTTTCAAGGAGACTATTATTAAGTTACGTAGAAAAACAAACTGTAGAGGTTGTATGTGCCAAGAAACGCACGTTTTCGTAGTAAAGCTGTCTACTTAAGAAAATGCTCGTTATTTTTTTTTCATTCATACTTATGCACGAGTCGTAAAACTTATCGTGAATGAATGAACAAAGACGTGGGTATTAGGAAGTCGTTAATAGTTTATAAACATCTATATGTGAAATGTTTTTAAACAGTACAATGTATTTTCTACTTTATTAGCATTTTGCTATAATGTTTAATTAATGTGTTACATGAAAATGATAACGGTAAGCAAGATTTAATCTTTCTTTAAAGTATTGTAAGAAATACTAATCTTACTATCCTACTAATATTATAAATGCGAAAGTTTGTAAGGATGTGTGTGTGTGTGTTTGTTGCTCTGTCACGCAAAAACTACTGAACCGATTGCAATAAAATTTGATAAGTAGGTAGCTGGTCAACTGGATCAAAATAAAGGCTTTCTATCCCGATATTCCTACGAGATACGGGCTTACTCGGGTGAAACCGTGGGGCGCAGATAGTATAAATATATCCGTATGGTACAGAGCGAAAAGTAAGATTTGACTGTATATAACGTGTGTGGATGATGAATATATTAAAATACTAAGAATAATTTGATTAAATAATATATTCCCATGTTTCACAGTATTAAAATGTCAAATATTTAATTGCCAAACAATTTCGTGCCAATAACATATCCTCCTTGGCATGCGAAATGATTAAATTAATTTTGTAAGAATCTATGTTGAATGTGACGCCGTTTATTTTTGACATTTTTGTTGACTCTTGCTTCATATCATCGCAGTTTTTATAGTCCGAGATCTCGCGTATTGGCGCACAATTGCAGTATATTATATTATACTGTTCAATTAAATTTGAGCACTCGGGGAATGTAAATCACCAGTATAAATGATGCTTTATACGTTTATTTGAATGTTTAATACGTTTGTGATTTGTTTTGACTTGCGTTATAAATTTATCAACTGTATGTAATTGAAATAAAATTCTTTTATTTTTAGCCAGCCTGTGTGTTGTCGTTGACATGTATTATATATTGATAATATATTAATTACAATATAAAAAAGCAATAAGTAAAATAATTTTGTACCTTTACTCAAGTATTTATAAGTATTTTGTATTGTGTAAGTATTTTCGGAATTCCGTTTCAGTTGTTAGTTATCTCAAAATTTAAAAAATGAGGTTAGATTTAATAAGAAATCTCAAGTATTCGTTAGCTATGAATCCATATATCATGCTTATAAGCAAAGAATATTTAATGTAGTCCTCCATTATGTGACCATACCACGATGTCGAATTCTTTGTAGATGTTGTCTTTTTTAATAATTAATGCAGATTTGTAAATTAAAAGTTAATCGATTACTAGATAATCACACTTTTCACTACTATTATAAATGTTTGATTGGATGTTTGTTCGTCAATAACACTGAAACTACTGAACGGATTTTGATGGAATTTCGTATACAGACAGGGACTTTTTATCCTGATTAAATGCTCCCTTGGGATAAAACAGGTATATTGATACCCGGGCGGAGCCGGGAGGAGCGCCTCGTAATACATAATGTAGGATTAAAAAAAAATCTACTGAGGGAAAATCTATTTCTATGTAATGCGGCCATCAAACTATTTTATCTATATATATAAAAATTAGTCCCCTCTTCCCTTCGTCACGCAAACACGCGTGAACGGCTGGACCGATTTCAAAAATTCTTTCACCATTAGAAAGCTACAATTACACAGGTGATAAAGGGGCGAACAGCTAGTAATTTATAAATTGTAATTAAAAATCAATTTTTTTTTAGTGTTCTTTTTAGTTTCGGGCCCATTGAAAAAATTACATGCTGAGTAATAGATTGTTTTAATCACATGCCGATTTTAGGCAAGGGCTAAAGCTAGTACTAAATAAGCAAATACTAATTTGGTAGCTATTTTATCCTTAACATCAGAAGTAATATCTCACTATCGTTTTGGCGGTAAAGCAATTTATTAAAAACAATTGTTTATCGTTATAAAATTTCCTGAAACCGGGCGCCATACATATTTTATAATATCAATATACTTTAGAAACCAAAGTGTGATTATGTGACGAATAGTCACTTGAATTTTTAAACTCTTCATTTAACCCGAAGACGGACATTATTTTAAATATGTTTTCATAGTACATACTTTTGAATTACTGCATCTTATTGTTGTTTATGTTACAAGTAGGCAAGTATTTTTTTATACATAGGTAACTACAGAGGTAATATTTTTATTTATGAACTAGTCTTTCGCCTGTGGCTTCGCCCGCGAAATAAGGATAGAAGAGATTATTTGTTTCGATTTGAGTTTAAAAATCCAACATAATTAACTAAATCATAACGTATCTCAAAGTCAATGTAATCAATAATAGATACCCAACCAGGTTTTGGAATCACGAACGGTTGTTTAAAGATTTCTCCATTTTAATATAAAGCATATTACATTTTTTATTTAATGTATCATCTAAAAATTTACTTTTCATTTACTTTACTTCATTTAAATTTACTTCATTAATTGTAATTATGTAATGTATTTAACAGTAATTGTGTCATATATATTATTTATAAATTTAAGTGAGATGTTATATAATGTAAATATTGATAATTAATGTTATTGGTGTAAAACCGTTTTAATTATTATAAATAAATAAATAAATAAATAAATTAAATTTTTTATATTCTTGTTTTTCTGTATAATTGAAGTCATTGACTAGCCGCTAGCGTGGCAAGTGCCAAGACAACGGTCTTCCTGTGTGCAGATTGACAGACATTTTGCCAATCTGCCAATCGGTTCATCATTGATCAAGTTCGGGGTTATTTGAAACTATAATCGATACAAAACGCATTTAAAATGTTTAAAATCGGAAAGAGAAACGATAGTTAGTAGCTAAAAATCTATTGTTAAATGAAAAGTTTTCTGCTAAATCAGCAATTTTTTTATATATTATTCATAACTACTTTTAAGTATTAGATTTTAATTTAATGTTATGCTTTTAAATTATGAAAAAAAAATTGAAAAATAAACTTTTTCAATTGAGAATAAAGACAGAGCGCGCCATCTGTCGTCGAGTAGACAAACTATGCTTCTACGTTTATTACAAATCAATTAGAATATTTTTCTTCTTGTGTTAAAAATGAGTCGCTTAATACACAACTATTGTTTATGTTTTTAAATTAATTTTTATAGGTATAATAAGATCTAATTAATGTCACATTTACCTAAACGTATAACGTTCGAATATTAAGACACACTCATAATATTTAATTTGTCATTCATATATTTTAATAACTGTAATCACCAGTATTTACAAATGTTTTAATAAAATGTAGATTAAATATATGTTTGTTCACATTTTACAAACAATGCAAAGATACTTGAACAAATCGAATTAGCACAAGTACAACTGGATCCTTGACAAACCCGACACCAAAGCAAAAGTAACTTTACCTGCGCAAGCACACACTATTATATTACCGCACTATCAGTCGTATCCAATACATTTTAACAACAAATAAAGGTAACAACACACTCACGATTCCAACGGGAAAACCGACTCGCGCGCAACCTTCCACCGGCTCCTCTATAACAGCTGGAGACACGTTCTGTCTAGTCGTTCGAAGTGTATTGAGCTCGCGGACGATGAGATGTGCGTTAATTATATTTATTGCAACGACAGACTTCAAAGCGATCGATTGCTATTTGGAGATCGATCGCTTCCGCGCCGCGGAAAACTGTCAGGTATGAAGGACCTTTCGGAAAATGTGACGTTTAGCACGTGTTACCAGGTTGATCGGATCGGGTCTTTTTAAAAATACAACAGTGACACGGAACCTTATTTATTCGTTTTGATTAATATCTCCTAGTTATATTATTTGAAATGTCCAAGGGAATTTTTTTAAGTGTTGACGAAAATATAGTTTAGTAAAATTTATTATTATATACAAAAGAGCTAATAAATCACATAGTATAGGCTGTGGATTGCCAAAAATCTGCGTCTAATATAGCTTAGATTTACCTAGAATTAATTCCAGATGAGGCGCAATACATTGTTTGATTAAGATGCACTTCAAACTACTTGAAACTATTATGAAATTAAAAGATAATGTAGGAAATTGAATGGCATATGCGTACTATATGTACGGTATATAGTTAATATTATAAAAATAAAGTTAACGCTACATCTCATTACAACTCTATCAGTTAAACATTAATTGTCTTGTAACGTAAACACGAATAAGACGAGTAATTTAGCCTTTACAATCCATAAAAACCGCAGCGCTAATAAATCAGCTTCTGAGTTATTCGAAACTGAAAGCTAACCTAAATTCGATTATTAGGAGAGCATAATTTATCATACAATCGTAACTAAGACGATGCGGTAATGTAGCCAATAATTCCAGAATGTAGGGCAGTGCTACCGATAACATTTCGTAGGAAATTTATATTTAACAAATACTTATGAATCGAAGATGGCGAGTGGCGACATACAGAGGCCGCGGCGTAAACTGTTATAAATGTGAAACTTCTTAAATACTTTTTTTTGTGATTCTAAAGTCTTTTTGGTTAGTTCTACATGCTATTGTGTTCTATATAGATAGGAATATTTAGTTTATTATAATTATAGATTGCTTATAATTCCAGAATATAGGCTAGTGCGACCGATAGCATTTCATAGGAATTTTACATATAATATATTATATTTATGAATCGACGATGGCGACATACGCCAGTCCCGACTCTTAATATGCAATACTACTCTATTACAATTTTTAAATAAGAAAAATAATTTCCCCGTAGTATAGATTTTTACGCTATTTATTGTAAGTACACCTACATTCATTTTCTTTCAATTATCTTTTCTATCTAGTTTACGTTTCTTTTCCTTTTCATATATTGCTTATACTCTCACAGTTTTAAGTAGGTAATAACGTAATATGCGATATGCTGTAATTCTCGAATTTATAACTCTGTTTTTTGTCTATCTAAATAACGTCATTGGCATTGCTATTTAGCTGGATTTAAAAAAACAGTTAACTTACCTATACAAAAATATTTCCCATGTGCTATAATGTACCACATAAGTATATCAAATAATTTATCTTGCTGAAGACCTAGCAAACAACTAAGGTGAGTGGTAAAGATATATAAAGAATGATTTAAAGAGAATTTATGAGAAAGGTTTAGCTTAGGTGTGAAAATACGCGCGAAAATTAAACGTTTGTTTATGTCCGAGAAATGTCAACGGACCGGTGGTATGTGTGGTTTCTACATGATATTAGCAAATAGTCTAAGAAATTTAACTCCTTCAATACTTACAATAATACAATAAAGAAAATTTATTGCAACACAAAGTCACAGGACACTAGCCTATACTAAAAAAAATAATAAAAGAAGATGGCGTCTAAAAAGGCGCGCAAATATCGCGCTGTGTGTAAAGCAACTGAGTCAATGGTTGTTCAATGATGAGGTGTGAACAATTCTGCACAGTACTGTTAGTGTGTAAGAGTTTATTTTTGGTCTTAACCGCATACCGTTTGTGGAATAATTAATGGAGAAGCGAAGTTTCGCTGAGATTCGTTACTAGACGAGGAATTTTTAAATAAGTTTCGTTCAATGGTACGTTGAGGGCACCATGACAATAGAATTTTAAAATTAAATCATTCGAAATAACAGCCCAATTCTACGAATCGGGAACTGTTATTATTTCAGGGAAAATAGTATTATATTAAGCCTAAAATTGAGCTGAATAAAAATGTTATGTAAAATTCCGTAGAAAATTTTCGTTCTAGTAACGCCATCTAGTGTATACGGTGATCGCAAAGAAATGAGTTTTTATTAATAAATTTTTATTCACATACAGCCGGAATTCCGTATGTTTATAAGTTACTCTTTTTTACACGCTTTTTATTAGCTTCACCTGTATGTTTGTTTGTTTGTTTGTATGTTTATTTGTATGTTTGTTTGTTTGTAACCGACTTCTTTGGGCGCGATTTTGACCCACTTTAAACGGCCAGATTTCGTTCAAACTTTGTAGATTTATTGAGGACCGATGACAATACACTAATTTGATAAAATTATTCCAGTTTTCAATTTGCAAAATATGATTTTTGTTAAAGCGTGTTTTTTAATTTTTTAAAACTATTATTTATTTATTATATTAGATTTGAGATACTAAAAGAAAACGAACTGCAATGTTTATAGATATATGTATAAATCATAATGTGAAAATGACTCCGATCCTACTAATATTATAAATGCGAAAGTATGCAAGTACGTATATTCAATCCATGATGAGGATGAATGGATGTAGGGATGAGAAAATTTGAAAGAATAGAAAATGCCATAAAACTTAAAATTAAATTTGAATGTATGGATGTTTGTTATTCTTTCACGCGAAAACAGCTTATCGTATCTGTATGGAATTTGGTACACAGATAGATTATAGTCTGGATTAGCATATAGACTACTTCTTACCCGGTTATCAAGCGAGTGACGCCGCGGCTTACAGCTAGTACAAAACAATTGTTAAGTTTACGTTCATGATTAAATAAAGAACTGCTATTAAAGACGTAGAACATAATATTACAATACGAAAATAATATGAACTTACGTTTAGTAAGAATCATTAGTCATACTGGCACCAATCCGCAGGCACTTAACCGTGCTCATTCTAATTAGACATAACAATTACTGCATAATTAAAATAACATTTTAAGACTGAGTGCAAATATAACGGTACAGCAATCTAGATTGTGGTGAATGACGGATTTTACAGTTAACCAGTTTGTATTTCATTTGAAAAATAAAATCGGGCAAAGCAAATTAATTAAAAGCAACATTCATAATTAGAAAATATGTCTGTATAGGGTATGTATGTACACATATTATCATGGGCTTTCATATTATTCCTGCTTTTCCTGCTATTTAGATCTTACTAATGCTACTTCCTGTGCTTAGAACCAGCTATCGTACATTACCAGATTCAGAAGAGACAGATTTTTGCTGCAACAAAAAGAAGTACCTATTGGGGTTTTAGCGCCACAGGAGTAACCCAACCTTCAATATAATGAGAATAATTTTTTGTATAGTATGGGAGTCTCTATATAAATATGATAAATATTGGAAGTGAACAAGTATCTTTTATACATTTGTTATTTTTTATCATTTAATAACAAAATTAGTCAATCAATGCCATCATACTCAGCCAAATACACCTACAGTTTTGAGTGTGGATTATAAATTGGCCAACTTGTTACGAAATTATATTTGTTATGAACATAAACGCCAAGTAACGTATCAACGATGTTAAAAACATAAATTTAATAAATTCGAATGAACTTAAGCAACCTTTAAACATACATCAGTTATGTGTAAGTTGATATACTTGTATTTCAAAATAACGGGTAAGACTTATGAATGCATACTTATTACATATATTTTTTATAGTTTTAAATTAGAAGAAAACTACACAGTTTTCAGTTTAAGATGGTATGTGCCTTGCCTTGCCTTTTGGACATTTAACAGGCAAAGAACATCTGTCGATTAAACTTCAATAGAGCTGGTCAAGATAAACGAAGCTACGTCGTACTGATCTATTTTAGTGAATATTTAACTCATGATTTTCGGACTACATGTAAGTTTGTATATTTTTTACGTAAACAGCGGAATATACTTATGTAATTTATACTTATGATGTAAAATATTATTTAATTAAGGTGGTATATGGTGAAAAGCTTCGTATTTTGAAAAACAACCGTTATTTTTAAAAACATATCTTCAAATAAAAATAAACCTGCACTTGAGAACTTGAGAACCCTAAATACACAAAAAATATAATACAATTGTAAAACAATAGTGCATTATAACTTGGGAAGTATTAATAGAGATTACAAGTTGGCATGCACCCGTGTCTGTTTTTAGTTCCTTTATAGAGACAGTACTAAAATACATCTGTACTTTGCATAATTATGAATCACTGGATGCAACCGTGCTTGTAAAATATTCGTATTAGGTACATTCCTTGATAAAAGTTATCAATAAATACGATCATTGTAGGCGTAATTACATCAAAGTTATTATTTTATCTACCATGTAAATATAAAAAAAATATATACAATATCCATTCATCCAAATCCAATCGCGACTTCACAAAGTATAACCAAACTTGACAGCTTATCATTTGAAAAGTAGTCATCTTATATTAACTAATAGAGCGGCAAACTAAGAGAAAAACACTTAGTAGCTTGATGTATTATAGTATTGTATTAGTACCATAATTTTTAAACAAATACATTTTTGTATTTTTGATTACATACAACTAACGTAAAATACTGCTTAAGTCGTAGTTTGATTATATATCATTTATTGATTTTCAAAGAAAAATCCGCAAAGCATACTCGTGGGATTTCCGGGATAAAACTTTTCATATGTCCTTTCTCATGTCTCAATCTATCTCAGGACCAAATTTCGTTAAAAAATCAGTTTGTTAAGACGTGATCAACAACCTAATATTATCAGTACCTATATCAGATGAAAATAAATAACATTTCCATGATTTCCGCTGCTCACTTCCCATAGAATAAAACACGCGTGATATTGTACATGTTAAGAATAATACGCAGCAACAATTCTCATAAGCAATAACATCACGCCGTGGTTCGTACGCTTTTGCACGCTTTTCCCTGAAGTATTAGATCATGCTACTCGTTTGTTTTAATGTGTACTTAATAGAAAATCTCATCTGTCAGTATCGTATATGAAAAATATTGATTGGAAAGTTTATAATATATTTTTACAGTTATTCTTTTAAGAAACTTGTGATGATAATCTTAGGATATAAATTTAAATTCTGTCAAATTATATATACAGTCAATAGCAAAGGTCAAAGCAGTGGGTAATGTTGGAAAGAAAAATAGAATAAAAATGGAAGCTTACGATAGCATCTATCTCAGCTTAGATATATAGGAACTCAAGTCAAAGAAGCTAATTGCCAATTGTGTTAACATAAAATAAATATTGACTAACTGGCAGTAGGAACCAAGCAACAGAATTTATTTGGTTTTTTAATTTAATGTCTAGTCAGGATAGTCGTAACCCATAGCTATAATGATATAATTATTGATAGTTTGTTTAGTTTGTGGGGTTGTAGAGGCTAATCTCCGTATCTACTGAACTGATTTTGGAAATCCTGTTACCTTATTGATTAAAATCGGAAAATGTTTTATCCCGGGTCAACGCGTTCGATACCAGGACAATAAGCTAATTTAAATAAATTCGAACCTACCTCATCACACGCATGGCACCTAGGCTTCAGTCGGTCGTCGTAATGTCGCACGCAGTACAGCCTGCCATCTAGCGCGCAGTAGGCGAGTTCCACGAGCAACTCATCGCATTCCGAGCATGTAAAGCACGCAGGATGGAAAGACCCCTGTTCAAATTATAAAGTTTTAATAAGTATACCATATTTTTAATAAATTAATAATCGATAATTAGAAACTATGCATGAAAAAAGCAATAAAACCATTTTTTGCATGTCAGAATTATTTATGGAAAAGAGCCATCTAGCGTGAAGTAGCAACAATGATAATGTTTTAAAGAAGCTCAAGTATTTAATATCAATACATAGATGGCGCTCGAATCATTCTTGAATCATTATTGCTTTCAGCTCATGTTAGGTGTTAGTTTATATTAATTAAAAAAACTACCTCTTCGCCCAATAGCGGTGCTTGAATAATAATACTTCCACTGTGTATTGGCTTAAGGCACCCATAACAAGTTTCTTTCACACTTCCATGATGTTGACTAGCAATACCTGAAAATAAAAAATTTCAATAAAATAGTATCGCAATTATTTCATAAACAATACAGTTATATATAACTAGCGGTCCGCCCCGCCTTCACCCGTGGCATATATGTATAGCCTATAGCCTTGCTCAATAAATAGGCTTATCTAATACTGAAAGAATTTTTCAAATCGGACCAGTAATTCCGGAAATGAATGCGTTAAAACAAACAAACTCTTCAGCTTTATCATATTAGTATAGATAACCTTCTCATAAAGCTATAGATGGCGCTATATTATATTCAATAACTTCCCTATTTTGAAAACTACTCAAAAAATATTCTTCATTATTTTATTTTTTAACTATTCTTCTCTTGCGACATAACAAGAAAACTGTTTTTCTTAAAATAAAGCACACAACAGTTAATTATTAAAATCAATTACGCACCTATATCTAACGAGATTTCATTCCGGTCAGCGACAAAGTCCTCGAATTGCTTGCGATGGGCCTCATCTATGTTACTACAGTGGGCTATCGAGAGATCTTGTTTCGGCAGCTGCGTCGCCAGCGCTCGCGTGCGCCAGGCGCGCCACGCCGCGGACCCAGTGGCGCCCCCTATTGTTGGCGCGCGCTCGGCTAACGACGACCAGTATAGCTCTGTCTGGAATATTTTGAATTGCAGGTAATTTTAGGTATTGTATAGAGATGCCAGAAGTGTTGGAATTAATATTGCCATAGGGTAGATACTTGAAAATTAGCAAGGGCATTTTAAATAAAAATTAGGCATTCATAGCGAAAGAAATATATTTATGGTAGAAGAACGATGAAAACAAATATTTATATGATGACAGTATTAAATATAATGGGAGGAATTAAAAGTATCTTCGACAGAACTAATTACAGATATAGAATCTTATGTTTGAATTTTGAGTTATTCATTGCTGTATCAAAACTGTATTAATATACAAATTATCAAATAAAACTATGCTTATTTTATGGCTTTACAAAATTTAAATAAAATTTAATAATCACGTGGAATATAATAATCTGAGCTCATACTAGTAGATATATATAATAGGTATATTAAACAGCACAATTCTTACGTTATACGCAAACCGTAATGGTCCGATATTTTTTTTAGATGCTATGAATTCTATTAGGTATTATTTGCAGCTAAAATCTAACATCGTAATTACCTGCTTAGCAGTAAGTCCAGGGGGACTATTATCATAGCTATGGTGGCTGCGGGTCTCCCGCAGGCCGAGCCTGTCCCTCACGGAACCCAGCTCCTCGTGATACACCGAGTGTTTGAGCCTGTCGCAGCCGCATGACTTGCAGGTTTTTCTGAAAGACGAATTTGAGAATAAGTACCCAAACTAAATAAAAAAACATAAATTCTTTTCATTTCATTTAATTTCAAAGTTCCGTTGAGATAATCTTTTGGACAGGCAAATTGAACTTAAAGGACGCTCTATGAAAAATAGGGGGGTTCATGCGCTTCTTTTTTCGCTCTGCTTGAAGCTAAAAATGTAGTATGAAAAATAGTATAATATCATAGAGACTTGACTAGCATGAAATACCCACCGTGTTATACATTCGTGTTACGTTCATGTCTATTTACTTAATCCAAGCACATTTGTCTCATAAAATACGAGTAGATTGAAATCAATTATATATAAGTGTAACACATAAGAAAACAGTCTGCGTTGATCACACAGTTCTCATAAATACCGTGTCGCGTCGCGAAGTACACAAATAGATCGCTTTAACCGAACCCCGTTTGCATACAAATCTCTCCAGTCTAAATATAACTTATTCCTTGTGGGAACAAGAACATATCAGCTTTGTGTGTGCGATTATTATGGCAACATTGATTATAATGATGAAGAAAAGACAGAAAAAATTGCAATACTAGTAAATCAATATCTAAATATCGTCACTCGAGTGGT
>NC_052114.1:9148153-9168694 GCF_012273895.1 Zerene cesonia
TCTGTGGGGGTGTGGTACTTCCCCGGTGCGAGCTGGCCCAATTCGTGCCGAAGCGTGCTCGACTACCACATTCAAAAGCTAATCCTAATCTAGTCCTTAGCAAATCCATCCAAATCCCAAAGCAAAAACTTTTGACTCTAAAGAAATTAGATGTCAGATATAATGCATTTGAATCCCGATGATGCAAAAAGAGCATAAATTACCTTTTTGAGTGTGATCGTGTATTTTCGTATATTGTAACGTGATAACTGTTTCAGTCTGAAGAACCTAATGAAAGTATCTTAAACATTTACTCCTGATCTGTTAGGCATATGCTATTACTAATTCAATAGTACTCTTCCTACTACAAGGATCTAGAGAAACAGCAATAAATGCGTCCTTACGCACACATATGCTGTTCTCTCTTAAATAAAAACACAATTAAATGCATTGGACCAAACTAAAGTCACGACTAAAACTGCCTCATTACAGAGCACAAAAACCTTGTTATTGAAATATATATTATGTTATGTATAACATTATGATGTATACATCAACACAAGGATATGGACGGCAACTAATTTCCTTGATTATTCTGTAAACACATACGTTTAAGCGGTTAAACAATGGTATCAGAACATTCCATTTGATAATGTGGATGACAAAATAGCACTTAATAATTTGTCGACCCGCCGGAAGTCTTGATATGATATGGGTCAGTAGTTTCAATTGTCCGATGGAATTGTCTGATGTCGAATACATTACATGTCTGGTTGTCCTTTGACCTTATGCAACTTGAAAGACATGTTTTCTCCTTATACTGTGAAATATTTCAAACTCAAACATTTATTTATAAATTAGAAGCACTTTTGAATCGTCATAACATAGTTTTAACATTTACCGCCGGTTCCGAAAAGAAGTTTCTTCAGAGAAGAGCCGGAGGGAAACTCTGAGGTTGCCCTTTTTCAATCATGTCAATAACGTAAATTTCACAGTAATTTTCAAATTGTGCACAAGGAACTGTCCCGGTTCAAAATGCTTTGATTCGGTTTGATTGTTAGTGTGAACACGGTATGCATCTTTACCACACATTCCTAATAATTATAAAAGGAGGGTTTATAATTAAAAATGTTTTTGAGCTTGTAATAGCAAAGAATCATAGGTCGGGTGGCTATAAAAACTTTGAATAAAGATAACCATTTTTTTCATGATACATAATAATTACTTTAACAACTATATTTCATAGATTTTTTGTACACTAACCTCGTGTTTTTATTTATTTATGTACCTACAATGATTCACACTATTTGTACTCCTTATACAATGCATAGGAAGTGATAACGCCCGCAGGAAACTACGTAAAATTGATAAGTTTGTGTTCATGTCGCCACAGCAATGTTAATTAGGTTAGTTTAATGATCTATTTACTCTCGGAACAAATTTCTGTTTTTGTTAAATTCCAATACGTCGATGAGGAATTTAAAAACTTTATTTGTTGAAATGCCAGCGAGGATATTTACTTATTTGTTATTAGTCGCAACGAAAATTCCTATAAGAAGACTCTTACACACACACATATACGAAACAAATTACTGCATTTTGCATTTAAACAATCGCGGGAATAGCGAGGCGAATAACGAAAACGCATGCGTACACTGTGAACCATGCACTTGATAGGTATATGCGAAAACAGACTCATTCTTATACGATGTGAGAGCGATAAGACAATTTTTTCGGTTTAAATCAAAAGGAAGACGAATGTATGTCAGTGTTTGGCGTTGGCACCCTTATATGAATGTTTCATCGAATACATCGTCGAGTCGAATAGCAAAGACGAATGTGTAAATGCACCATCAGACAATAGGGAATTATATGACTACCGTAATGACTACCGTCACAGTATTACGGCATAGCTTATAACAACAGGTCATAAAGTCAGGTGTATGAGTTGTAAATAGCAAAATATGCGGATAAAAGTATAAAATTGGAATGGTCGTAAGCGAAATTACTCATGTAAAGGCTGGCACAAACTCAAAAGTCGCGAATGACTTTAGCTTCTAAATTACGTTGTTACAACAACGAAATCAATTTTAAAACAACCGTTGGGGCCGTTAGGATTTAAACGTGTTTATATGACTGTTTTAATTACCTAGTAGCTTACTTATCTGGCTTTCTTAGATCAAATAGAGTAAAGATAAAAGATAGAAGAGGTTAAGGATAAGGAATATATTGTTTAAAAGTTTACATAATATCTTTAATATTACGTACGTTAATGCTACTTCTATTTGTATATGTATAGGCGATTAATGTTAAATCTGATTTGAGCATCCAGTCACTAACACTCAATTGAGGAATCACACAAATATTTAAGAGAACTAAACTATCATTACAAATACTAGAAAAAAACAGTAATATAAATAATAAAAAATCCAAATAATGTAACATTACGCCGTTCGCGTGTAAAAGCAGTATGAAAGCGCCCAATTTAATTTGCGTTACTTCATGTCGTGTGTCTTCACGTTTATATCTGTTATGGACCAGACGTGAGATGGTCACGTTCCAGACCAACATGAATCATATATGTAGGAACTATATAATTAAATATTATATCTATATATAATCTTAATATATAAAACACTAAGGTGACTAATTGATCTATCAAAGCACAGCCTAAACTAATTTAACTAAATATTCATTTATTATTTACTACCTACCTTAGTTAGGTAGGTAGTAAATAATAAATGAATATTTACAACTTACAATATACTACACTAGCTGTTCGCCCCGGCTTCGCCCGTGGTACATATATAGTCTATGTTACTCGTGGATAATGTAGCTTTCGAATGGTGAAAGAATTTTTAAAATCGGTCCAGTAGTTTTTGAGCCTATTCATTACAACCAAACAAACAAAGTTTTCCTCTTTATAATATTAGTGTAGATAAAGTATATTGTAAGTTGTATGAAATGTTTCAGTAATTTCTCATCTTTTTCTTAGATCTTTCAGGTTTTCACACACATATTAACGTCTGAATTAATACAACCGACATAGTACTAGCAGATATTCATCCTGGGTGGGAAAATGTAAAAAAAAATCGTAGGAATGGACAATCTGTCGACGAGGTGCCTCTGAAACCATGGCCTGGTTCATGTTGGATCAATTTACGCGCTTGAATATCAAAATTCTAACATAAATACGTAACATAATGATTATGTTTGTTTTTATAATACCAACCGGCTAAAATATTTTGAAAATAACCAGATTTTCATGTTGAGTATTAAATATAAAATGTTTGCAATAATTACAAGACTTGCCAAGATAAAATAAACTTTTATTCACGGAAAATAAAAAATAAAGTTTGATGTTTTAAATAAAGTTTGATTATTATAAGTATTCATTACTGCAAGTAAAAAATACAATAAAAAACAAAATGAAATGAAATAATAAGAATATGAAAAGCAAACAGTATATTTAGATTACAACCAGAAGAACCGCGATCACACCTACCTCAAGGTACACGACCTAATAATAGGGCCGATAAAAACTGTTCTGAATTTAAATACTGCGGTATCTTAATTCCGTAGACGTCTATTAATAGCGAAGATATAATCGTCACTCATAGTAATGTACGTGGTTGGTATGCGTATGTCATATAGCAGGTTAACGACCTTAGCGTTTAGCATAAACATGGATATCGTAGTCCATCGTGAACATGAATGAAAGATTAAATGCTTTATGCATTTAAATCTCCTGCGTATAGAAGCGAGCGAAGACAGAGAAATGGCATTCAGCGTCACCCATTGCGCATTTGACACATCTGAGAAGTAATGGCAGTGAGGAAACCTTCTCGGTAACAACTGCTTAGACGTTGACGAGAGTAACTTGCGTTGGTCAACTATCATGCGGAGAGTTTTAAATGCCTTAAAGCAACATTAACTATAAAGTTAAGCATAATAGTTTTAAATGCATTAAATGCCTTAGTAACTGAACATTGTTCAAACGTAACGTTCATAAAAGATTCAAAAGATCATCATCAGCCCATATGTTCCCACTGCTTGGACACAGGCCTCCTATGAGGGTTTAAGCCATAATCCAGCACGCTGGCGTGCGGGTTGACAGATGTCACATGTCGAACTCTTTGTTTCTTCGACATGCCGGTTTCCTCACGAGGTTATCCTTCAAAATATGGTTGATAATAAATTAGAATTACTCCCTTTTTATAGAACAGCAGTTAACTATGATAATCATTTTGATATGAATCCATCTAATACTAAATAATATCTCTGTAGTTTCATATCGAAACACAAGCAATATATGTGCAAGCTAGGTCTCAGACCTCATCTAGCAGTTACTGACCGACTGATAATCTCTTACAAGATCTAGAGATTGATTGGAGTAATTAACACGACACACTCGCGTTCAACATTCAAGTTATAATTGCAAGCAGCGGACCGTGTTCTTGTATTATTTATAAGATAAAATAGCGTTATATGAGAGAGTTATTAGCGAATGCACTTACAAAGACGGTAAGTTGGATGATTTGTTTCAATTTAATATATATAAATATAGCCATGATCTTTTTCAGCAGTGGCGTGAGGACTTCTAGAAGGTTCATGACTACCTATAGTCATGAACCAGCAGCATAACGGGATTGTTCTAAAAAGAACAATACAAACATTATTCTTATAAACTTTTTGATTCTGGGACGCGCGAGTTCGGTCACGATATGTTCCTGTTATTTTACAAATGTGTGATGACTCTTGTATATATACGTATATTAGAGTGATCTCATGTATAGTACTTCCAAATCCTCTTTAAGTACATACAAAACGCAACATAAACATTCTCCATCCACAACAAGATCGAAGATCTTTTAGCTAATATAACTACGCCATCAATATACGCCAATCTTTACAAACATAAAGTGACATAAGTATTAATAGCCGAACTAAATCATGAAACATTTATTTCAGTATCGCATTGTTCGGACAAACAAATAGTTTCGAAAATCGTCCATCATTCCGTTCCAATTATTAGTCTCACTCCTGACATCTCATTACTCAGTGTATGCGCATATTTCCAGCCGAGCTTTGTTCTTATATCAGCTATTTTGCAATGTAAATTGTTTACTCACTACTTGTACAAACGTGTAACGTACACACATCGAACTTCTGTTTTAATGTAGGTGCTATGAGCTGGAATACCACACGCTGAACATAATGCTGCAAATATCAGCTCATATATATTAAGAACGAAACTGCTTCTTCACGTGACGTCAAAACGTATGAATTTTTATTTATATTATACTTTTTTGCCTCAACATGTTATTAAATGCCTTAAAAGACTAAGTTGTGTCATGTTCAAGAATGGCAACATATTCCTATGTATATATTTTTCGTTCTTATACAATTTGCATAAAATCTGCGTAGTCAGTAAACAGCCGCGTGTTTGCGTAGCGACATTGTCATAAAACATATATAAGCTTTTGAGCTCTTCAAGGCAACCAACGAAACTATCGTTAAACTAAAACTAAAATAATGAAGAACACATATTTTATTGGTTCTACTTCAAAGAATAGTCTGTTAACAATAAGACTTCCCATACGAATTTATGAAGCTAACTAAAACTGACTGTACGAATTTATAATGCTGTACAAACTAGACTGAGTAATAAATTACATTTCAAACTTCTATTTCCATTCATAATTTAGCTTTATCTGATGCAAGCAGTCTAATTCAATCAATTTTATCAAAAAATAAAAAGAATAAACAAAAAAGCCAACATATATAATACTGTAAATATTGCAGACCAATAGGTCGGTATTCTGAGACCTTGCACACAATTTTCTTTATAATTGCACCTCTTTATATTCCAACACATATCCAAAGCTTACATTCTGAGTAGAGTAGTATCAAGAAAACTAATGAATAGTCAAAGAACCAATGCATTTGCTTCTCCATATCCGCATATGCAGAAATCAAAGACCGTTATCCTGTATTTGATTCAGCACTCATAAAACGCCTGGAAAACTTTTCCATATTTTGTTTGGCACTATTCTGGCAAATTGACATCAGAATCGCTACGAAATAAGCTCATATTCCAACAATAGTCAGATCCAAGAGAAACATTGTAAATCTATTCACAATATACAATAGCGTGCGTCGCGGAAACCAAACTGTTTGGAAAACAAATCTCGGTTATTTATTTATTTAAGTCATTAGAGCGCGCTGATTAATTCAGATGGGTAATATTGTTGGATAGTATCCAATCTAGCGAACTGAGTTTGTTGCACTAGCTGCAGCCCTCGACTTTGACCAGATTTAATCCGTACCACATAAAAACACATGTGTACACATAAAAAACATATGCACAATTTCATAAATGCAGAAATACATTTTGTTGTAAGTGACAATATAATAATAATGTTGTTGTGTTTTTAACCGACATTAACAAATAATATGTACGGTTCCTGTGTATTCGTGGCGTATTTTTATCAAATATTTTATTCCATATACAAAATTTTCACTATTTAGACATTAAGTTACAAAAACTGTAGGATCGCATAAAAACATCACCAATATCAATTCAAAGTACAGACATAATACAGCAGGATACATGTAATTTGCTTCTTTGGTCAATAATTGATACGATAAAGATAGGTTAGGCCAAAAATAGCTGACTGTTACCGTGGATTACAACCAGGTTGTCTGTTTGACAGCTCATTGCCTGGTTTAAGGTCGCACTAAATATAGTCGCCATAAATATCTGGTTATGAGTTATGAGCAATGTCTTATGAGTGTGATTTATTCGGTCATTTTATTGCAGCGTGAGTGTGTTCTCTTATTTGCAAAAGTTTGTTTCACATTTGTTCAATTTATTTTTATGTTCACACAAAGTTTTATGTATTTTCTTAATTACCCAATTTTGATAATTTCCCAAATCCCAATTTTGATAGTTCTTACCCAATTTTGATAATTTTATTTACTTTTTCCTTCCTCTACAAATAAGTAAAACATTCAAAATAAAACATATGCCACGTGCCACACAATCATTACGTAAGAATTAACTAGAAAAACATTATAAATTAGTTTTGTCTCTACTTACACACCATTTACTACGAAAAATAACATCTGCAAATCACTATAAATAATTGAACACAAAATAATTGAAACAGAGCACTAAGTCGCTGCTAATATTCTTATGGTTATTATAATTCGATATAAATATTTTATGATTATGCAAATTGCGGCTGCATAACATTTTCATTGCCAATTAAACTATTTACAAACATGAAACACGCTTCATGGATCTGGTACAAAGCTGTCATGTACAGTCATTGCATTTGCTCTGTACTATACTTGCAGATATTCATTCTCTGCACACGTTTCAACACAAAGCAGGGAAGTTTTTGCGATTTCCCTGCCGTTGACTTCTTGTCTTACCCTCTTGTTTGTTTTTCTACGGGACTGTCATTAGCATGGGTAGTTCTGAAGGGAATAATATCATAGGGCACAACTACTAAAGGCCTCTAACGTGGGGTTGGTTGGGGGCATTTCTAAATTGTGCATTTGTATGTTTGCTACCCTTTAAAGCTTAAAACGTTGAAGAGATTCTTATAAAATGTTCGTAAGGATATAGCAGACTATCTTTTATTTCTTAATATTGTACATTATACGCAGAAAATCAAACACGAGAAATACTAAAAAGGGCACTATTTGTATGTGTTACTTATGGAATAGAAAGTTAGAATGGAATATATGTTAATAAATGTAACAATGTTTTTAACCAATGCCTTGTGTGTTTTAGAAAATATACTCTGAAAATATATGTTATTATTGAAAGACCGTCCGCTGGCGCTTCGCCAGACATCCCATCTATGTCTTGTTCATGTAAAATAGACTGATTTCCTTAATATATCATTTAAATGTTCGTACTACGCGTGCAAAGTATCGTTATTATTTTGTTATAATAATGAATTTTAATAAATAAGGTTAGGTAAGTGTGCTTTGCTAATATTATTAAAGCGAAAATAACTCAGTTTGTTGTCTCGTCTTCCCGCCTAAACCTCTCAATCAATTTGGATAACATTTAGTATGAAGAAGGACATAGGACAGTTTTTATGAAGACAATCGAAATCAAATATTAAATCAGCAACGCAACCTCTAGAGACAAAATTATTGAAGGGTAGGTATACAGACATTCCTCATAATAATAAAAAAAAGAAAATAATATTTAAACGTCGAAACAATTTTACACCCGTTCATTTACTATTCTAGATTTTCTTGTTTTGTTTTCAAATTAATTGTTACATATAACACATTCTTTCAATTTTATTGTAAGAATTGATATGTATTCACCACGGCTAGTACAAACATTCTTGGCACCCAATAAAGTTGTCATTTGTTAAATTTCGATGACATGCCTAATGTTATTCACGGTTCGTGGACATATTAACAGCTTTTGAACATTTTTATATCACATTCTTATATTTATACATACATATTATAAATTTACATTTATATACGTTTTGCATTTCAAGAATTAATAGGTTCTAGATAAATGTATTTTGAGATAAAGCTATACACATAAACAAACAAACAGACTGTAAAAAAAACAAGATGATTGAATAAAGATAACGTCGGAATAACTTCAAAGATTTATAAATTTGCTACTTCCTGTCTAAAATTTATAGGTACGAAAGATATTAAAGCCATATTAAGTTTCCACAAATTGCTCTTTAATGTAATAAATTTGGTGAGGAAATCTATTAAATTTATATGCGTTTTATTAAAAATTAACAACATTATATAAGGTTAAAGTATTATTAAAGTACTTCTATAATTTTCAATATCAAATTCATACTAGAACTATTACTTATGTTTGGAAAACACATGAGGTTTAATAATTTTAAATAAATTATGAACGACTAGCAAACCCGGCGAACTTCGTTTCGCCACCAGATGGTTGTATGTGAAAAATGACTTTCCCGCTTTTCTGCAGAATTTTTTCCTGAATTTTCTTTGCTATAAACCTCAGGGCGCCCGAGACCTTTCCAACGAATGCAAAACCGTGGAAATCGGTTCGTGCGTTCTGGAGTTATAGCGTCAGGAAGGAAAACCCGACTTATTTTTATATATTAGATGAATTAATCCAACGAAATTTGATAACTCTAATCGTTTAAATTCAGAAAATGTCCATCCAGTGGGCCCAGAACTTCTGTAATGTTTTGGTTACGTCAATATTTATAACTTTAGAATTTAGATCATCGATCATAATAGCATCACGAGTAATAATATATTTTTTATCGCTAACCTTGTGCGTAAGTGCAGGTTATCTTGCAAACACCGCTTAAAATGGCATCCTTACTTTAGACTTGCTCTTCAATTTTTTCCGCTACGAGCGCCTTCAATTAGAAATATATTAAGAATGAAAATATTGATTGATTGGTCCAATAATCATAAGCTCGTAATGCAATGCTCGATTTAAATTTGGCTTTAATTCTGACCAAATTGGCCAAAACTATTCTATCTGTAACTGATGGAACAAACTAAAAATCATTGACATTGATTCAAATTTTATAATACTGTAACTGACTTGTGTTCGTCGCATTTATATATAGGACTAGTCAAGAACTTAACATTTAGAAACGCAAGAATCTGAAAGCAAAGTGGTACCTACGGCGAAGGAATAAAATCAATCGATATATCTAAAATGATCTTGAATTAAATTAGTCTATTAGTCAAAAGCCAGCTAAGGTTACCAATATAATTAGTTGTAAAGCTCCACGTAGAACTGGACAAAGGGTAAATGCCATGGCACACCTTCGTGTTTGGATTGGACCTCGACCTTCTTTTTAATCTAAACAAAGTTATATCACTGTCTATTGTTATATGTACTTATGTGATTGTTCGTCAATTTTAAGACTCTTTCTGATGAATATATAATTAAATAACAACTAAAAAACGTATTATATAGTTTTTAAAACGAAGTTGGTAATTATACCTAAAAGTAAATTTAAACGGAACGAGACTAGCTAACTTCGTAGATTAAATTGAAAGCTAGCGTCCATCGTGCACATAATTTAAGGGTTATCGTTCCAGGACTCATTAATCATATAAGATCTAGAACGTGTTTCTTGAGATATTGTGACAAAACCCGTCTTCTATTTTTAATTCCCTTTGATATCCATGGTGTCTATTCAGTGTCCAGTGATGTCAGCTTAACGAATTATCAACGGCCTTTTCTGTCAATCAAATCTTTTTATTTTTAAATTTGTATATCGTTTGTTTTTAAAATTTTGTATCGAATTTTGAAGACAATGAAAGCGATGTCGGGTTTCATGTTGTGTTTAGTGATTTATTTAAAAAACTGGACCCAGCCCAGCCCAATATTTTAACATGTTGTTACGGAACGTAAGTTTAGTATATTTTAATGAGTGATATCAACTACATTTCATTAAATGCTTAACATTCCAAAAAGAGCAAATAATTGTACTAAATGACCACTGAGAGTCGAGATACTTCTATAGTATTTTCTTGTGTTTGATTTTACGCGAGTATTATACATTAAGAAATTAAAAACTTCTTAACGGATTTTACGTCATTAGGTTATATGTACTAGACTAGACACACCCAACCCACACAACTTAATATTTATTTAAAGTTTCATATCAATCAATGGAGCATGATTCAAACCGCACGATGCTATAAAAATGACTTCATTCGTCAAAAATGTTCAATGACTCGTAGTTATCATGTTTTATAAACATCCACTATTTGTAAAACACACTTCATTAAAGTCAACAGGTATTTCATTGTTTATTTTGTTTTGTTTCAGACAATTATTACATCGCACAACATTCTATTGTCCGTATGTGACTTCCCATCGTGTTTTGCAATTGTTAATAAAACAATTAGGTATAGACTATACGTACACGACACGACGCGTATTATTTTATTGTATGGATATCTAACAATATCTGACAAGAAAGTGTCTATTTCCTCATTAACATCAGATTATTTTGAATTTATTTAAATTAATTGAATGCATATACAGATTAATAGCATAACGAGCTTATTAGCGATTACATATTTTTTGTATTATATTCCAATTCAACAATATGGTGTACGATTATTTCTCCACATTGCGATGCAAGGTAACAACTAAGTAAACTACAATTTATATTAAATTACAACTTAATTAACAATGACCTATATCAATAACTATTTTAATGTTTATTGATACTGATTATGTTTAAAATATATTTAAATAAACAAAGGCTTTTCGATAGCAGAAGATTTAACTATAATCCATCAGAAATTTAAGCCACCTACACTGATATTTTACTTGAATATTCAAGAAGCTCGATATCCGATAGAAAATGCAGATGTGAAGAAAGCACTTCATAATGTTGCAGTCTTTGATCCGCCTTCTTCCAGTCTTTATTCCTAATAATTCAGGCAAACCGCCAGAGCACTAGCTTTGATTCTCGATAGGATAATGCTTCACTTTTGAAGTAGCAGGTGGTAAAATTGAATGTTATGAATGAAAAAAAGTTATGAATGAAATTATTTGCGATCGCCTCGACTTCCGAAAGCAATGTTATCACAGGTGGTCTTAAAGATGGAGAAGATTTAATATAGAAATCATAATATGAGAAAATATTATAGTCATTATAGGTATGAAAAAAAATTTACAATTTCGTGAATAGGTTAAATGTGGCTTCGTGCAATCAATTTCTTGTCTTTATATCATGTAGATACAGCCAGTGTATAAATAATACAAAATGTTTTGTAGTAATGGTAGAAAAGTTTTATTTCAGATAGCAATGCAGAACACAGTAAATAATAATTCTTATAAGAGCTTTTGCACGTCTAATGGAACGAATGGCCGAGCCCCTTACTCCATTTACTTTGCAAAGCGAGCTATTAAAATCAGTCCTGAGGTGTGTTGCGGCATTCGAAAATATTTACATTAGCTGATACGCGTTTAATGTAACGTCTACTTTGATGTTACATTATTATTAACTATTAGTCGATAAATACTTTTTCCTATAAATATTAAACTACTAGCTGCACGCCCCGGCTCCGCCCGAGTTGTCATTTATCGTAATTAAAATTATTTAAACTATCCTATCTCTCAAGTTGGATCGAACTGCACATGATGTGCGAATTTTATTATAATCGGTTAAGTGGTTTAGGAGTCCATTGAGGACAAACATTGTGACACGAAATTTATATGTATTAAGATGAACAGTTTCTAGAGATATATTAAGAGGAACATATTAAGAAAACTGTTTCTGAAGAGATTTTTGCTGATGCTTTCGGTCTTCTTATTCATCGAACATAAGAAATGGTTGATATTGTATCGAAGGATAAAATCAGCTGCCTTCTGTTTAGTTGCTTTTAACATGATATTCGATGGCGCATGTAATCTTAATTGGTCTTATGGATCCACAACAATTAAATGCCAATATAGTAACAAGCTAAAACGAAATCAATATTCTATTTAGAATAGGCTAAATATCTAGCGTACATTTATTACTAAAACTCTAGAAACAATATGAAATGTGATATAATTGAATTAAAGCCATTTTGGCAAACGGTTCAAATCAATCATCCAATAAACTGCAATGAGGAGCAAAAACATCGCTGATACGTTTTATAACTCATAAAATAGAATTTAATTTGCGAAAACGTACGTAACTTGTACCAATAAAAAGGCGGTTAAGATCACGATTTATAAACGCCATGACAGAAATACACGCCAGACCCTCATTACGTTGGAGAAATTTTTATGTTCGTCAATTGTTTTTCTCTTGGTCACCTATTGTGGGCTGTGAGTAACGCTGCGCATGTAATGCTATGCAGTGCATATAGCTCTAGCGTTTTCAGACGTATCTGATTCAAAAGAAAAGCTTTTTGTCGGCTCTTCTCAGCAGAAGCTGATACTCAAAACGGTGATGAAGAATTTCTTAAAAGACGACGTTGATTAAATAGAAGTCCGAATTTGAAAAAAATATTTTCACTAAGTACTATAATTTATATAATTAATATTATACGCGAGTTTGTATTTGATATCTGAATGCTTGATAAATTTGTAACATGCACATGACATAAAAGCACATCAAAGAGCCGCATTTAAAAAAAATCGAATAAAAATGATGTTTGAAATACAATTTAGGTTAAGGTGATAAAATGCTGCAATTTCGGAAGTAATTAAGCATTACTAGAACATTCTACAATCCTCGAATACATGAGGTCAAAGCACCGCAAACATTGTTCTATTCCTAGCTTTTAAAAGACGCCTACTTGCATCAAATAACGGAGTATTATAATTCAGAAATCAGATGTAGCACATAAGCGAAAAAAATGGTACAAGTTTAAATATATAAGACACTTATATACAAAGATTTTTACAAACTATTTAAACTTGATTGTATCACGAGAATTCCTTCTGAACCAAACGAAATCAAAATCTTTTATCGGACGTGCTTTCCGCATTATATATTTTATTATATACACTTTATTCACTATGACATAAAAACTATTTTTTTCGTAATTTAGGTGTTGATATCGGCGCTTAAAAGTTTTATTGCCATTAAACTGAATGACTGCTCGTAACCTTAATAATAAGTACACAATAAATGACCGATGTAGCATTTGATTATTTTGATTTAGGGTCGTCGTCATAGAAAATTACACCTTTCTCACGAATTTGACGCGTTCATTAAGAATTGCCGGTGTAAGCGTTGATTTAGATATAACTTTACAGCTTTTTAAAATAACATACATACAATTTTACGATCCAACGTCCATTTATTATAATGAGTATCGCTTGACAATCTATTTTTATAAACAAAAATTTAGTAACAATCACATTATAGTTTATATCTTCTTTGTTTAATGATTTATAGTGACTTGCGAATACACAAACAGCGTCCTATACCTATGTGCTCTTTGGACAATTTTACTCCTTTTAATTAGATAGTCCATTTATATTGTAATTAAATGTCCTAGGTGTAATAAACCTTGGATATATATTGGTGTTAACCTGCTAATAGTCGGCGCTTAGCTGTGCAGATGTCAAGGTAAATGGCATTTAATTTTATTGTGCCATATATTTGAATTAAGGCAATTGCTTTTCTGTATGACGTACTCGGAAAGCTATCAAAAGCTGATCACTCATATAGAATTTATTTGACTTCCAATAAATTGTGATTTGTTTCTCAGTGTTCTACATAGGGGATCAATACAGAGTACAGCCCAACATTCCTTCTCTAGAAATTAT
The DNA here is from genome assembly GCF_012273895.1 of Zerene cesonia. Lineage (NCBI taxonomy): Eukaryota > Metazoa > Arthropoda > Insecta > Lepidoptera > Pieridae > Zerene > Zerene cesonia. The sequence goes on from NC_052114.1 coordinate 9,162,420, forward strand.
ACTAATTTTACCTCATTTGTATACAGAACAGCAAATCATGTTCGAATACCAGTAAGGATTGTATCCCACGTCTAAACCAATCATCACACCACTTACCGAATAACCATTTCCAGAACATCTTCCCGCTCAAACACCTTGCAGTACAGATGGAGAATCTTAAGGCAGGTGTACTGGAGCCCCGTCCACGTGACATCAGCGGACTTGAGGGCCTGATCCCAGGGGCAGTTCTCATGTCTCGACAGGCACAGCATGCCGTCGCGTTCCGTCTCCGTTGGAGGCATTTAATCTTTGGTCAACGTTGATTTTTTGGTAGTAGTTTCACTCTTAAGCAAAGGAAGGAATTGCTATACCGATTTTATATGGAAGAGAAGAACTTTAGCCAATGTTACCGGTTCATAATTAGCGTTTTTGCTCATAATAATTATATAAAGTACTGCTCAGTGAATAGAATTAGCTGCGTAGTTATCTCAAATGGTCCGTTAATCGTGAAGTAATATTACCACGCGATTTTACTAATTATCGTAAGTATAAACTATTACGAAATTACTAACTTAATAGTAGACTTAAATATATTGTGTTGAGTTTATATTTTGTAGTTATACGGTTAAGCAGAAAAAAACAGATGATGTTTCTTTGTTTCGGATAATATATTATGATATTATACCTATGTCACTTTTTTACATTTCGTTCTTCGTACACTACCTTTCGTCGAGCTTTGATTGATAAGCAGTATTAACCGTACTTGGTAAATTATTATAGAATGTTTGCATGGTTGTGAATTGCGTATAAGTGAAATTTTCTACGCAAAAACTATGTATTATGTATATAGACTAACTACTCTTTATCCGGTATAGGCGCGCGTGATACTGCGGGTCGAAACAAGTTTAATAATAAGTTTGAAGATATTGTTAGCCTTAATAATAGAAGTGGTAAAAACCCATTAAATACTAAGCTTAACAATTTCACTGCTGATCCAGAAACTTTTTTCATCCGGCGATGCGGCTATGACACGCTCAGCGTGTCTCCCGCACCGGCGGCAATCTTGCCGTAACGCTTTTGTCGCTGGTGCGGGAGCCCACGCTGCGCGTGTGCATAGAGTCGAGCCAGCTGTGCGGGCGGACACACCGTGTGTGTTCTACAATTTTTTTTTTTTAATTATTCTATTTCTGATATCGCGATTTATTTTTAAAGAAATTACAGTAGTCTTTATTTTTCTGCACACATATTTGTATTTTTTTCAAAATGCTTTATATATTATAATGAACAATGAGCTGAAAAGGTACTAATAACGACCTCTCCTTAAACTTTTTAGAGTATTATACATTTAGAAATTAAAAACTGTTTAACGGATTTTAAACGCGATTTATTCATTATATTATTAGCCCGACGCTTCGAACACTTTACGTCGGGTTAATAATGTAATGAATGATTCGCGTTCAAAATCCGTTAAAAAGTTTGAATTTCTAAATGTATAATACTCGTGTAAAATAAAACACAAGAAAATACTAGGATTTGATTTGTTAACACTCGTACATAAAGATATTCTTCCTTATAGAATATAGATTAGCAATAAAAGTTTCATGCTGAACGCGCTTCAGATATTCTGCTTCGGAGTGTTAATATAATAGCGTAACAATTTATCGTCAACCAATGATATTAGAGAGGTTATTTTGTACATAAAACGTTGTCTAACGTAATTTTATGTTTTCATTTTTTATTATTTGTACAAAATATTTTCTTTTTCGTTTTATTAAAATTACATCCTAACTATCTAAACAAAGAAAATAATAAAAATGGCAAAAATCATAAATAATATATTTTATGATAAAAATGTGTTGCCCGCACGCACTGGCGGCTTAGAAAATAAAACACGCACAGCGTGTTTTACGCACAGTAGACGCGATTTATCGCGGATGCCGGCTTCCACACGCTAGGCGTGTAAAGCCGCATCCTTGGTTCCAAGCATTTTTACACACCTGGTGTGTTTCAGCAGCCAACGTGTTAAAATATGATCATTGAACTTATTCCTATCCATATATGGCATGCAGTTCCGTCATGAACTTCAAACAAAATTGATCCTTAATTGGACACGATAAAATAGGTTTTATTTTTTATCTATTCAGCATTTGTTGAGTAACTAGAAAAACTTATTAAATTACGAACTTTAATATCTCTTTGAGTAAATATTCTTGTATAAGGTTGCATAATTTTAATTAAATTTTATTGGTATCTCTGAATATCAGGAGTATACGAGTAAATATTAATCCGTACAACCCTATTATATAGATATTATTTAGTCACTAACTTGGTATTAACAACTACATTTTTCATACTACATCTTTACAACAGCAGCTTCATAAATGACGAATTTTTCGCCTTCTCTCGGGCAAGATACTGCGCTACGTGTCTCAAACAATGAATTGTTTAAATTACAACATCCTGAAGCACTCAGTTTTCTTACTGGACAATTTGTAACGATATGCTTCCTTTAATTGAATTTTTGGTCGAATCGAGCGGGAGGATAAAACGATAGCAGTATCTTGGAATGTCTGGGATGACAATTTCTTAATCAGTTCATTCCTTACTTCATCAAACAGTTGCAAGACGAAACTGTTTTTTCACCAGAAAAGTTAATAATATGCAATATACAATTCCAAAGTCATCTTTGAAGGAATAGGCCGTGTGTGAGTGCCAGACAGTAGAGTAAATTAGGATAACAAATGTACTAGTAGACCGCCCCGGCTTTGCCGATGGTACGTTTATATGATAATATGAACGTAGTACTCAGTTACATATCCAACAATGATTTTTTTTTTGGAAATTGGATCAGTAGTAGTAGTAGTTCCTAAGATTAACTCGTTTAAACAAACAAAACCTTCAGCTTCATGTGATGCTAGCTTTTGCCCGCAGCTTCGCACGCGTTAAATTTGTAGTAATTTAATAGATGTTATTGTACACATAAACCTACCTCTTGAATTTCTATAGTTTTAAAAAAGTCCGTTGCGTAGTTTTAAAGATTTAAGCAAAAAGGGACAAAGGGACGGAGAAAGCGACTTTGTTTTATGAAGTACCTACAGATTCGTTACAGTTTCTGGAGGTAGAAGAATTAATGATAGATACACTAAAATAAATAGGTTCATTCCACCTTCATTCACTAAATACACTTCGTAATATCAAGTACCTACCTGCTTGAAGTAAATAAGATCTCTATTAACATTAATTTTATTCGCATTTATCTATCATAAACAGCAACAACCTTATTAACTGGTTAAACTGACATACTTATCACATTTTAAATTAACATTACCTATCCGTGTATTTGGTCAGCATGTCCTTTGTCGGAGTTATCAGTTCTTTATCAAATAGTCAAACGTATTTGGATGAAGTCGCAATAGCAGTTTATTCTTGTTATTTTTTATACTTTACGCGTCTAACAAAATTATTAGTATTTCGTGAGTCGTCGTCAGTCAGGTGGTTAGTTTGGTCTTTTGTATATTCAGTTTGTGTACCTGTGAACTACTTCCGATTTTACTCCATATATTAAACCATCAAATCTATTTATGAGCGAACACTTTAAGAGTTCCATGCAAGACGCAACATTCATCTGATTGGCTACGTACAAAATGATCGCAATCAGTTCCTGCTATGTAAATATTCATGAAATATACGCATTGTATTTATATAAATAAAAATTAATCGCCAACTGTGTTGCTAAGCGTAGAACTCGGGAACGGGTCGACCGATTCAGCAATATTTTTTTAAGTTTTTGTTAAGGCGCAAGGAAGGTTCTTATGGAGAGAATACACGTACCACGGGTGAAGCCAGGGCGTACCGCTAGTTTAATTTCGATGAACCTACTCAGTGTCACTCACACGACTAAGGCGAATCTATTGGCATAGACTGATTCAAGAGGAAGGTTTATATGTATCATAACATCAAACTACTCCTAACTAAAGCATATAATATAGTATTCATAAACGTAGACGAACTCAAAATTCGTCTTCTGTCGCAGTCGTGTAAAAATTTATCATACAATCATAAAATTATGTACTGATTTAAAGGAAGACACAGAAAACGAATTCGTATTATATCACTCATCACTGTACATACCTACTATATCATTATTCTATGGCGGAGATAAAATAGTGCCCAAACGTTCTATAATTTATTCAAAAATTCCGAGGCAATTATTTAACGTCCGGAAAATATCTTCTATTAAAAAGTACAAGATGACAAATATTTCCTTTTAATCCCTCCCGACGGATATTTATGTCATAGACCGAGGATTAAGCAGCGAGAAACGCACCGCACTCCATCACGACTCATTGCTTTCATATTTAATGGGAAACAATATTTTGTGATATATATATCAAGTGAGTATACAGCTCTAACGCATTATATACTCGTATAACTTCGTATTATTTCCTTGTATTTGATTTATAAATAAATAGCTTAAAATGCCTAAGTTGCATTACAGGCTCGTTAATGGTTATCGAGTAATGTCAATAAATATCTAATATTTTAAGTTTGTCTCTTAAGTATGTTTCGATGATAAACAATTGCAATTTTGGTACGGAACGTGATTGGGATTGACTAAAGGAACAAAGGAAAGGACTGGGAAGGGTAAGGAAAAGGATATGGGCCTCCGGCTTCTTCTCGCTGGCCTTGTCGGACGGTGCGAGCTGGCCCAATCCGTGCCGAAGCGTGCTCGACTACCACAAACAGACATGCATTAGCTTATATTGGTAAAAATATAATTAAATATGATTAAAATATTAATTGTAGAAACTTTCGAGATATTTATTAAATGTATTTCATTATTTGCTTTGTTCGGAAATAACTTGTTTTGCACCTAATACGTGTTTCCTTCTCTCATTCCTGGTTCATTATGTCTAAAAATAATAAACAAAATGTTTGTATGAAGAGCCGTTGTTAAATTCGATTTATCGCTTGTATCTCATTAAAATAAATGGCGTGTAAAATTTAATGCTCATCATTATTGCTTTGACTTCTTTATTATGGCTTCGATGTAGATAAAAAATTATTAATGGCAATAACAGTTCGATAAAAAAATATTTTAAGTATAATTTCTTATTTGGTTTTCTCAAATAATACGAATAACATATATTAGGGTTTATAAAGACAATGAATATTCCTTTTACTTATATACACCCGTAGAACTAATTAAGGTAAGCCGGAACAAAGAAAAATGACCTGAAGCGATTATTACATTTCTATTTATGAGACAATGCAAATTAGATTACATGCAGTCTTCGAGATGTAAGGTTTCGAATGTATATAGGACGAGAACCGTTTAGCTGGCTGGAGCTAAGTGTCGTCTCGGATTTATTTATGTATAATATTTACATAATATATAATATAGTTTAGTTTTAGATGATATAGTTAGGAAGGTTGGACGCAGATGGTTGAATAAAGCCAAAGATCGAAAATTGTAGCACATTTTGGGGGAGGCTGACAGTAGACTTATGCAGGCTGAACGGATGGATGGATAGATGAATATAGTTTTCAGTTTTCAGCCATGTGTGTATAAGCGCAACACACCCAGTGTTGCGCTTATACACACACACTAGCAGAGCGTTCCAACGGTAGTTCATTGATCCTAGAACTTTTAGCAATGACAATCACAAACAGATATCTACAATACAATGTAGGTAATGAGATAAACTATTATTTAACTTAATTAAGAAATCTATACTGATAACAACGGCGAAACCGAGGCGAATTGCTAGTGTTAATGTATGTAAATATCCACTTTGTCTCGCTCTCAAAGGTTTGTTACTTTCAATGCTTTTAGATTAGTACCTATCCTTCAAACGCATCATTGTAATCTTCAATATATATTTATATTCAAATCAAATACGTATTTCTCTGAGCTTTAACAGTAGCGCTAACCATTTGTGAACTACATGCTGTGTTCTGTATAGTTATTTTGTTTTCTTTAATCGTAATTCATGACTAACGAGCCTTGAATAACTATTTTTCATCCTTCAAATCGTCTGATGGTAATGTAAACGTATTAGACGTGTTTCAAACAACGCTTTGCTTTGCAATTACTGTTTGGTTTCTTTACAGGAAGCAAACATGATGATGACATACGGTGTATAGGAGAAATTACTTATTAATCTGTGGTATAGGTTTTAATCTGTGGTAGCGACAGATTATGCGATAAATGGGTTTGTGATTTTGCTGCAATATATAGACTATATTTTTTGAACAAAATAACAAATAATTTTATTTTTTTTTTTTTTTTTTTT
>NC_052114.1:9169694-9189045 GCF_012273895.1 Zerene cesonia
ATCTTCCTGAAGTAAAAAGCAATCATCTAATGTGTTTATTTTCCTGAAAATTTTTTTATCATCGGCGTATAATAAGAAATATGTATCTATTCTCTCTATTTTCATTGTCAATTTGAAGTTGAATGGTCAAACTTAATACACAATTTGGTACACTGATTGTTTAGATGCTTCTACACAGAATTGGCGCGAAAAACTGATAATTCATTTTTATAACCGACTCGACAAGGTTCTTAATTTTTCTAAATATTTGATGTTATTAGTTATTTTTCTATTATTCGTCGCGAAAACGCTTGGACCGATGAGAAAATTTATTTATGTAAATATCATTATAGTCATGATTATTTACGTAATACAATTAAAAATTAATTCCAACAGTACATATAAAAGGGTTTTAAAAAGTATGAGTAGGTACATAATAAGAACAATTGGAACATGTTCCGCTGACCTACACAAAGAAAACTCCGAAGGTACCTAAATACTAAAAACACTTATTCGCGCCTTATTAATATTTATATGACAAAAACTGACCTTATGTGCTTTATGTGATTTGTTTCTTATATGGCGAGTAGTCTGTAACTAACTGACAAGGTTTATTTAAAGATTAAATATAAGATAAACGCTGCATCTTACTACATCGTGACATAATAACAAACAATGCGGTATATTTCGTGAAGGTCGGTGTCTTATGTAAATAAAGGAAATTGCGAACATTGAAACAAAATGATAAAGATGATAATTCGCAGACTTCTTCATGCGCCTAGATCCAAGTTTCAAGGAAATTCCAGAGGGAATTAGATATTTATACGTCGTAAAAAGTTGTCCAAGCTTCCTAAACATCCCCAGACGCAAATATCACATCAAATAATCGCTTTGTTGCAACGTAAAAAGAAAAAGAATCGAACTAACACACTGTCATTAATACTAAAGTAAAAATTTTAAGCCAAGTTTCTGCCGATGCGTCATATTATATGTTTAACTTCTTTAGGCTACCGACAATCATTACATTTTAGACTTTATTTCTCCATTTTTAGAATCTACAGATATAGATATATACACTGAATATATCTAAATCTATAGGTACTAAAATGGAATATATAATAAAATTATAAACAATGAATTTAAAAGTCGTATTCCGTTACAAGATTGCCAATCGCTTTTAGACCGGACTCAGGAAGATGTCTATTGAAAGAATACCGGCAATAACTTTTTTGCAGCACTTATATAAAATACATCCGTTTGTTTCGCGAGCGTTTGTATACATATTAAAATTATACCCGGCTAAAACCAACACACTACAGCTGCGTATCATCAGTGTTGAAGTACATCGCCGATTAATAATTTCATTTTATTGTGCGAAATTAAAACCAGTTCAAAGGAATCATCCGGAATCGATGTTTGTATTAACCTTCGCAATCCTAATGTTTACCGGCCATTTATTTTGCTTGTATAAATATTATCCATTCAGTTACATGACTGGATGTTCTTTGTGTTATAAAATGCATAAAAAATACTGATTTATAAGTAAATTTGTACCTGTACTTTGTACTGATTGTGACATTGTTTTTATTTACACATAAGAAGTCCTTTCGGTCTTTATCGTATTTAATTAATTAAATTAAATGTGATACGATCGTGCTGTAAGATATTATTTTTTGTTGTGGAAATTCTTTCATACGGTGTGTGTTTATAATAAGAAAAGAGTATTCTGAAAGTTGTTCAACTTTAATAAAATATCGATGGGCCTAATTCGTATGGTAGACCGTGGAAAAATAAAAGCCCTCAAGATACTCTCCAGTTTCCTTACCATCTCCAGAAATAAAAATCGTACCTAAAATCGCTCCATCCACATTAAAAAGCGACAAATTAACACAATTTCGCACTTATAATATGAGTGAGGATTTCACACCAAAATTTATACATTACGTCAGAATATTTTAAACACTCATGTATTCAGTTGGCTTATCCTTCAACACGGAGAAACGTTAATTTAATTAAACCATATTTATGGTGACTGTCACGTTATATGAGAGCTATCAAACCGCTACGGGAGGGGCAACCTTGGCCAGCGATAAAATAAAATACCTACGTAATGCAGATACGCGAAAGCACAATATTACTAAAATAATTAGCGTACTTGACAATGTAAGAATGTTCTTAGGTATGATTTAAATCCATTTATATGAACTTGTAATTTAGAGTCAGGGAGTTTGTTTGTTTCAACGCGCTAATCTCAGAATCTACTGGAACGATTTCAAAAATTCTTTCACCGTGGGATCTAAGGTACGTCATCCCTGAGTGTCATTTGCTATTTATATATTACGGGCGAAGCCGGGGTGGATCACTAGTAAATTACACTCGACTTAGTTGTGCTTGTGTAAATTATACCTCCTCGACTTGTAATATTGAACGCGATATTGTATTATTATGAAATTAAAAGCAAAACTTGTTAGTAGTGGATAGAATTTAAATAAAATATTGGTTTTATGAACATAATCTCAAATAACAATAGCGAGATGTCATATTGACATGTGAAATTGCGACACAAAATGGCGCTTGGCTCAGTGACAGATGACAGCACAATAGATGTTTTGACATAGACACATTTATATTTGCATTACTGATACAATGAAAGGACATCGAAAACAACGGAGATTTAAACGTAACAATATCGTATAATTTATCTTTTCGAAATAAGCAGTAAATTCTATTCAGGTCTAATGTAGATTCAAAACTATATGTATAGAATTTAGTTTGGTTAATTTGTATTATGCATGCTTATTATCCATGCTTATACTATAAAAATCTTGTTATATATATAAAAAAAAATATTTTACCTAGCATAATTTTTTAGATATCCACATAATTTTCAAATCTCAATGATTTTCAGGCGACTTCACAAAAAGGAAGTCACACTTCTTTTTCCTTTTATTTCTTTTTGTTACCTCGTAACTTTTTACTGGGTGAAACGATTAACTCTGACAATTTGAGGGCGGTTTTCCTTTTTGTTAAAATAATTATATCATAATATGTACAATGTTGAGCATTAAAAACTTATAACAATTTTAATGTGAGGGATTGACCACCTGAATATTACATCAGATTCCTACTTTATCTGATATATGGACGAACATAATATTTTATTCCAGTACTAAAATGTACACACGGATGTGTTCAATTATAAACAATAGCGGTGATTGACAGCACATACGTTAAAACACCTTCACTTACACGGCGAATATTTATTTAATGATAAAAGATCCTTATTTCAAACGTAATCTATATGAAATTGACTTATAATTTTCTGCAAAAAAAGGGTGCGTCTCGAAAAAAAAACGAAGTATTTGTTTTGAATCAAAGACAAATCCTTCGTACAGCCGGTAAAAAGTAAACTACGTAAAAATGATTTTGTGGACTTCATATCTCACAGTATCGCATTTGTTTACGAAACGAATCGTCTGTATTTATTAAACACTAGTTGTTCGCCCCGGTTTCGCTCGCGGAACATATAAAGCCCATGACGCACAGTGAAGTTGCAGATTTTGCAATGGCGAAAGAATTTTTTAAAACGGTCGAAAAGTTTCCTCTTTATAAATTTAAGCGTAAAAAATATTTCCCTTGAGGTAAGACTTTTTTCAAATTAAATCCCATCTCGTCTATATTACTGACTGACCTGCGCTCCGCGGATTCACCCACGACGAACATCTCTATAGGTATATAATAAAAATGGAACCAAACTATTTCTGTAGTTTAAATAAATAAAAAAAAGTAATTGCTATGCTATATGGATGGTTAATTCCAAAACAATGGTCTGCAAATTATTATTCTGTTTGTTTGTGCGTAAATTACGTAAAAACCACTGAGCAGATATTGACAAGTATCTATCACCATAGATTGTATCACCATACACCAATATTAAGTTCATCTTATAGGTTACAGAACATTACCGTAGATACATATTATGTAACACAGATACTCATATTTGATCCAAAGAAGTAGATTTAGGAATGCCGTACGCAATATTTGAGAACAACCTTAATTTATTAATAAACCACTTCAAAATAAAGAGAAGATTCTTAATTCATAGAAGCTTTTTTTATTTATTAAAATAAAAAAAAACACTGGAAAGAAAGTAGACAGAACACGATGCAAATTCTTAAAGAATTATTGATGGACAGAGCTGATGTGAAAGCAACATTTGCTTAACAAATGAATTGCGCCCCACAACGGTTTGTTCTACGCCAATTACTGGATAAACTGTTTACATTTTTAATGAAATATTGACTAGGTTATGTGGCACGAACGTCATACGTTTTTACTTAACGGGTGCTGGGCTATTCTTGATATATTTTATATGTCATCCGTATCCATTAATATTGTAAGTAGCCTGAATGAACCCCGGTGGAATAATTACTATCCTTACTGGTCCTTACTAATATTATATTCTTACCAGCTGGAATCCATCGACTTCGCTCGCGTGGTACCCGGTTAAAATATACTAAATTTCATAGAGATCCTAATTCCCAACAGAGGCATTTTAGGCATTTTAGGAAATATGAATAAACAAAGAAGAGATAGAAATGACCTTTTAAAGCTAGTAACGTACTTAAGAAAAAATAAACATTTCTAATATTTCATAAAAATAATATTTTGTGTTCCTACGTGTTATTCTTCTGCAAGTAAAAAAAATCACCACAATAGTCCACAAGACCATGAAAACTATCGCTGAATGGATCAAAAATGCAAATATTACTAACGGATTAAGAACCACCTTGAAATCGATTAAAAAAAACGTCAAAATTTTACTCTTCTTTTCACATAAACTGTGCAATTTCAGAATTAATAAATAAAGTTTCGTTAAACTAAATTAAACGTAGACTAAACTAACCTGACATGTGTCTACAATAAAACGCGTTGAGTGCCAATACTGCCATGAAATAATCGCACGTTTAATGAGAGTTCAATTAACGATATTCCAATTTTCTAATTTTAAATCTTTCTTTAATTGAAGATTATATTTGTACTAATCTGTATCTCAAATTTGACAATACAGGTATTATAATCTGTGGGATGCGGGTTCATAAAAAAGTCTCATGAATCATGGTTTGGAATGTCGTCCAATAATACTATAGAGTACAGAGGAAGTAAAGTAAGGTTTCTGAAAAGATGATTCAACTTCATTTTTTTTTATTGAGTAGATTTATGTAATATGTATTATTGACGTTTAACCAACCAAAAAACATATCATTACAAGTACACAATTGAGTAGGTATAAACTGTAAGTATACGCAATATCTATTCATAAAGCTAATTCGTTTATTATTCGGGAATGCCAATTTATAAAATAAATTGGATAGATAATATAAGATACCTTATCTAAATAGGTACTTGCTGGAAGGATAATTTTGTTGTATATTTTTTTTGTTTGGCAAAGTACCAAATACAATATAATATGATTAATGTTACAACGAAATTCAAGTCTCGTATATTAATTTATCGTGTCATGTATGGCCTGTCAAAATTTTTTTTTATGTCGTGCATATTACGGTTATATGCTCCTTAGACGTTCGATAATTTCAAATTAAATTATATTCATATTATTTTTAAAGAGCAACTACAGAGTTTCTTGCGGGCTCTAACCCGAAGAAGCTGCTTTCAGAAGCGGTGAACACTATGTTATGACGATTCACAAGAGTTTCTATAAGAAGTCTAATTGAGTTTGAGTTTTGAGTTTACATTTATATTACTATATTTGTGAGAGAAACAGAGCTGGTGGTTCGCCTGATGGAAACCGATCACCGCCACCTATGAGGTGGGTGGTACAAGTAGGGCCTACACAAATGTGTTGCCTACTTTAAAGGGGCAAGGGGATATGGAAAGGATTTACGACAAAAATTGTAAATCCGTAAATCCATGTAGAAAGACATTTTGAAGAGAAATCAAAAATTCATTAAATCGAAAGAGCTTCCATGCGACGGTCTTCCCTCTCAACCCAAGGGACTGCTATCCCATACCGTCAATGCATGCCTTCAGCACCCCCAGTACTTACTCTTATTCAGATGCCTACGAGTAATAATTAATTAATGGGAGGTATAAACTTTACTTACGTTGATTATAGTTTTACCTTTTCATATATCTACGTTAGTAATAAAGTTATTTCTAAATATATAATAAGAATGCTGAAGATAGAATTACTGAGCATGCGTAGGATTTTTACTGAATTGGGCGGACCGCTTCAGGAAACGTGTGTCGATTTATTAAAAAATGTGCCTATGTCTATTTAGTTTTTATTGATTTCTTTACTAGTTCAATTTGTAAGAATGTTCCTAATGTACCTATACAAATAAATCAAGTTATAGTGACTTAGCTATGTTGGTAATATAAACTACTAAATTGTTATTAAATTATATAACATTATATAAATAGTAACCGTACCTAAATCCGTACTTAATATTGTCTATCTGAAGATGTGTTTGTTTGTTTGTCCTTCTTTCACGTTGCAAAGGAGCAATTTTATGGTGTATTTTTCATAAATAAATAAAAAATATTTCTTGTATACTAACAGAACGGTTGCTCTTATTAATTTTAAACGACTTCGAACTAACAGGCATCAGCGCTTTACCTAACGACTAGCACTAAATCTATGTGTAATTTTTTAACGGTCTACTATATTTACCAGTGCGGTAAAAACTGTTTTGAGTTAAATCGCATTCTTATTACACGATGACGAACCCGCCGCCGTGAGGGATAATTTATTGGAATACAATTACGGCCCATTTACATGACATTGTTTCACGACAGCCGTGAATAAAATACGATGTATGAACCGAAGAAAAAACACTGACTTCTGAGTTGAGTCAGTAGGTAGTGTTGTGTTGAGAGTTAAGACACGATATGTGTAATGAAAAGAAAAGTAAAAGGTTTATGTAAAAGCCTATTAAGATCTTAACTAATCACCAGTTTATTTACAATATTTATTGAGCACTTCAATTTATGATTTAAAAAGTATTCATATACGTACCTATCCACCTAAATAGGTATTTACACATTCTATAGTCAAAACCACGTTTTGTATGTTCTAAGATGTAAGTAAGTATTATGTTTCAGGATTGATTTTAAATTTTTAATGTAAATCAAACGTAACATTGGCTAATATTCATAAAAAATGTGTAAAATGACTCACGTACTTTTCATATGTAACCGCCGTAAAATAATTTCGTGTAAAAAACCATTACGATTAAGATTAGCAACTTCAAAATTATCTATGGAATTATCTTCTTATCGGTCACTTGCAATTCCTTCACGAACTATCTTCTATGCAGTAAACATAAAAAACACTATTATCACTGGCAAACACAATCAAACAAAAAAGAAAAACTTTTCTATTTTCGAAATTGACATCGCGAACGGCGAATCCTTCCGGAGCGCATGTAACGACGCGCAATAACAGCGCCTTCACGTTCCGACTCGCAAATGACAAATGCGCGTCAACGGGTTCGACGTTTGTTTACCTCCGGCGTTTTGCTCGCTCACGGCTCAAGTTCAAGGGATTGTGAAAAGGAACGTGCGAAGTAACCAGTGGCGCATGACCTGTGATTATATATCTATCTCATACCAAGAGTCAGCTAATTGACAGGTTGGGAGGGTCAGTATAGGTTGGTGTGATTTATTTATTTTCTGTTAGCCGTTCGTTGCGATAATCTAATGGAGGGAGCGGTGATGTCATTCGGAATACATTGTGATAAAAGCATTGTCGATAGTGAAACTAAGTAGGTTAAGTATACGTAGATCTTAAAGTGCTAGAGATATTTAATGAAATTTTATAAGGCTAACCCGACCTATATTATTTCTAAAAAAATATTCTTTTATCAAATACAGTACAGTTATTATGAAAAAACATAGGTCTGTTCTCTAAACATAATGTGATATCCATAGTTTTGTTTTACTAATAAGTTTGACAGCTCGTATCAAAACGTTTCATTTTCATTTTCTGTTTGATAATGTGGTTATCGTTTAGCCATTAATCACTTATTAATAGTACCGTAGTATGGATACGATACAAGTAGCGAAATTAGGCCGTGACTATCTTATCTGAAAGATTGTCTCATCGGAAATTAAAAAGTTTATTTAATATGCATATCCCTACAAGGTTGACATTTTGGAAGTGCTAGGAATGTATAAAGGATAGGTAGGTAAAAAAGAATATTTAGGTGACGTTATTTATATATGAAGATGATTCATATATTTAGCCAAATATTTGTATGAAGAGTAACGTACATTTACGAATATATGCGTTTATGATTAATCGTAGAAATAGTTTATTAGATAGTAACTGTTTACAACTCTGTAATCATTTCTGAAAAGAAAAATATGTATGTAGTAACACTAAGAGCAATTACATGACTTCGATAAAATATAAATAAGCGAATTTAGGAATATAATACGTAATGTCTAGAAAGTAAAAAGGGTATAGAATTCTTAATCCTCACTTGCTTTATATGAAAAGTTTTTTTTTTTTGTCATAGCGGGCAATTGAGCTGGTGGTTCGCCTGATGGTAAATGACCACCACCGCCCATGAACATTCGCAGAGGCTCAGACTTCTGAGAATGCGCTGCCCGCTTTTAAGGGATAAGGTATAAGGAAAGGATTGATGACTGGAAAGAAGGAATGGACTGGGAAGGGCGAGGAGAAGGAAATAGCTATTATTTCAGGCCGGTTTTCTGTGGGGGTATGGTACTTCCCCGGTACGAGCTGGCCCAATTCGTGCCGAAGCATGCTCGACTCCCACAATATGGTGAGAACAAACCATTCGTCTGTTCGCATAGCATTTACTGTCGTAGTTCAGTTAGTAATTAAAGATATTGTACTATAGACTATAATATTCATAGAAATTTATCTCAATCAAGCTCATGCAACTAAAAACATGAAAGTTCGAATAAAAATATTTAGGTAGCTTCTTAATTAGAGCATAAACCTCATAATATATCGAATATAAGTATAAATATCGAAATGAGTTCCATTAGAGTAAAAAGCAAAGCAATTAATTATTTTCTTCTTTTAAATAAAGTCCATTCTATTCAACAATAACAAAACCAATAAACCATTATCTATTTATGGTCGATTTCATTCATTATTCTATTAGCATTTATGGCTATATGTACGTAGTTTTTTATAATAAACCACTAGATGTCGTATGCGTATTGTCATAAGTGGAAATATTAATTTTTATCAATATTTACACTACTCAACAATAGATGGCAGCACAAACAATTATGTTCCTTTATGGAATATTGCCTTGTTATATTGAAAAACACTCTTTTATTGTACTTATATAAATGTAATCTTTGGATTTATTACATATATAAAATATAAAATTGTTATTTCCATGTCGCTTAAGAACATATCCGCCTCCTCGGTACAGTGGTTAACGCGTGAGCGTAGAACCGAGGGGTCCTGGGTTCAATTCCCGGTGAGGACGCACAAAAAAAAATGTCTCGGTCTATCAGGACAGAAGGCTGATCACCTACTTGTCCGTAAAGAAAATCGATCGGTGAAACAGATGTACATCATCTGCCCCATATCCCACTAGGGGACACGGGACTTCACTTTTTATTAAAAACATATAATATTACACTTAAGTGTCTGCTCATATCTATACTAATACAAAAGCTGAAGAGTTTGTTTGCTGGAATGCATTAATCTCAGTAACTACTGCACCGATTTGGATGTATTTAGTACAGAGATAGTTGTGTGTGTGTTGTGTGAGTGAGACCCGTGAAAGGACATTGTATTTATACCTTAAATCCCACATGAAGGGGAATTAAGTGACTATCTATCTTTCCTTTGACTACGCGTTCAAAGCCGCGGGCGGAAAGTTAATATCTTTATTGATATTAACGATTGTACATATAAATTTTATATATAGTACTATCAATTAATTTTTATTAAAATATCAGGATAATGGAATTAGATGACGAAGAAATACACTGAGGCATTCTTTGTTTCAGTATAAGTGAGTCATAATCCTTATTGTGTTTAATTTTGCGAATAAATTTGACTAATATGCATAAATTAAAATTCTCCCTAATTTAAACCTTATTGCCATTGGATAGAGTGAATATTTATTTGCTTTAACTTTTCATAAACGTAGCCGCAACAAAATTGATAAGTTTCGACATTATATCCGGGTTTTATCTTGAAATCTATTGAAATATGGGACATATTGATAATTTATCGAAAAATAACATCGAATTAAACTAACGGTTTATTGAAGAGCAAAATTATTTAATTGCATGTTCCTGAAAAAAATACTTTCTAGCACAAAAAAAACCTTTTGAAACTTTTATAGATTATACAAATATATATTTTTCTATTTGTAATCTTTATTCAAATGTCTCTTGAAACAAAGATCGTTAGTCAAATATATTTGTGATATGTATGTACAATATTATAAAGAATTCAACAGTTACTTAATTGTCAATTCATTATTGCCACCAATATGGCGAACCTGTATCAAATAAATAAGAATTCCAAGAGATCCATTACAAACATTTATCCACGTTAGAAAAGGATCCTATCTTCCCATCATTCTTATATTTTTTTAGCTAAGCCCTAGAGTCAGCCGCCGCTTGAGCACGTGCCTCTTAATCGTGACAATCCAAGAGTTCGTTGACCCCATATTTAAAAAAGGGTTTTATCCCATACATAATAATTATATTAACAATTGTGTAGTTTGATAGAGTAACAAACAAGAGGTCAACGAAGCGCCGTCTCTGATGAGAAGTACATGGTTACATCTTACACGTAAAGAGCTGAGAGATGACAAAATATAGTAAATCTGAATAGACTTCAGATATAAGTTTATCTAGGAAATAAATTACGTACAGAGAGATTGTCCGATTCACACGGTGAAGAGTAGGAGCAAAGCCGGATACGGAACATAGTATTAATCTATACTTATATTAAAAGATGAGGAGTTTTAATGGAACGCCCTTATATCAGAACCTTCTAATTTGTATAGAAAATACAATTGTCGTGTTAGATAGTATATATATAGTCATGAAGGCTATGTAAAATCAACCTAGATCAAAATTCGGCTTGAGAGATCTTGCAAAAACAGACGAAGTTGCGTGTGTCAGCTAGTTAAATATAGTCACATCTCCTATCGCAGACATACTTATCTCTACACTCAACTATCCCACCGTCTATTGTAATTAAAACGAACAATTAAAATGCAAGGCCGCATTTATTAACCCCAATGATAAATGACATATTGCATTTCTTTTTGTATCGGCGTTGAAGCAATTATGAAGCTTATGTTAGTTGATTTTTGATAGCCGATAGGACTTATTATTTGATTTAATACACTCCGCAAACGTGTATATTTGCTATAAGGGGATATAAATTATTTGAGTTTAAAATACTTATTTTTTTGTACCTTACCTAAGTACCAATGTTAGTATAATATATCAAGACTTTTCATAATCGTATTGTACGATTATTTGTATATCTGTTAACCGAAAAGACACTTTTTAGTATGTCTTATTAATAAAAAGTTAATCTTACAGAATGCTCCAAATTGAATGTTTTAATCAAAAGTAGGTATAAAATAACAGGCAAGTTAGCTATTTACCAAATTTTTTACTTTGTTCCACCTGATATCTCAGTTATTATATTTAATACCCCAATTTTTGTGATGACAGTTCCCATAGGAGTCATATCGCTATAAAAATAGTCTATTCTCAGATTGGAAGAGCTGGTTGGTAACACAGGGAAATGAGATTTTGACATCTACCATCTATTATACATTTCAACAGTATATTTAAGTCGTTATTTTATACCTATTTTCTATATACACAACTGTACATTTAGTGTTGGCCACTAATAAAGACTTCCTAGATCCACAATTGCTATTATCATTTATATTGAAGAACATAATTTACTCTTGAAAAGTGTTGCGAACCTTGAAATGGAGTCGTGACGAGTCAATAACGTTTCATTAATTTCCAGACATATTTAGCGACATGCAATTTGCAATACACGAAACAATTTATTTTCCCAATATTTTATAAAGTAAAGATTACGTCTGTCACATAGTTTCGCGAATTCTTCCAACAAGCTACTCCCCGCGGTCTCATCCATTACTTGTTGAAAAAATTACCCGTTTCTACCTGTGTTTTTTAATTATTTTCATCACAAATTCTAGTTCAATTTGGCTTTGAGGTAAACGTACGACAGACAGATAGATTAGCTTATATCAGTACGTTTTAAACAACAGTCTGATTAATAACCAAGTTCAGATAAAATCAAATGTATCAGCTTTTAAATAGTCATATCAGGATAGGTGTATCGTGTCGCATTACAATAACAAACTGTGCTATTAACACTAATGCTAAAACAATAACTAACGAACATTCGTATAAACTATACTGTGTACGTGTGTGTAATAATATAAACTTATGTACATTTCAAATACTCTGAAGATTTTGATGATCTTAATTTATTAATGTTGGTTTAAAAAAAAATACTAAAATATAAATGAAATAATTGTATTTCAGCGATTTTGTTCACTGAATTGACACTTCGCAAAAATGTCATTAAAATGCCTTTCATTTAAATGTTTAATGTAAATTATTTAGATACACATGGATACTATGATTACAGATCGATACTACTACTACTATATATTTTATAATAAGTGTAAGTGTGCAGTTAAAGCAATGAAAAAGGAACATAATCCACACATAAATATGAAATGAATTGGTGAGAATGTACACGTAATGTATTGAAAATTCATCGTAATTTCTTATCAAACACAGTCAGTGAGTTTTCAATGAAAACGAAATTGAGATCAAACGTTTATTCGGAATTATAAGTCATACACGTAACTAATATTCAACTTTCAATAAAAACAATTGATTGACAATAATCTTGAGGCCGCACCAGTGATACGAGTCTATTTATAAAATACATTCTAGCAAACTCGATAACAGTTATGATTCCACTAAGTATTTCAAATAAACATTAAACGAACTTGCATTTATCGATTAATATATATTGAATGTTTATTAAGATTCAAATAACCGTACTGTAAGATTCTATCCATTTTATTGTGCGATGTAGCAAAAACTGAGAAGATGTATTATCTATTCTATAGACTGCTAATTAACTGAGCAATATTAACAATTCGAGAAACTAAATGTACACCAGTCTTAAACCAATGAGGAGAAACACTGTCACGCAATCACCTTTCTTCTTCAGCGACTCTCGCGCACGCTTCGCAGTTCACGTGCGATCGCATGCTATTGTTATTGTACTTTCTTCTGACCGCATAGTTTCGCTCCCTCGAGGGGAACTTCTGTATCTTCCTCTCAGTCAGCGTGCTATCTTTGTTCCTGATGCGCCGGCATATGTCTGCCCACTCCAATTGTTTCAACGACAAGCACATTGTTTGTGACGTGCACACAACGCGACTTCGCAATTGACAATGACAGTAATGCGCCTGCGACCTCAACCGATCAAGGCTGACAATTTTTTCCTTCTTATTGATAATTTACGACGCGTTCGAGTGGTATTATATTTGAGAAATGAATGAAACCGGATAAGCTATCGGCCGGACAGTTTAAACGTTACACGATAAACTTTGTTTTGATTCCCTTTGTTCCTGTCAAGTGATTACGTGATGTGGTTCGCTATCTTAACGAGTCGATGTAATTAGTTTTAGAGTAATTAACATTTTGTTTACATTCCCATCAGGAATTCCCGTGGCAATCATTACTGTTATTGAAAAATAAAAATCGAAATAACTTACCTCCAAGGATGTGATATGAAGCCTGGGCATAGCTCCGGACAATTGTCGCAAGGTCTTCCCTCAGAAACTTCTTTTATTCTAGCGCCCTGGAACAATGGAATTTTTCAAATTAATGACACATATTTTAAAAAAATCTTTAAAGTCTTAGAATAAATTATAATTCAATTTTGATCAAACATATTTATCAAAAAACTTAACCGTCTTCTAATTATCAAAATTTTACCAATATCAAGTGACACTAATACATGAAAGGTACCAGCAGTCAAAAGTTCTAAGGTAACAAACACTCAAAAAATACAGACGTCAACCTTTTTAGTTTTTTTTTTTTTGAATTCAATGCAAATAATTCAAATATGAAAAAAATCAAGTTATTGTGTATTTTTTATGCACATAATATATATAGTCAACTAGCAAACCCCGCGAACTCCGTTTCGCCACCAGATGGCTGTATGTGAAAAATTATTTTCCCGCTTTTTTGTTCAAATTTTTCCTGAATTTTCTTTGCTATAAACCTCACGGAGCCCAAGATCTTTCCAACGAATGCAAAACCGTGGAAATCGGTTAATGCGTTCTGGAGTTATAGCGTCAGGAAGGAAAACCCGACTTATTTTTATATAGTAGATTAGTAATTCAATAACCTCTAATAGTAAGTCGTCATAGCTATCAAACATCTTGAGACGGTTGAACTGTTTTGAAATGTCCCTAACAGTTTCCTCGTCTGCTGAATCGCATTCGCTGTAACTATCTGATGTAGAACCACTTTCCCGTTTGTTCCCGAATATTTTAAAGATTCCCCGTTTCTCACACCAAGATTCCGACACCCCTTCCCGTAGACTGTACGCTTTTTTATCTCTTTTCTTATGAATCTTAAAGGGGACTTGCTTGAATCTTGGTTGAACAACATAAGATGGCTTCGCTATGGTCCGTTTGTAGAACTTCTCATAGTCTTCTTCGGTCACACCGCAATGGTATAGCAGATAGTCTTTCCTTATTTGCTCCTTGCCTATGGGATCTCTCCAATATGTTTCTTTCTGCCTCACACCCAGGTAATAATCTAACTCTCTATCGCCATTGTCACTATTGCTGTCTTCCTCTGATCGGTGATCTTCAAACTTGTTCCTTCTGTCATTTTCTTGGCATTCGTCAACGATTTTCGCTAGGAGGCTATATTTTTTTGTGTTAGGCATCTTCTTTAAAAGGTTAACAGTGTTAATAGTTAGAAATTTCGTTGTTTTCTTGTACACAGTTGCGACGGATTCCCGCCTTCTTTTCAAATTGTACATCTTTCTTCTTCTAACAAGGCGCTGGACGAAGAACGTTCGTATCAGTACTAAAATCCTTATCCAACAAATCATTCCAGAAACATAATCATTTTTATGACATTTGTATTTAAACACGAATTAAATTTATGAGAAATTACAGTGCTACAACAAAGTTAAGGGAAAGTTACACGGAGCAGTGTTAGCAAAGAACTAGCCCAGGTTTTTACTGTTACAATTCAATCGCGAGGGTGACGTGATAGGGATCACCTGTCAAAGGTATAACGTAATCCATAACCAGTTAACATGGAACCCTGGCTCTGGAATTAGTAGTTCTTTAATTGGTAGACGCGCGAGCTCTGAATACGTTGGTGGCTTGTTGTAGGTGGTAAGGGTGTGACTCTTTACGATCATGCAAACAGTGCTAAATGGGTCCATCGCAAATGACTCGACAAATTGCAACACCCTTGGGTGGAATTGCTTGTTATATTGCCGGTCTTGTTAGTAATCTCACTAAACGAAGGGTCAATGACATTTTATAAGAGCAAGTATAATTGAATATAACGATATTGATTTGTGCTTGTTTTATTTTCATTTAAATTCATAAATTTTAAATGACAAACTAAAAAAAATACAAATAAAACACAAATTAAACAAAGGAAGCACACAGTCACATAAAATTGCAATCAGATTAATAGAAATTAGAAAAATTAAACCATAAAGCTATATTTATTTTACGACTACAGCACAGTAGCGACATCTAGGTATCACTTAGAGATACACCCACTAGTACAATATTATTATTTCGTATGGAACTAATTTCATTTATTGAAATGAGTAATTCTTTTTCCTTTTGAGTAATGTGGCTAAAAATAAAGTAACATGTTTTCACATTGTTATTTTCATACATTTGATTCTACACGACCATAGTATAACCCGAAATTTAAGACTTCGTCTCGTTCATCACCGAAACTAATGTATATTGATAAAATTTCACGTGAAATAATAAAAAGTACTGATTTATTTAAAGTTATGACGTTCTTGATTAAAATGTCATCAATTTCGAAATGCAGAAATGACATCCGCAATGTTATTTAAAACAGCGCCCTCTACATTATCTATGAAATTCTTACCGTGCTTCACATCGTCATTTTAAACGTTTGTTGATATAATTTTACGCCGTCTATCGTGGAGTAGCAAAACTATTTCAATAAGCAGCTGAGTAGGTAGATTATTATGTTTTCCATTTATAAATGTAAACACAATAAGTAATACAGATGTTTTATAATTAAAGGATGAGACAGATCTGAAGAAAAACATTTTTCAATATCAATTTCAAACTCGAAATCAAACCTTTAATTGTTAAATTAAATTTTAATTTTTTTTTTATGTGGTGACCGACATAAATAAACACAAAAATATAATAGCGTTGCTCTATGTATAAAGATAAGTATTTGTTTTTGTTTGATCAATATATTCATTTTAGTCGTGCCTGCAGCCATCGTTAGTGAGAAAAAAGATTTCCTACACGTTGATGATTGAAATCAGATGTAACTTTCTATTTTTAAAATATCGTTATATCAGAGAGTTTAATTGTTTTTAAAGAATACAAATTACTCGTTATATCTTGATTAAACCCCGCGTCCTTCATTCATAACTATTTTCTAAACAATACCATAGTGTTGAATAGTAACACGAATTTCCATTATTAATGTATATTATTCTCTACAAAAAATGTTCACAGACGTTTCTAGGTGGGAGATGCAACTCCAAATTAAAAATGGGACCAAATAACAATTATTTCCTATGTAGAGATCACTTATAAGTGAT
The DNA here is from genome assembly GCF_012273895.1 of Zerene cesonia. Classification (NCBI taxonomy): domain Eukaryota; kingdom Metazoa; phylum Arthropoda; class Insecta; order Lepidoptera; family Pieridae; genus Zerene; species Zerene cesonia. The sequence continues at coordinate 9,186,592 of NC_052114.1, forward strand.
AAGGCCGCCTTCTGTGCTGTATCTCCCTTTTTTAGTATAAGTTTTGTTTTTGTATTTTGTTGGCAACACAATTAAGTGTTTAAATAAATAAATAAATAAATTTCCTATAGAGCAATCACGACACAAATAGAATCACGCATCGGTAGAAAACCCACGGAGTTATCGAGTATAAAAAAAGTCTGTCTAATTGGGAACCTTCTTCGTTTAGGAATGTCCTCTGAAAATTGCGAGAATTTTGTAATTTCAATGAGTCATGTCACTTAAGGTCATTTCCTTCAAGACAAACATATGTTTTTCTACACTTTTGCAAACAAAAATTATTCATAATGATGCATGAAATGTGATCGTTTTGCCACAAGTTGGAAGCGGTGGCCGTTAAATCTAGATTTCTCTGCTAATATTATAAAGCTGAAGAGTTTGTTTGATCGTTTGAACGCTCTAATATCGGGAACTATTGAAACGATTTCAAAAATTCACCGATAGATCAGCCATGAGTGCTTTGGCTTTTAATGTACCACAAGCGAAGCCGGGGCGGAACGGAATATTTTACCGCATCAAAACATCTCATTCCCACGGGAATGTCCTTTTACTAACCGGGCTAGTAATTTATATATATATAAATGAAACCCTATTTACCTTGGTCACGTCATCACGCGTGAACGGCTGGACCGATTTCAAAAATTGTTTCACCATTAGAAAGCTGCAATTACACTGAGCGACATTGGCTATATATGTACCACGGGTGAAGCCGAGGCAAACAGCTAGTACCATATACTTTTATTTATTTATACGACCACAAAAATCCTACATCAAAACGCTATCATCTTATACCATGACCATTTTACCCGATTTGGCATTCAGGGTCAATGGAATTGCGTAACGGAAATATATTGGGCAGTGATCTAAAGAGTGATGATGACGAAGTATCATACATTCTTGTATTTGTTTAAGACGCGTATCGTAATTGGTAGGTGGTATTGTTATCAAATGTTTGTGTGGATTATGCCATATTTGTTCAGTACATCTGTGTGTTTTGGAGGAATTACGTGATGGTAAATAATTATACAGGATTTACGTTTGGTTAATTATTATAATTTTTTATATTGGAGTGGGAAGCGTGCTGGTACGCCTATTGGTACGATTTCCGCAATAACAATGGCAGAGGAAGGGCCTCTTCAAATTCATAGTAAAGGATAAGGAAAGGATAGACGACGGGAGTAAAGGAATGGAAGGGTTTGGAAAAAGATCCGACATCGCCGGCACCCCAACTTACCGAACCAAATACATTAGCATATATACTATATAAATGAAAACAAACAGAAATAAAATTACATATAAGCCCATTAAAAATTGATACATATTAGAACTAACATATTCTGGATCATTTCCTCTTGTGTTATGTTCGACAATCTGTAAGTAACTCTACTTATTTTCGTAAAAATCATTGGTATTTTTAAACTAACTTCCTGAAAATAAGACGGTAAGTAAATGATGTTATTCAAAAATATATAATATACTAGCTGCGCCCCGCGGTTTCACCCGCGTAAGTCCGTATCCCGTAGGAATATAGGGATAAAAAGTTGCTTATATGTTATTCCAGTTGTCCAGCTGTCTACGTACCAAATTTCATTGCAAGCGCTTGAGTTGTTTTAGCGTGAAAGAGCTACAAACACACACACATCCTTACAAACTTCCGCATTTATTATATTAGCAGGATTATGTAGGACTAGTAGGATAAATAATCCCTCTAAAAATTTTTCAAACTTAGTCCATCTGGTTAAACAAGGTTTTGTTTCTTAACTAAGTTATCCAATTATCCTGTAGGCTTTATTTGGAAGGATATATTATGCGGGCTCGCAAACTTCCTAAAAGCTGAATTTTGCAAGTTATCCCGAATTATTAAAGAACAAGAATATATTAAAATTGAAAAAAATGCATCCGGGAAATGTACAAAACACAATTGAAGCTAAACTTAAACTAAGACTGATACATGTCGCTGATTAAATAATATGTATACTATGTTTAAAAGTTTGTTTGTTTGAACGCGCTGATCTCAGGAATAGTAGTACAAACTTTTAAAATCCTATGTTCCCAGAACCAGTGGGATTACTTAAAAAAATTCTATCTGTACTTTGTTGGTCCATTTATGGAGGCACGTTATAAGCTATGTAATATCATTAGCCGTTCGCTACGGCCTCGCTCGCGATATATGTAAAGCCTATGTCAGTGAAGTTGCAGTTTACAAATGGTGAAAGAATTTTTGAAATCGGTCGAGCAGTTTTTGTCTAACACCATTACAAATATATTAACATAAAAAAATCTCGTATCACAGTGGAATATATGTAGCACTCGAAAATGGCTTGACCGAATTTTATGAAATGTAATATACCTAGTCTTGCCATAAATATTGTAATAAAGAAAAAAGAAAATTGTTAACTGCAAATAACATTTATT
>NC_052114.1:9190045-9215328 GCF_012273895.1 Zerene cesonia
TGACAGATTCGAAATTCAAATGTAATATTTTTTTATAATTAAGTGTAACAGTATTTATGGCCAGACTAAGTATACAGATTGTAGTGTTAGGTAGGTCTGAGAATAGGTTGAAAACCATTTTCTATACCCCTAAGTGATACGTAAATGGAAGAAAAATGTTTGTCGGCTAATAATTAAATAATATGATTATAATAATATTCATTTATTTTCTCAAAACTTACAAGTGCAGTTAAAAAATAATAGAATTAGAGTAAAATGGAGAGAACTGGTGTCTGCATTAAGAATAAAGAATAAAATAAATTTATTAAGTTATTGCAAGTACTTTATAAGTTATATATAATTGATAGACATATACATTGTGATTAAAATCGCCAGGCACTCACCCAGTCGAACCGTTTCTGAAGAGTTTGTTTGTTTGTTTGTTTATTTTGTTTTAACACACTAATCTCGGGAACTACAGGTACGATTTGAAAAATTCTTTCAGTGTTAGATAGTCCATTTAGAGGAAGGCTATAGGCTGTATATGTGCCACGGGCGAAGTCGGGGCGGACCGCTAGTTTGTTATAAAGTGCATATAACTCTGTTGATATTTGTTTGGGTTATGATGATACAAACATACCAATATCCATGTTCATCATTATGATTTCGATTACAACACAATAAGTTAATGTATTTCATAGGTTTTTATAACTATTAAACGTTGCTGAGTATTTGTTAAGTTTCAATAGAAAATATTGTAAGTTCATAAAAGGTTGTAAAGTTATAGCATATGGAAAAATCTTCCGATAAGTTAGTATCGTCTTTCACGTGATTCTTTTCAAAGGCATCGACGTTATATGTGTGTCAATGACTTTCAAAAATCAATAAGAAGTTTACTGCTTTACATTGTCATCATCATCATCATCCTGTTCCCACTGTGGGACACGGGCTTACTATGAATATTAGGGCCATAATCCACCAAGTTGACATTGTCACATGTCTTCGAACTTGATTCTTGGACGAGCCTCTTTCCTCACGATGTTATCTTTCACCGTTTCGAGAAGGTGATGTTAATAATATCGTTGAAAAATTGAAAAATCTGCTTATACTATACACGTCGGCCTGGTCTCGAACCCCCGACTTTTCAATTAAAGTCCCACGTCCATACCATTCTGCCATAACTACTCTTTTACATTGTGATTAAAATAATTGGATGATATAACTGGTTTTTATGTTCTGAGACAGCAAAATGCTAGGTAATGTAATTTTTAAAGTTTTCCATATAATTAAGGTTTATTTTATAAATATTAACTATTTCGATTTATCGCGCATCAAAACTCCATGCGAATAAATGTATTAAAAATAATTGGCACCCTTCCCTAGATTATATATACATGAATAGTTCGTTTTAATGAATTAGATAGTTTGTTGAACGTGTAGTTTAATAAGAAATTGGGAAACCGGAAACCTTGCTGTACAGTAACATATTATAATTGTAGTACTAAATACCTAAAGATCAATTTAGCAAACGCTCTCAGATTAATAACAACGCCAATGTATTGTAATTCGTAACTATGCTACGCTATTATCAGTGGGACGTACTTATGTCGTGATGTGAGAAATTAGCCTCGCCTAGTCGTAATTAAACAAAGCGAATTTGTCACGCCAGCCCGCTCGCATGATACTGAATGCTCTACGTTCTGCAAAATTTTTAGGGTTGATGAAATTAATGGTTTTAATGTTTGTAGTAGGGATGTATGGTGTCACGTGTATGTGCGCTTTAAGGCTTCCGAGTATGGAAATTTTGTACCGTATTGTAATTATAGGTTTATGGAAGTTTTTGTTTTATTTGTCTTCATCATCAGCCCATATATATGTTCCCACTCCTGGGACACAGGCGTAATTTCATATAAATATTAATGAAAAAATCGTTTAATAGCGGAAATGCAATTGATAGACATATACACATAGACAAGCGTTCAGGGCTACAACCGTTTCGGAAGAAAGGACCTATAAATCTCACGTCACTTCCGGTCTAGAATGTCACAGGAAACAGCCAACCGGAAGTGTTAGTTTACGCGTTACTTGTCGTGTAAGCGATGGGATGCGAGTTAAATAAACTACAGTTAAGGTAATATAAGCTATTGCACCTAGCCGCCATTTCACATTACACTTAACTTAATTATTCTATGCATCATGACGCTTACAAACAATGTGGTTGTCTATAATTTTCTTATTTTAATGTATTTATTTTGTCCAATTACCAGTTGTATATGAATAATTATATCATATAAATATACAGGGGATCCTAGTGTGGAGTTCAATGCAATATATTAAGAAATTTTATTATTTTTTTATTTTTATACGTAAAAATTATTGTAATGGAGAACCAATTACATACGAAGTAAATGTAAAAGGCAAAAATCAGAATCAGTAATTTTTTTCTCAAACAGAAAAATAGGAAATAAAACTCATCAAAATCACAAAGGTTAGGTACTCCTGTAATATTACACAGGTAACATTCTTATAATATTACAAGTATAGCCGGCCACGCGTTGCTGCGGCTGTGGCTAAATTTAATGTTAATTATAAATTATTGGGATAATTATTCGAAATAAAAACTATCCTATATCTTAAGTTGGTCCAAATTACACATAAAATGCCAAATTTCATCAAAATTGGTTGAGTTGGTGAAGAGTTCATTGGGAACATACAATGGATTTTTATATATATTTATATATATTATATATTATTATTATTATACATTATTCCCATTGTTTCAGATGTTATTCACTCAATAGTTTCACTGCCATCTTTTAGTCGATATGAATATGAATTTAACACTTTATTTCGCATCAAATTTATAGTCTAATTCTATGGAAATCTGAGAGAAAGCTCTAGTAAAAGATTAATTATTTGATACAGGATCGTAAATTAGTTTTTGGTTACTCCCAAATGGGATAACTTCTCCAACTCTACAAAACGTAGTGTATTAATGACTATATTATGCAGATTATTAAACTATTCCATTTATATTAATGTGTCTAGTTTTATAGCACATCTTAAAAAAAATCCCGTGCAATCTTATATATTAGTCCTGTTGTAACGCAATATGATATAATATATAAATCGAGTACTATTTTTTAAGTCCCTCCAAGCATCTTGAAGGCTCAAAGTTCGCGGCGCTGTAACACGACACGTAGCCATCGGAATTATCGCTTTAAAACATAATCCGCATCTCGATAACTTTTAACAATATTTTAATGATGTAACATTATATCGCAGTAATAAAGCTTAACTCGTTTCGGTGTTCATTTCAAAGTGGAACTTAAACTTCTAGCCTGCGAATGTTGACCGTGACATTCGCAGTGGCGACAGGGACGTATTGTCATTGCGTTTTTTATAAACGCGATACACATGTTTTTAACAAAGCAATGTACAAAATTTTCAGAGGTTACAGAACCGCTGTGTTCCGTCACCGTCACCTGTCAGCGCTATTAGCTGTCGCGGTTAGTCGTCAAGAAATCGTCGACGACCAGACGGCATGCCCGTACTAAACATTGATTTATTTTTATTACTACCAGTAGTTATATATCATTAACAAAATTAAGAAAGGTATGTAGAGTAGAAAAGCTTTGTAGAAATAAGGGGTCTGTATTAAAATGGGAAAGTGAGTTTGAAATGGTTTTTAACAGGCTAAATGGAGTGAGATGCATCTTCTATATAACTTCTCTCCTACATATTTTATTCCAGATTTACATGTAAATTGCATGTAAATTTATTTAACTTAAGTATTTCTGTTATATAGGCATTTAAAATACACATTAATCTTAAATGCAGCCCACAGCCAATCTACAATTTACATCTACATCCCAAACGAAACGAAAGAACGAAAAAGTTTAATTAGTTTAACTCAAGCGAAATATTCAAGAGTAATATTTCAAAAAGTGAAGCTAAAATTACTCTCAGTTACATAAGCCACTTGGCAACTAATACAGCCCTGTCAACCCTTCACGCGCTTTTAACTATTTCCACTGAAAGACTGATTTAACTGTGGTCGTGGAATAAAAAGCCACTGTGAAAACGACTCTAATTAAAAATCTCAACTTTACTGATTTAAATTTTACGTTGAACCGTGTCGCACAGGCGATGGAGCGGCATGGAATTGGATTGCAATTTCAACGTTATAAATGGCTGGTCAGAATGCTTCTTCCATGAGAGACGAGTTATTTTACACGCTTATGAGTTCATATGTTACAATAAAGATGTGATCTTCAGAAGATGGCACAAGGGGGCTATATATATATATGTCATAATGTACAATCAATAAAAAATGAGCACAGCATGCACAATACAAATTATTTCATAAAATAATATTAGTAATTAGTACATAAAAATCAGTAAAAGAAGGGTAAATTTAACATGACCCATTAATATATAAATTCATGACATTCTTAGACCTTATAACTAGAAAAAAAAAAATTAGTTGGTACATAATTATACACTGACAAGGTTGATCATATTCTGCGTCTTTTTAAATTTCCCGATTGTGTCGAAATGTATATCTAATGTTTGGTTTATAAATCCATTATATTTTTTACATATATTTACAACAGAATGTACTGTTGTATTGTAACATCTGTCGTAATATATTGGTGTTGTATTTACACAAGTCCAATTCAACGGAACTCATGCGATTCAGAACAGATTATATGCGAGATTGATCGTCCAGTTTGATCTTCATGGAGGTATATCAACGCCAGCTTTTTGATAGCTTGTGATTTTGATTCGCTGGCTGTGGCATTTTATAATCTGTTCCAAATAAGTTGAAAAAGTGCATTCTATAATGATTGAACTTAGGTACCACCAATTTCAGAGGTTGGCAAATATGTCTTTCATTAAGAATGCACCGTTTATTTACGATTTTATAAACGAGGTTCGTAAAATAGAAAATGGTGTATTTTTCTCCTAAACCACTTTTTAGATAATTATAATTACTGTGATCTATATAAATCTTTAACTGCATTCTTGAATACAAATTTAAGAATAAAACTATTTATACCTTATACAGCATTTTTTTGTTTGTAACGTTCGAAAATCGAGATTTAAATTCAAAAATCGTTCTCTCACAAAACATCACCTGTATAAAGAACTTCTTCACACAATGCTTCGCTATGAATTCACAAGCATGGGTACACACCGTTGCGATAATCATTAAATCAATGCACGCCGTGAATACTGAATCCATCAATTTATTTATCGGACAACCAGCCATTGCTCATCTCGATAGGGGAGTGTAGACGATACATTATCACGATATATTTGTAGTAAGAGAGCTCGCGATTCGGTTAAATAAGCCTCGTATTTTTTTTTCTTTTTAAGGTTTAATCCATATCTAATATTTAATACGGTAACTTGTAAATAAGAGTAATTTAATTTAAACAAATATAATTAGGTATTCGTTTATTAATATATAGTTGGAATAAAAAGATTATTAAATATAACAGAAGAAGCTATACATTTACGTACTGTTTTGTGTATGACTTTTATTAATTTTTTGCGAGCTATTCTTGGACTTAAAACAGTGGTGGCTCAGTGGTGAGACTCTCGGACTTCAAAATCGGTAAGTCGGGGCTCGTGACCGGGCGAGCGTGCAGGAAATAAATTGATTTTTCAATTTATCTGCACATGTAGACAACATCACCACTGCTTAAAACGGTGAAGGAAAACATCGTGAGGACATGCCGTCCAAGAATAAAAAGTTCGACGACATGTGACATCTGCCAACCCGCACTTGGCCAGCGTGGTGGATTATGGCCTAAACCCTCATAGGAGCCTGTGTCCCAGCAGTGGGAACATATATACGCTGATGATGATGATTCCTGGAATGTTTGTTTTATAAGTTTTGATGAAATAGTGAAGGTATTCTATCAGCCAGCTCACTACCTATATTTTACTAAGCTCATATTTCCTGCCAGTAAGCTCTTGGCTCGCTTTGTACACGGTAGCTTTTATTTCGTGTCAAGCAATTATGTGCCTAATTGACCTATCGTTTTTTCATAGCCTTTTATTTTGTGAAAGATTCTCTTTCAAAGTGGCCTACTTTCAAAGTAAATTTCAAATGAACAGATACTATTAAACGAACTTTTATTGTAACTATATACTGGATTTTTTTATATATAAACAAATCCATATCAATAATTGAATTTTTCTTATATTTTTGTTAATGTTATAAGAAGGATTCGTCCTATCTAGATTATAAATAACTAGCAGTTCGCCCCGGTTTCGCCCGTGGTACATTTGCTCGGTAAAATGTATCCTATTACAGTCGGGAATAATGTAGCTTTCTTTTGGTGAAAGAAATTTCAAAATCGGACCAGTAATTTAGGAGCCTTTAGGATACTAACAAACAAAAAACTTTTCCTCTTTATTTTAATATAGATTAAAATAGAATTTAAGAATCATGTCACATTACATACGTTAGCTAAAATTATGATTATACATTTTTATACTACACGTATGCAATAATATTACAATTCTAAGAACAATGCACATAAGGAAGGCATAGCCATTATAAAACCAGTACGTGTTTCCAATTGTTATAGAACAGAGCTGCACTGCAATTGTAGTCTGCTGTAAGAAAAATATAAATAGTAATGCTGTATATGAGATTGATAATTCAAAATATGGAATTTACCCTCATGTACAATAAATGTGCCCTTGGGGTTGATTTTCCAAATTCAAATTCAAAATGATTTATTGTGATTCACAGGTTATAAGGAAGTTATTACATTATATAAAGATCAATCGAAATATAAATCGATCCGTTCCACTTTCACCTAGAATTGATGGTTTAGAATTTAAGAAACCTGTTCAGTGCTTCATTCAAATAATGTTTCTTCTAATTCAAAAATACATTAAGTAAGAAGATACATAATATTATAAAAACACGGAAAAATATTCACGAAAATGTTACTTACAAATAAACCAGACAAATTGAATATGAATCGTCTAATTCTTACATATTTTGCTAATGCGCATGAGTCTTAACGTGTGGGTTAAATGGTTGTTTTATATTCCCATTCTGGAAGCATTCTTTCGAAAGTTCTTATAAAAAAATGTATGGTTCTCCGATATCTATCTGAGAACCTGAGACTGAATTACAATAGTCCTTAACTACAATTTGGGAAATGAGCAAAACTCCTTGAAGGCACACAACACAACCACTAAATAAAAATATGTAATGAAGGCAACTGGCACACTGGCAACACAATTGCAAATAAAAAGCTTAACGCATGTCACCTACGAATGTAATTCAGCAAATGTATTTCAATTGTTACGTGGGTTTGTCTCCTTATTGTACAAAAATATGAGGTAAGTATTGCATCATTGTTGAATTCTTAATGTTGTGACTCATCATGAGTTGCAAATTAAAGTAAAGCTTCAACACAGATAACATTATGATATTATGTTTATATATTATAGTATTCTATACTAGTAGCTTCAGTCAGCTAATCGATAGGTTATTTTATAATTGTTGTGTTATTGGCGACACTAGTTCTCAATCAGCTGAAATATTTAATATATATTATTAGACTTATACATATTACTGAAGAACTCTGTAATTTTTTGGCATTTAAAAGCATCGTTGAAAACAATATGCAATTATTATTTTTAACAAAAAAAACCGTTTTCTAATTGTCAGAAATACCACCTGTACTGTATGTACCAAATTTAAAGCCACCAGCTTTCAAATGAAAAAAAAAATCTAAAAACGTTTCTCCCAATACTTACAATACAACCTTATGAGATAACAAACCCAAATATGTAGTCGAATTGATAACCTTCTCCGTATTTAAGTCGGTTTAAAAAGAAAAGTTTCGAGGAATATTCCCGAACAAAATGCTCCATGACCAAAACATAAATACGGTTAAATTTTGTGCAGCTGTGTGTCGTATCCGACCTTGAGATAGTGCCGAATTCAAATCCTACATTTTGCCTGACTGCACACACTGATTGACATTTTGGTTTCGCTATATTTCTCTCGGCTTTATATAGGCTTAAACAAACATGCTTTTGTTGTTTTATACTTAAAATAATGGATATATCTTATAAAATAATAAGTTATTCAATATTATATGCATACATTACGTGTTGCGTGGAATTAAACGGATAACAATTTATCAGTTTCAGTTATATTAATACTTGGAAGCAATAGACTACTATTGTGAATTAACTCAGATTGTCCGTTAATCATACGCATCAATAATTCATTCACTGTTCTATTCCCGAACAAATCTTTAAATATAACTATATTTTTTACAATGCAACTAGCATAACCGCCCACGCGTTGCTGTGGCTGAGTAATAATATAAATTATTGGGATAATTAATCGAAATAAAGACTATCCTATATCTAATTACACATAAAATGCCAAATTTCACCAAAATCAGTTGAGTTCGTGAAGAGTTCATTGGGGACATACATAATGACACTGGATTTTTATATATTAAGAAAGATGGAACTGATATGTCATAGTAGAAAATAAGCGTGTATTGTAGGTTCTTAGGTTCATATACTAGATGTTTTGTCAAATAGCTCCTTCAGATCTAACATAAAAGCTATTGTAACACACGTGTACATTTCTACACTGTATCATGATTATGTTAGGACGGCTATAGACGGACGTTTGTGAATAAAGTATTGTTATTTATAAAGTCACAGTCAAAGGAATAAGCGAGATATATTCATATAGTGAAGATAAAATTCAGATGCTTTTAATTAAATAAAGATAGCGATACTTTAAGTTACTATTATCTAACGATTAAAGATACATGAACCTGTAACTGAACCTTAGGATAAATAATTATAATTAAACGCGAACCGCCTTACCTAATTTTTTTAAACACATTCTGTGAACATTTATGTACGAACTTATTGTATATAAGCGTTTATAACTTTTCTCAGTACGTGTCTAATGATAGAATATATCAATCAGATTTATATATAGTATAAATAATGTTAAAATAATAATCAACCAGTTTTGCGAATCTCGATAAATCATAACAATCCTTCTATCTACTCAAATTTTAATCTAATATATAAAATTCTCGTGTCACAGTTTTCGTTGCCATACCTTCCTCCTCCGAAACGGCTTGACCGATTTTGATGAATTTTTTGTGCTTATCCGGTATCTATGAGAATCGGCATCAAACATCTATTTTTCATACCCCTAAATGATAAGAGTAAGGCAGAGCAGCGTTTGCCGGGTGCAGTTAGTAATCTATAAAGATTTTGTAGTCGCGAAAGTTTCACATACGAAATATTCAACTAAAAACCGTGACGTTTAAACCACGAAGTGTAAGACAACTTATAGTTTGCCTTTCATGGAACAAGTGGTACGAGAAACTGCGATTACTTGAAGCGTTGCGGTTGGAATGCACTTTTTATGCTACAGATAGTGACGAATACGAATTTTTCTTTGACGAACAATGTTTTCAAAAAAAGACTGTAAACATACCGTGTATTCTATTCGTATGAAGATACTCTAAATAGGTCGGTCGATCATTTAAGGTTATATATTCCGATTGAATCTGTATACCGTTATCCGTAATTTGTGTATATAAAATAGTATGTTACGTGTTTATTACATAGTATGATCAGAAACAGTAAATATAGTAGAAGTTTTGTGTTATTTTTATGTATGTATAGGTATTACATACAGTATCTTGCCTCATCTCTATTAAATGGTTACTAGATAAGAAACATGCTTGAATTCTAAACATTCTATCAAAATTTTTAAAGAGTTCTTCTATATTAATGTATTATACATTAAGAGTAATGTATAAATTATGGGCAATTTTCATTTTAATCTTAAAAACTGTTCCTAGGTAAAGGTAGAAAATGTATAATCGTGTTCAAAGCAATTTATTGCAGTACCTAATTAGGTCCAGCATTAGGTCACACGTCTAATAAGTTATTCGACCTCAAGCCCGCCAAATATGGTGCGCGGAAAGACATTGTCCAACAACATTCCGTAAGCAGCTCCAAGCCATTCTGTAGGGCTGTCTAAAGTTGATTTTTAGCTGACATCTAGGAACGAAGATTATGTTTTTACACGCTTTTTATTAGCTTCACCTGTATGTTTGTATGTTTGTTTGTATGTTTGTTTGTTTGTAACCGACTTCTTTGGGCGCAATTTTGACCCACTTTAAACGGCCAGATTTCGTTCAAACTTTGTAGATTTATTGAGGACCGATGACAATACATTAATTTGATAAAATTATTCCATTTTTCAATTTGCAAAATATGATTTTTGTTAAAGTGTGTTTTTTAGTTTTTTTAAACTATTATTATTTAACACTAATATTGAACAAAAGTAATTAGTTCTCCTTATTTTTCTCTGTACATTCGGTTGTGTGGAAGATTTTTTAATTGTTGTAATATTATCACACTCGTCACTCCTGTATCCATGTGGGATACAGGTCGCTTACGAGAGTCATGACGCTCAAAGGCGGTTTGATATCTTTTAGTTTTCGGACATTTAGTTTTAGTTGTGATATTTTTAAATAATAAAGAAAAAAATATTACTACCTACCAGAATTTAGGATATATTTATGAGTATTTTATATTCGGTTCAGTGATTAAGGCCCCAAGTAGGGACCCGCATATAAAAAAATATTAAACGCCATTACCTTTTATAGAAACCGGTTGTTAATTTCGTTCGTGCACCAACCCTTATTCAATTCCTTACTGTAAATATTTGAGCGGTATTCTACAATATTTATGTCGGTGACTTGACTTGTTCTAGCGTTTACCTCTGCCACAGATAATATAATAGCATAATAGTATATTTTAAGATACGTTTACTATATTTTTATAATATATATCGTTCAAGAAAATAGAAGATAATGTAGAAAAATTACTACATACGAAAATTTTGGATCGTGTTATTTTATACAATAAAAAAACCGTTAGCCAGCGGAGTTGGAAACCACATTTGAATAAAACCGTCAAAAAGTTTGCTTGCGCTTTAATAGCAAATCTGTGGAAAGCGAAAATGCAGAAATATAAAATAAATGCATATAAACGGATAGACAAAACCCGTTAAAGGATTTGATGCATATTTTGCGTGAATAAAAATAATATCTTTATTTACTGTTTAATTTAACTTTATCTATAGTATAGTTTAGATATTTCAACGTCTCCGTATGACTTCAACATACTTGCGACAATCCTATGAAGTTAAATAAAATATAATAGTTTAAAAAAACTAAAAAACACGCTTTAACAAAAATCATATTTTGCAAATTGAAAAATGGAATAATTTTATCAAATTAGTGTATTGTCATCGGTCCTCAATAAATCTACAAAGTTTGAACGAAATCTGGCCGTTTAAAGTGGGTCAAAATCGCGCCCAAAGAAGTCGGTTACAAACAAACATACAAACAAACATACAAACAAACATACATACAAACATACAGGTGAAGCTAATAAAAAGCGTGTAAAATTAACCTAATTTAACCCAATTACTTAAGTTTTACAACGAGTCTTTTCAAAATAATTCCTAAAAATTCCTTTCTAATTCTTTTATTTACGATATTGTATAAACTAGTCTCATACACAACAAAATAATTGAACAAAAATCACATAAATTGCCTCGTGTAACATCAAGGATCGAGACAAATGTCTTCGCACAATAATGAAATATAAAATTCCCGCCAATTAAAAATAAAACGTTAAAAGCTGCTTTGTTTCTCCGATTGCCACGTGCTTTCCGCCTCACAGGAGCACTCTTAAAGTGCTTCTATTGAAGAAATATGCAATGAAATATTCAAGATCAATGCATTCGGTCCTTGAATATTCAATTATTTCTTACGTTTTGATATGAAATACATTTACTTTGTGATTTTTTTTCAATTCATTCAGTTCTTTGTTCATTTGAAATACATATCTCAGACCTTCACTTAAATCTATACATAATCATATAGAGTTTCGATTTAAAGAGAGAATTTTGAAGAAAAACGTTTCTCAATTCGAACTTCTGGTTCGATTGAAAAACGTTTCTTGTATTGAATTGTCTATTTATTGAGGAAGAATGTAGGCTATATTGTTACGTGGGAGAAACCGCGGGGCATAGCTGGTATACTAGAAAGGGAGTAAATTTACACATAGAAATGTTAAATATATATCGTTGGATGTATGTTGTTTCTTAAAGGCACTACTCACTTCATATAATAAATAGAAACTTCCACTAGATAAAAGTTCCCAGTATTCGCTTATTTTATTACGCTCTCTCCATTTCCTACATTTTATAGCATATTTTATTTAAACAGTAATTCCTTAAATATTCAAGGAGTCAAGGTTGAAAAAGCTTAGTTAGTTTTCTTATCGCTGAAGCTTTAGATGTAAAGCCTTTTACACTGATTGCATTTTCATGCACTTTAACTTGAAGGCTCTGCCTCGTAAATTGAAAACATAAGAAACTTATATTCCGTTAAATTGGGTGATAAAAAGCATATATCTTGATCTTGTAATATTTATAAAAGCGTTTGTTTGTTGCGTTTCTATTTCCTACTTCCTATTTATCCTACTAAATAATTTTTTTTTACTAAATAAAAAGTTTGTAAAGATGTGTGTGTGTTTGTTGCTCTTTCACGCAAAAAAAGCTGAACCGATTGCAATGAAATTTAGTACGTAGACAGATGGACAACTGGAATAACATAAAGGCAACTTTTTATCTCGATATTCCTACGGGATACGGACTTACGCGGGTGAAACCGCGTGGCGCAGCTTGTGAAGAAATAAAAATGAAAGATACGTTTAAATTTATTTGTTGTCATGTTGTATGGAATCTATAGTATAAATAATATAATTATTTACGTAAAATTTTCAGAAACACACAATATTATACATACGTTTATGTTAAAGTAATACTACAAAAATTTACAGTGTAAAGGTCGTATTTACATCATATCAGAAGAAATTTCCTCGGGAGTGAGCTGTTTTTCCGCTGTAAAGAAGGGCATATATCATTCTCTACTTATCTCCCATCTCCACACACTAAAATCGTATCATAAGATCGCTCCGTCGTGACTTAAAAACAAACACACACTTTCGCATGTAACATTTTTAAAGCTTCTTTATTTGTATATCATATTTTACAAAATAAACTCTCTACAACCCTCCCTGTTGAATAAACCGTTTAAGTTGCAACTTCGAGAATGAAGAAGTTCATTGTTGTACTTTATAAATTAATTTTATTCCTGCAGCATGGCGTCTGTGCAACAGAAATGTATTTTTTTTATTAAAAATACAATTCACGCTGAGAAAATAAATTTTCCCTAAGGAGAAGTGCGGGTACGTGTTTAAAAGGCAACAGTTGTAAAAAATAATCGCCGCTTAATACAATTCTTGTATATATATGGGTGCATTCTTTCCTATTGTATCGACTTTATTGGATTATATGATACCCGTTTCAAAAGATTATTGTAGTGTTTAGAATTCCTTGAAAGTTGTATTGGGTAGGACGTACATTTAGTATGGATTTATCTGTGAAATTATATAAAATATACGTTTTTCCCAATTTAAATACGAAC
This sequence comes from Zerene cesonia, assembly GCF_012273895.1. Taxonomy (NCBI): domain Eukaryota; kingdom Metazoa; phylum Arthropoda; class Insecta; order Lepidoptera; family Pieridae; genus Zerene; species Zerene cesonia. Next base: position 9,203,623 of record NC_052114.1, read on the forward strand.
GTGTGAATACAATAAATAAGTCGGTTTTGTTATCTCATGAACAAAAAATAATTCAAATTTAAAACTAAAAAATTCAAATTTAGAATTAAATGTATTAAGCAAGGATTTCTTTGCATCAAATATATATATAATTTTTATAATTTCTTTAAATTTAAACATACGAAAAACAATTTGAGTTTGACAATAATTTGAAAAAACTTGTAACATTAATGTACAAAGCTGTTGCTTTTTTTAATAATACAATTAAAATAATATTCGAATATAGGTTGTGTTCGTTTCGCTAACAAAATCACGTACTGTCAGAGGTGATATTCGTTTATTAAAAACATCGGCCGTGCCGTATTTTATACGACATAGAAGCAATGACAAAAAGTGCACTTATAGTACATAGTATAAAACAAAGTCGATTTCTCAGTCCCTATGTCCCTATGTGTATATCTTTAAAAGTACACAACGGATTTGATGGGGTTTTTTTAATAGATAGAGTGATTCAAGAGGAAGGTTCGAAGGAAGAAATAATAATATCTTTTAAACTACTGCCGCGGTTTAAAGCTAGTTTAGTATAAATTTGATGTATATAAATGAATAAAAAGAAACCTTTTTCGTCTGTTCATTATTTATAATTAAAGTCAAGCATTGATAATCCTTAATTTGTTTCTCAATGAAAATCAATGGAAGTATGTAGTAATAAATGAAACATATCGTTATATTAAAAACCTGCATATTTTATTGAACTATTAGCGGTTCTCGTCGCTTTTGGTGGTCAAGTACCCATATACGGTGAAAGAATTTCTGAAATACGTTCCTGAGATTGGCGCGTTCAAACAAACAAACAAACTCTTCAGCTTTATTTTATTAAGTATAGATGGCGAACATTTACCATTTTGTGAGTTATTACCTCTATTCTGTTATCTGTACATTAAGATAACTAAAGACCAATATAAATTACATAATTATAGCTGACCTAATTAGATAAGATACTTAGTAGTAGGTATTATTTAAACACCCAGGTATAATTTCAGAATGTTAGTTCAAAATTTAACATTATTCACCATCAACTATCAACATATTTTATACATAAATGTTTATTTGAGTGGGAAGATATAGAGATGGCATCTTCTAGTTTATCTAGATCATCTCTATATCTTTATTTATATATCTATCTATAAACCATAACAAAATTAATTAATATAATTGTAAAATACGGATAATGCTTTTGAAATACGATCTTTATTTTTTGCGGTCAGTATAAGGGATGTGGTGACTTCAATTTGTCATAGTAAAATGCTTTGAAATTAATATGATCGCAGTAGAATAAGAATATTCTAGTGTTCTATATTTATTATATAGACCTTTAATTAATCATGTTTAATAACAGAACATATCATCATCTATGAGTATGCTGAAAATAAATGATGTTGCATTAATGACCGTTATTTAAAACGAAAAAATCGGTAATTAATATACTCATAGTATTTTCTTGTGTTTGGTTTCACGCGAGTATTATACATTTAGAAATTAAAAACGGGGTCAGTCTCCCCGTGACCACGCTCGCTGTAAAGTGTTCGAAACGTCGGGTTAATAATATAATGAATAAATCGCGTTTAAAATCCGTTGAAAAGTTTTTAATTTCTAAATTAATATACTCGTTTATTCTTAAATATCAATTACCGATTTCTTCGTTATATTAGTGTAGATTTTTGCGCATTAGTAACGTTAAAATGTTACAATTTTGAATGTTTAAACACAAATTCTAGGTGTAATATTTGTGTTTGACCCACCGTTGAATATTTAAAGCGCTATTGAAAAAGCCAAGCTAAACTCGGCCTCTAAATCTGAATATTTCATCATGTAACAATATAAAACGTGAAACAAAACCCATTTTATTTTCAATAAAGTGAAGTACGCGGATTCCTTTATCCTTTATTGCTCAATATCACCAGCAAATGCATTTTATATATTTAATATAGACCCGTTGTTTCTTACCTAATACGCAAAGACAAAAATTTCATTTAACAAAGTACTCACATTTAGTCCATTCTTTAATGTTATACAAGAGAAAGATAGTGATTTTTCTTTCGTTAATTCTGATATTATATTTTGTTCGTAATGTCATCATAATATAATTATGTTAAATATAAAATTAAAGCACCTTCAAGTTATCAGAACTAGCCTAATAATAGAATTACATGGGCGGCACCAACTTTCAAATAAAGAAAGAACTTTCAAAATTGGTTCACGCTGTACAAAATTCTACTGTATTATTGAGAACCTCCCCTTTTTTTGAAGGCGCTTGAAATTAAACATGGAAGTGTAAAATATACTAAATGCAATAATAAAATTGTTATTCATTGTCGTAATTTAAAGCAGATGGCGATACTTGGACGCTTCTTTATGTCTCTACTTCAATTGCTTTCATCTAATTGACTTGTATTTATCTGGGACGGTTTAATTGCTTAATTATTTCTCGACTGCATCCAATTCCTAGTTGGACTTATTTAAAGTTTACTCATCATTAAGAGTATTTAAAATCATTGGTTGTTCTACTAATGACATACTTATTTGTATATAATTATTGATGAAATGATCTTAATAAACGCACCTGAAAGTCACATGCACAAAATCTTTAACAATAAATATCATAATTACTTTATGTTTACTTGCGATATGTTTCGGTATGTTAAAAATTCGATCACGAGGCAGGATTAGAAGTCGCGTCTTTCTCGCTATAACGCCTGTCCTCTCAGCCACCGAATCTTTTCTATTCTTTAAGAAAATCCTCGATAAAGTACTTGATTGCAATGAAACACAAAATTAAGTAACAAGTTATAAATTTACCTAAATATAATTATAATAAAATATCTAGTTATTTATCATCTCTTGGCATAAAGATCATAAAACTCATGCTACTATACTATATTGGATATACCCCTTTAAAGTAAACCTCTTAAACATGTCAAGGCTTTTAACGTTATTAATTCAAGTCTAATTGTAAATCTAGGCTATGAATAATTTTAGTCTTGCAAATTGGGTGTTTCGTATTCAGTATTTTACATAGTAACTATGTATACATATTAATCATTAGGAAACTAAAAGTGGGAGACGTAAAAAGCGATTCATTCAATGTTATTTACCTCCACATTTCAGGCATTTGACAGCGAACGCGGAATGCGGCTTCCGACAGGTGTTGTGTGCCAAAAGACAATATTGTTAAGTAGAATTTAATTGATCCGTGGAAACAGCAGGATTTAGAAGTGTTTTCATCTGAATTTTAAGTTTCAACTAAAATTTACGCTATCCTACTAATATTATAAATGAGAAAGTTTGTGATGATGTTGGATGGATATTGAACGGATTTTGATGACTCTGGACAGTGATATAACTTTCGGGTAAGAATAATACATGAGTCAGTGAACTAAAAAAACAGATCTATTATTACTGACACCATCTTTTACGAAAATTGCATAGAAAGAGGAGTGAAACTTTTGAAAACTTGTTGTTTATACACGGGATGAATTTATCATTAATATTATTTTTAATAATCTATAAAAATACATTGAGTCAATGAAACGCTCACTACCATACATTTGACTATATTTTTGTATACGGGGTCGGGGTTTTGGACCACCGGGTGACCGCTAATACATAAATTGTCGTGTCACAGTATAATTTGTTACCAAACTCAATCCATGACAGCATGACCGATTCTTTAAATTTTTGTGTGTATTTATTTTATAACTCTTTAATATCGTTTTATGTAAAGGAACTTAATAGTGAGCGTATGTTGGGTAGATCTTAAAAAAGGTCCTAAAAGTTATTTTATACTCCCAAATGACAAGGCAATAACTTTTGCTGGTTCAGCTAGTATTTACATAATTACTACTACTATACTATAAATCGTTTTCAGTCCAAAATGAATTTGGAAAACCTTTAATCTGGATGATGATATTTCTGTAACAGTAACACAATTAATACATTGTTTGACGCAATCGGTCAACCGTGTCGCCAGGGACTCAGCTATACGCCGATGAAATTAGATTCCGATTAATATTTAGTATGTAATTCACGTATAAAATCACAGTACATCTCCTGGGAAGGAAAGTGCATTGATTTTGCTTGTGACATAGTTACCAACGCCTTCGCTCTACTATTACAGTGGAAGTATATCGCAGGGAATTTTTTATTCAAATTCATGAATCTGGACATGGCTTGGAATATGATTGTGAAAGACCTGTAGTGCAGAATGCAGATCACTCCCTCCCACTGCTACTACTAACATACTACTTACTACTTTTTATTGAGGTACATCACTGTCGTTCAAACTATATTACATTCACCCGTTCTTTTATTTGTGGCATCACATACACATAGGCATATGGCATATGGCATCACACATATATAGTTCAAGTACTAAGAGTTGCTAAGCCGTATAAGCTCTGTTGAAATATCTCCAAAAACAATCTTTCGGCGACTGTGGACATGTGCAACTGGCCTATCAAAGGAATTCTTATGCCAGTTGATATCAAATTACACCTCTAATTAACAACAACATGTCGCTACAACATTACAGGATTAAGTTTAGCTAAGGCGGGTCACACGTGGCCTGAATTATCCCCAACAAAATACTTTTTCGACCTTGGACAAGGCTTTAGGTCATTTTCCATTACGGATAAACACAATATCAAATAGTCATAACGTCAGCGGTCAGTTAATATTTCATCCACGTGCCGGACAATGTTTAAATTCGATGATCAATTTGTCGATAATTTATTATTCATGGAATTATATTATGCACTGCCTTTATTAAGCAATCGTGTTTGGTATACTATATAATTTTTAACACTATCCGTTACTCGAGAACTGACGTTCAATTAATTGAATACAAAAACTCAATTGAAAACACATAAATTAACATATATAAGTATATATAACGAAGGCCTGTTTCCTTTTGCTTAACCTGCAATTCAATCTTTCTTTCCTATCGGCAATCCTTTCCTTACCCCAACGCATACGCACAATCACTACCGTTGCAAATGTTTATAAGCTTTCTTCATTAGCGAATGAAAGACTTTAAGGTGTTTATGGATCTTAAAAATATGTAATATAATTGTACTTAATTTCTATTGTGACATAAGACGAACAGGTTTAACAATATCAATAATGTTTCCGAAGATCTTTCAAATACAAAGGATTTAGTCAAAATACTCGTATATTAAGCACATTTCATCGCAAATGTCTTTAGAGATTGAAATAATATTATAAATTATTAGTAGTAAGAGGGCGAAAAAAAAACCACTCATTTCATTAAATGATCTTTTATCTCTCATTGTTGGAAAATGGTGTTTATGAATTTTAAATTTGGCCCGGTATTTACAATGTTAACTAATATGTAGAATGCCTTAAATTTTTTATCGTCCAAATGTATGAGACTCCATTTCAATAAAACAATGACGTAATATTATATTGTTTACAGTAAGAGACAAGCCCACTCCGCAATTGAAACACATTTGCTGAATTACCGTCCCGTAGGTGACACTCGTTAAATGTTTTATTTGCAATTGTGTTTGAGTTTATTTATTTTTTCATTCTTTAAAGTGCTTGCGGTTTACGTGCTTGTTGAGGGGGCGGGAAAATGATTGAAAAGGGCTGTAATAATAAAGTACTAGTTGTATTTAACTTACACAAGTAAGTTAGTAAACTTATGTTACGTAACTATCATACTTCTTTAATATTATATTGCTAGTTACATTTAAGTCAAAGAGTAAAAGAATATACGGCAATAAAATTTAAAGTAAATAAAAACATAGTGTCTTTTTTTTATTATATAGATCCCTTATATCAATCCTTTAGAAAATAATATCTAATTAGTCTAAAACTCCCGAAATTCAAACGCATATTATTCTATACAAAATATTTCTTACAGAAGTAAGTTCCTAAGTCACGCACACCAAAACCTACACTATATAGCTATTTGCAATAAAACACTTAATATCACTGTATTTCTGTATTTATTTTTATAATTAATAGTTATTTCTACAGTTGTATTTTTTAGCACACAAGTAACTAGTGACTATAAAATAATAGTTTCCTCTGGAGACCAATTTTATCCATAGCTGAAAATTGCGTTTCCCGCAATCGATATATTTTCCATAAAACTATAACAAATAAAGAGTTATGTACCTTTTAAATATGTTTATTTTTCATTAATTAACGTGTATTTTCATATTTTCATTCATAATAATAAAAACATTGCATTCTTTGGCTATATTGAATTTGTTATATCATTATGTATAGCGTTCTATTAGACGTTCATTTATTAATCGTTTTGAGGATGCTGTGTAAATATACTTATATTACAATTTGTTGCGGCACATCTCTGACCGATTTCCATCAAACACAGCTAAGGGCACTCTCAACTAATTCTCATTTCAAACAAAAATTAAAATCGGTTACTTCGATCATAACCCCGACACATATACAGACTTGTAACACTCCTCTTTTTGCATCGGGATTTAAAAACAATTTCACTGAACTGAATAACATTGGCTACTCAATAGTTATTATTGTAAAAACATAAATCCAATTTGATTAGTTTTGTATCAAAGCACAGTCGTTATTCATAACAAACAATATCATTATTGTAATGCTTTTTGATCTCTTTACATAGCCATATCTTCTACTAACAATTTTCAATATGAGTAATGGAGTATGCAAACTTAAGGATGTATGTACATTAAAATAGAATTCCATGCCATTTTCTGATTATATTACGTCGTACGTCGTTCGTATTTAAATATAATATGCAATTTTAGGTAAGCTATGTTTGTATTACAACACATAATTATATTTACAAAATTCGATCGCTAAAGCTACTAATTGAACAGCAACATTAATGTATTATTTTATTTAAGGTCTTTACGTGTTTTAAATTAATACTAATTATAAAACATATTTATATGCTGTATTGTTTTCAAAGGAAATGTGTAAAGACAAAATGCAAGTTATTTTTAGGGTAAGTTTGAAGTAATATTGGAATAAAAGTAGCGAATGAATTCTCGTAGCGATTATGTGAAACTGACAATAGATTACAGTGTACCATTTTGAAGTGATGGACAAGAATGAAGAGATCGCAGAGAGAATAGTATTGTCCTCCTATGGGACAAGAACGAAATATTGACCATATTGTGGAATTCTTTATCATACATTTGGAATTATTTATTGCAATAAAAGATTATTTATTTTATTAAATATAACAGTTCATTGTGACATACATAATTTAAATAAGAGTTTAAATTTAAACACAAAAGTTCTTTGAGCAGCCTTGAATGGGTACACAAGAATGGTTCAAGTATGACATGTTATATTATGACAAGGGTTGGGACTTGGGAGAAGGCAGCTCGGTGACGTCACGTATCAAAATCTGAAGCATTAAAGGTGATTAAAGTTTCTGCATGTAGACTCCAAGATACATGACTCACACACACACTCAGAAAACGTTTAAATAGGACAACATGTGACACTCTTTGTTCTCGTTCTCTAAGAAAATAATAAAAATCATGTAACACAATGATATTTAAAAATAAGTATACTCGGGCTTTTCACATTGAACCATAGTTATTCATTGTTCTACATTGGTTGATAGGTATATAAGCATTTTCACGAGGGTTCCAATATTTCTTTTACGTTAAAACTTTTTGTGTGCACCTCATTTATACGACCTTTGTTCAATAATAAAAACTTAAACATATCTCGCTTCCACCTTAATAAATGAGCCGATTTTGATGTATTATTTGCAAGACATTTTTTGGAAAGATTTATTGCGTACTATTTGCTAGTAGATCAACAAATGATTGCTCTGCACTATTAGTAATTCTAATTCGAATTTAAAATTTGAGATTATCATTAGTATTATCTCTTATTATTGTCAGATTATCATAATCCACGCTTTGAGTTTGACTAAAAGCAAAGCTTAATAGTAAAGCAACGCGTGTAGCTTATACAAGACAAAACTTGTAAGCAACATAAACTGGCCTTTCATGTGCCCACGCGATCTTTTTGCCTATGGTCGTGAAGTCATCGTCCACCCACACCGGTTTGGTGACATAACGTGGAATATAACCCATTATTTATATTAATCTTGGATTCTTGCAAGGTTAAAACCAGATTTGGATTCGCGTTTATCTAGAGAATCTTCGTACGCTCTCCGTGCTATGGCGTAAAACGTAACTCAGTATAATTCGTACGGTAATGTCTATACTATAATTTTGCAATATTTTTTACATAATAATGATAATTATTATACTAATAATGTTCATTGAATATCAAAATAAATATATTCAGATCCAACGGTACTCAAGGCCATTTCTTTCAGACTAAACAATTGAATTTGATAATATTTTGACAACAGTATGCACCTCTACTCAATTTCTCTGCACGATGACAAATAAAAAAAACTTTTTGCTTTTTTGTTAAAAACAACTGAAAGATCTATATTTATCTGTGTGCGGATTTGTCCCGAGCCGTAGTTTAACCCCAGCATTTAACCGTGAAAACGTTTCAACCGAACTAGGTTACTTTTAACTTTTTTTTTTTTTTGATTAGATTGCCCAAAAATACCTGGAATCGTTTAAAAGAGTGGAAAAGTTTTAGTTAGTTATGTTGATGAGTATGTAGTTTAGTTGTACACAATACTTAAAGTAACTCGCGTCTCAATGTTTCATCGTACAAAAACAATCAGTATTAACCAAACATTCAAACAATGTTGCGAGTTTTCTTCGTATAGATTATTATACGATTATCGTATTTATACTAACATATTATACGTGTATATATATGACGATTCCAAAGCGCTTCTAATAGAAGTTTAGTTGAATAAGTATTTGAATATGAAGTATATATATTTTCCATGAAATAACGCTTCGATATTTCGGTAGAAAAAGAACGCTCTTCTTCAGAAAACGAGAAGCGAGCGGATAGCTTCTTTTTTTCACTTGTTACAGCAATACTCATTACATTCCAAGAAAAGTTAGCACCCGCACCCTCTTCACTTCCTTTCTGAAAAAATTGGTCTAAAGAAATCTACTAGCAGTCAAGAAGCAGTGCTCAGTAGTGGACACCTTAGAACTAAAACGAGAAGTCAAGTATCTCCATCTATAAATGAATTAATTTCTCAATTTATCTACGCCTTACACACAACACCAGTGCTCGAAACGGTGCAACAATAAACCAAAAGTATGTTTAAAGTTAAAGTAACTGATTTTTTGGCATTAAATAAATATTTTGAGTGCTTTTAATGCGCATCAACATGTCGATATCAACACAAACATTTAACAACAACATACATTTTATCTTTTAGATAGCAAAATCGGATGATATAAAACCAAAAATACAGGACCATTGATAGATGGATACAAAGACACATAATTAATTAATTATTACGTATAAAATTTACATAAGAAAAGATACAACGCAATAAAAAAATATAAATGACGTATCGCCAGGCAGCTATAAAATATGTTTTATAAGGTAATTTAAGATTTACTTACCAAATCAAAATACATTTTTTTCATTCGACAAATTTATTGAAGTTTCAGTGATGTAGTTCAATTTCCAGACACGAGAAACATGTCATTAAAACACACATATCATTAAGCTGCCGCCCTTAGAGCAATTAATCCGATATCTATATTTAGTAGAACGAGACTGCATTTCTTGTATTTGTTTGAAACGCTTTAAATTCTAACGATACTATTTCAACTGATTGAAATAGAAACCCGTTGCGATGTTAACATTTTAATTGGTTCCCTTTAATTTGCGGTTTAATACCATTTGAAGGTTTTTCTTCGATTTTTTATATTATGTAAAATGTTGCTTGCCATTGTATGTATTTATGCTCTTTTTCAATATTTGTTGAACATTGATTTGAATCTATCTCTGTACCGAATTTTAAAAATACTGATACGATAAGCTGGTTTTACGTTAAAAATTAGCAAACATCCATGTATCCATCCATCCATATTCACAAACTTTCGTGTTTTTAATTCTACCTCACCCGTGGTATGTTTTTGTCTGCATAAGAATCTTCGTTGTGCCTCATCAAAAAACATAAAAAAAATAAAACAGATTTCGACGTCAACGATTTAAAATAAACATATCGTAAGATATATTACATAAACAGTAGGTACAGAAAATCAATTCATATATTCATTTTTAACAGCGCCAATAATGAATATAGATATGGCATTACTGTCACGCTTAACAAATAATTTTTACAACTTTCCTCTTCCGGATAAGAGAGGGAGTTATTATCGGATGCATCGATTCTCTTTACCACTATATAAATTAGTATTATTTACAACTAATAACGTTATTTTACAAAAGTGAAACATGCGTCAATATAATATGAAGAACATTTTAATTTATTTATGCATTCATTATGTATCGTGTTATAAGGCTTTTACCACTAGGTGTTGAAATGTTAGAAAACTTTATCGGTAAATTGTGGTTGAAGGTTTAAAAGCGTGAAAACACAGATATAGATAATTTTATCGCCAAACAACCAAAACGTTCATCAAAATGAGTATTATGAACGTCATTAAAGTAGTACCAATAAGTATCATCAAATAATATTTATTTACTAGCCTCAAGTAACATCTTATTTATGATCCGTATCTTCTTCTTCTTATTATCAGTATCTTCTTTTCAAGTATCTCGGCTAACCCGAGATAAATAAAAAAACATGAAATAACTATTATTAACAAAAAACTAAACCACTTCCAAAATTTCAAATCTAGACCAAATTTATATGAGAGCACATGGTAGAAACCAACATACAATTAAAAAAAGTATCACTAAATTGGTTCACCTCGCCGAAAGCGAGGTAAGAAAGCCAAAAAAATACAGTCGAGTTTATAAGCTCCCCGTTTTTTAAGTCGGTTAGAAAAATATGCCTATACCACTAGCTATGTGAATTGATGTTAAATACTGGACCCAGATTATAGATTAAAAAATATTTGCTATATTCATAATTGTCGTCTAACTCCCCTAGAACTTAAATCATTAGAAAGACGAATCTGTAATAGAGACTTAAGTAGATAAAGAAAGAAATATCCAGTCTACTCTATATCCATGCATGGCATATATCAACTGTCAAGCAGCTTTCAAGTACTTGTTTTGTTTCTGTTACAGAACTTCCCGTGCTCAGAGTGACAAAGAAAAAATTCCATTACTACCACTGGATCTACATTGTCTATGGGAAATGAGGAAGCATTTCATAAATGAAAAGGTCAGCTATGTACCTTGTATTAAATACAAATCGTCGTTAAATACATGGTACATAGCTCACCTTCATAGACAACGATTATTCCGTGTATTAATTTTCAAGAGAGTTTGTTTTGTTGGAGGTTTTCAATTTGACTGGGTAAAGCAATTTTTATTTTCCCTTTTTAATTTAAAAACTTGTGTCTTTCATATGGTATGGTGGGTATTAAACCTAGATCAATCTAGACCTCATCAGAAAGCAATGTGATTAAAAATGATCAAAAACATAAGCGAGCTAAATAAATAGGAGCTGAGGAAAGTTTGTTTGCCTCCACATAAAACCCACTTCAAATTAAACATCTGAAAAGTTGCAGAGATACGGAACAAAGGCGAAGCTATGCTATTGCTAGTTGAAGTTTTAACTTCAAAATTTCACGGACTTTTCTA
>NC_052114.1:9216328-9238164 GCF_012273895.1 Zerene cesonia
AACTATTGCACTCGCATCGCATTGACGTCTGTTCTTTTAAAAATATTGAAAGGTGATGTGAACAGTAAGTCGGTAGAAACAAGATAAGCGCAGTGAGTGTCAACAATGACTCAACGACAATTACTGTGAAATTGTGAACAATATAAATTATTCTGTTTTATTAAAAGATGACCTTAGAGGTCTCGCTGGTTATTGTTATAGTGTTATCGCGTTTGTGTATTGACTATAATTTGTATTCAATTCGCAAAAGGTCCTTCGATAATATATTGATGAACTAAAATTCATGCAAATTTAAATTGATATTTAAATCAGATTGACAGAAGCGTGACAGTCTATATTCATATTTATAATCATATTAATAATAATTCTCAAAATATTTAAATAATAATAATATGAGTAAATTGGGAAGAGCATATCATACTTATATAATAAAAAATAACCAATCTGGCAGACAAATCTAATGCGGATCAGGTAGCACCAATGCATTGTAAATGTTACATAATTTATAACAATATCTCAACGCTAGAACGCCAAATAAGTTATGACAGCAGCCAAATAAAACTAAAAATTTCATTCTGCACCAAGATTTTTGGATAACGGCCAATTTCAATTACACCCCGTCAGTTATGCTTTAACTTAATACTTTTATGTCTATTGTTGTGTTAAAAGTTACAAGTGTGGTTTCTTTTATTTCAACTGGATTCGTTCGAACATCTATTGGCAGTTTTCAAGGATTTAAAGTGAACTAAATTGATAGTTGTGCTCGTTCATTGTTAGATTTCAATCGATCTTAATACGGAGAGGACGTGAAATGGTTTTTATTTAATTATAGATATAGAAAGAGGCAGATATTTATCTGAATGCGCAAATGATCAAATGTTGAATTGAAAAGAATCTTTCGTATCTTCATAGTAGTCAAGTATACTGTTAACATATGTTGAATAAATCCATGGGTTCTTGTGTTTATAGCCAGGTTACCAGTAGGAAGACACAGTGTCGAATAGAACACGTTAGAGATGTTTATCATTGGATAAGTCAAAAGGAAATACACACATGTGAAACTGACGTGGGGTTGAAGGACAATATCCAGAAGTCATAAAGAAGAAATATATAGAAGGAAGTAATTTTCTTCAAATCTCGTTGCAATTAGCGGTAGCGCAATGCTGCTACTCACATTCGCAAGAATTCGCAAACCCTCAAGTGTCCGACGGCATTGAATTTTTTTTTCATGCAAAATCGCAAAAAATCCTACATTATACAAATCCTTTGCATGTATGTGAGTTATTCGGGTAATGTGTATAAGTATTTTTGTCCTTGAATCTAATTTACAAGTACGGCAATAATAGGATTATTTATGGACAGACTTCTGAATTCATTAATATTGTCCGAAGAAAATAAGAAAACACACCTCACTAGAATTTTTATTCCTGCATTTACTTAATGTTCTGGATAAACGTTGCTTTAGCTTCCTTTCTGTTACAAATTACAAGAATACATTACACCGCACGTCTGATCTCCATGAAGGCATAATTACAACTGATGAATACGAAAGGTGTATTAGCATTTTGAGCATTGTAGAAGGTAAGTAATTGTAGGTTTATATATTTATTTGAAGGTAGTTATTGTTGATTATCTAGAAGTTTGAAACGAATAGCAAAGTTTTATGTTTGTCAGAAGACTTGACTGACTTATTCCATACGTTACAGTTTAGAAATTGTTGGAAAGTATGGAATAGTACACTCAACTGTTTTAATGGCGTTGCATTTTTTGTTACGCTCTGATTACATCATCAATTGATACTTGAGAAAACTTATTTAAATACGAATACAGTTTCATATATTTTTACCGTTTTATTTTTATCAAATAATTTGAAATCCAAATATATATATGCCAATTCTAATGTTGAGGCATCAATTAGACTTCTACTAGTTTTCATATATAGCATAAGTTTTAGTTGTCTGTTATATTTTTTTATTACATTAGCAGACCTAAAAAAGCGTATACTGTCAACTTTATATTCCAAAATCTGCACACATGGACAAACGCTTATATGAACTCTTATTATTAAATAAAATTCGATTGAATATCTGTTTTTTTTTTTACTAACTAAATCAACATAGTTTGCTTATTTTACTTTACACTAACATTAAACAGACCCAGTGTGAAAGAACCCTAAGCACGCGTCCAATCCTCACACAAATTTATTTAAATCGTGTTATAAGCTGTAAGTATCAAGAATACCGTTAGCTGAAATCCCGACACGATGCAGTCACGTTGCTTATGTAACTAACGAGTCGAGTGTAGATTTCGCATCATTTTATAGTCGCTTCATACAATGGACTTTTACCCTTCGAATATTCGCATTCATTGAATCGAAAGGATTTAAGTAGGTGCATTTGAAAATGTATCTTCGAATTGTGGTCTGTCGATAGTTGATAAAGTATGGACGCAAAACTTTCGAGAACTCTTGAATCTCGATTTTCCTTGCTATTAGGCACATTATAATAGAGTATGAAATTCAATATAACCCTTATTCACTGTTTTTCAGAAGCATATTGAAACAAAGGAGAAACAGTAGGTAAAAAATTCCAGCAGAATATTATATAAAATATACAGTAACTTTCAAGATATATTTAAGGCAAAAAACATAAGTGAATATTGCATTATAATTCCATCCACATTAACCAGAAGTATAATTTACGGAAGTCCTATAACTAGACACTCCCAGTAATTTCGCTTAGAAAGTAATCTACTGCGTAGACCAGGAATCCATTACTTAGATAACTGCAATTTGCTGAGTTTAAATTAATATAACGGTATAAAAGCAATATTATGCTAACGAGGCTAAACTCTAGGCTCATAGGTGCGACAGAGATTGATCAGCACCGCATTGACCACATCTGTGATTAACTTGACCTAAAGATGTCGCAACTTCGACTAAATTTAGTCCTAAGTATCTACTGCTAAACGAAGCCTTTGTGTGAAACGTAATTGCTTTTATAGTCTGTTCGATTTAATTCGAGGAAATACATTTTTTTGTTTTATACTTCTTCGATTAGTCTATTATAACATCGTTACGTTATATGTGTTTTACAACCGGCTAGATACATGATTATCATCATCATCATCATCGTCAAATTATCACAAACAAATTTGCATCTTTTCATCTGAGTAATGATGTATATTTGTAGCTCACCTTCTTTAACAAAAATGCAAAAGTAAAATGCAAAATTTGAAGAAGGAGATCTCCTTTCCTCAGACATAGATTAAGCGCAGAAGTGAAAGGTACAAGTAGCTAACACCTCTTTGATGGATGAACATCATTAAAGCCTGTACGATCATTACATTGGATAAATCCGACTCATATTAGTCGCCATTATTAACATGATTGCCTTTGATTGTATGCGAAATTCGCAATTGCACGATGAATGTTCTGTCGAATTAAACATTATATGTATTGGAGAGATATATCAACCGATTTTAACGCGAATTGTTTGGTATTTAATTTAGTGTAAAGAACCTTGGAACTTCAATTTGTTATTTAATTGAATTCTATTTGAAACTTATATAACCATTGAGCTATTGATGTTAAATCATATATGCTCTTGTTATTCAAGCATTAATACAAAATAATGCATTTTATGTTTAGTAGATGCAAAGCCTTTTGGTGACAAATTAGAAACTGATTAGAAATAAAATCTCAATTGTTCGCTTTCTGAAGAGCGAGATAAAAGCGAGTCAACTCGTCACAGATAAAAAACCATCAGCTGATTAAAACAAGAAATTTTTGCATAGATAATAAAGCACTCATCGTAAACAAAACATTCTCAGCTATGATACTTGGTTCCCAGAAGCGCGATCGCTTTTTAATCTATTCTGTCGCAGCAAGAATTGAAAATGCAATTATAGGGCGATGAAAATCGAGCTAAGTAATGTTAATTGGAAGTTCTTCGAAAGCTCGACGATAGCACTCAATTTAAAAAATTCAGTGGAAATTTTAAAGGCATACAATTTTATGATAACTCTTTTAAATTATTTTGTATCAAAAATTAGCTTTGTGCAAATTATATGAATATATGTATGCCACATAATTTATTGCGAAGGAATTGTGTATCGATTTCTTCGAAGTAAAGACGTAATTAAATTAAATTGATAGTGTATTGTTATGCCTTGCATTATTCAATTATTGAATTTACTGTATTATTAATGAAATTAGAAATAGTTATGGGTTTATACATATATAAACCCATAATTATTTCATACGTCATACTTTACAGACCAAGTGAATTAAAATTTATAGAGATTTCTCTTATTATACCTATCCTGTAATTTCTGCACCATTTTATTATGTCGCGATAAAAGGACCTTCACTTCTATATTTATAAAATTCGTCACCCAGCTATAAAATTAAATAAAAATCAATCTCAATATCGTTCATTGGTCCTTGATGCGCGTAATGATTCTAAAAAGGTTATCGGATAGGCGGTCGCATAATAGGTCTATTGTCTTTGATTTACACGATTGTTGACTGACGCGCAATGTCTGTGTAAGAAACAGATCATACACATAGAAGAAAAACATTGCCATACGCAACCTGTGGAAGATTTAAACGTATGAAAAATTAATATAAATTATTTGCGGTATTTCATATTTGTTTCACGTATTTTTCTCTGCTATAGGCGATCGTTTAATTTCTTCTTAACTCCACGTGACAAACTTCAAAATCAAACGAATGGTCTAAAGATAATTATGAGAAGAAGAAAATAATAAATTAATGGAACATCAGTACATACTTTTAGTTTAATATCGAATACTTAGAAATAGTTTGTATTTCATAACATGAAATTCAAATCAATGTACACTGTTAAACAAAGGTATCATTGCAAATGTATATATAAAACAAATAGGAGAAATTCGTGATCAGCTCTTAAATTATGCTTCTATATTATTCACAAAACAATTATACAAAATATAGGTCCCAAGAAAAGGTACCTACGATGTGTAGGCACTACGTATTTTTTTAAGCTGTAAATTTCATTGTTCTTTTTATTAGCGACCAATATATGCACACTATTCAGCCAAATTAAGGTATTAAATCTATACTCCCATCAAAAGTGCAATAAAACCCATTTAAGTTAGGGGAATAAAGCAAATGATAGCAATCATCGTGTCACCTCGATTTGTGACCGTAAGTCATTCGATGCATGATCGTAAAAAGTTAACGAGGCTATTTATTGTAACACTAATCAAGCAGACGGATGCATTGCTTATGTCACATTTTTGTGATCGCTTTTCTAATGTACTATTTGCCCATCATTTCTCATCATTCCTTATAAATAAATTAATTAATGCTTTGATGCTCTCCCACAAAAAAAAAACATAAACAGTAGACGTAGTCCTACATATTTATAAAGAAAAAACTGGCATTCCGACCGCGGCATCGTCAGTGTAGTCAATGTAGTCAGTCCGAAGGTTTTTCCATATATTTCCCGTTCTCGTAAGATATCCAGGATGAAAAGTATTCTATGTCATTATCAACCAAATCAAATCTGTCGTTAACACGTAAAGAAGAACCGACAGACTGATAGCTAATTTCGCATTATAATATTACTATAATATTATGTGTTAGAACTGCCACAGTCTTTAATTGTTCGAATTGAACAGTCGTGTATCAATCTCGGAAAAAACGTATATAACCTTAAACAAAAATATCACGGAACTTTTTCTTTGAACATAAAAGTCCAATATGAGTTTGTAGTTTACCTTTTACATTTGTATTTAACTCGTTTCATTGTAATTTTAAAGAGACCTTAAGTGAAAGTAATGAAAAGTTTCACATCGCGTCCCGTCCTCTCTTAGGGATGAAAGAACTTGGAAAATGTTAAGTTAATATAGTTTGTATGTGCTGTTATATCTTTTTATTACGATCTTATTCTTCTATCTCAAAAGGCTCAGTTCAATGTCTGAACCAACTTTCTTCATATTTATTCACATGAGACTTTTTAAATGTTGGTGTTGAGTTTAATTCGTATGAATGTATAAATGGAAATAAATCACGAAACCACCGCAGGAAATTGGCTTTCAAATAAAATATAATTCCTTTTTGAAATCGGTGTATCCGTGTCGATATTATGGTTACGATTAGAACCCATAGTTATTAGCCACTTTTAAATAACGTGTCTGAATATTTAGCTATTTAGTATGAGAATATGTAAAAAAGTACGCTGTACATAATGTCCAGTATCTGACCCAACAACGGTACCTATATATTTCGAAATTCACCCACGCTCACACTTCATTAAGCACATTTTCGCTTGAACGCTTCCGACCGAACCAACATGTTTACATGGGTAAATGCTAATTATGAAGTGCTAAAATCGACTTAAAAGGTCAGCCGTTGAGGGTTTTATTTTGCGCTATTAATAAGTTGTATCCTAGCCTGTAGCATTTATGTGTCATATATTTTTATAAAAGCCTGTTGAAAGGCTTAAACAAACTATCGATAAACTTCGTATCATTTTTCAGATAAAATTAACTCGTTAAGATAATAATTTCTTTTTACACTTAACGTTTTATGATGCTAAATTAAATCCAACTAATCCTACTATTATTATAAATGCGAAAGTTTGTAAGGATGTGTGTGTGTGTTTGTTGCTCTTTCACGCAAAAACTACTGAACCTGAACCGATTGCAATTAAATTTGGTACGTAGAGAGATGGACAACTGGAATAACATATAGGCAAATTTTTATCCCGATATTCCTACGGGATACAGACTTACACGGGTGAAACAGCGGGGCGCAGCTAATCCTACTAATATTATAAATGCGAAAGTTTGTATGGATGTGTGTTTGTTGCTCTTTCACGCAAAAGCTACTGAACCGATTGCAATGAAATTTGGTACGTAGACAGCTGGACAACTGGAATAACATATGGGCAAATTTTTATCCCGATATTCCTACGGGATACAGACTTACACGGATGAAACCGCGGGGCACAACTAGTAAGAACATAAATGTATAGGTGATATTCAGAACATTTAGTAAAAATAGGAGTAGCAGGGGCCATTGTTTTTTTTTAGAAACAATCTCATAGAACTCTAGTACAGTCACCGAAACTAGGAAAATATTCCTTTGACACAAACTGGTTTAAACCAGAATATTGATTTGTAGTTGCGATTGTCACAACTTCTAAAGGTATTCAAGGTGTATCTAATAATATTTATAGTGTCAGCATAGACAACTAAATAGTTACTGCTGTTAAAGAGTAGATAAATGAAATAAAAAAATTGGAAATAATGCTCTTTAATGCTATTTCACCGAAAACCTATACAAACAGTTTTTCGACCTATGCATAAGTAACAAACATTAGTCATATAAATCATTACAACTTCCTCATACTAGCCCTTCATAATTTTAGAATACTTATCAAATTCAACCTTTTTACTAGGAGTTACGTCTCAAATTCCCTAATACCCATCTATCCCATCGTTTTCCGGAATGTCGATGACCAATACATCTACGCAGGAAAATGATGCAAATACAGTAAAGGTTCTGGGAACTTACATTCAAGAGAACATTTAATTGTCCAAAATTAGTAATAAGTTAAGACAAAATTTCATGAATTATAAAAAAATATGAAAGATTTGATATAATTGTGCGTGTCAACTGTCATCATAATCCTATTAATATTTCACAATAAAAACTTGCGAATGCTGGGTTTATGATCTCACAATTTCTACCAATACAACAAATGTCTGTATTTCTATTGAATGTGTACAAAAATTGAATTAATTACCCGCACTACTTATATAAATATTCCTTTAATTATTATGCACATTCGGTGCTTCTTAACAATGCTAAATCGATTATAACTTCAACTTCCTGAACTAAATTCGATTACCATACGTAATAGATTTTAACCACATAACTAAAAACATACTTTGGTCACAAAATAGGTCTAATTAAATTAATCAAACGATTCCGCGACTATTCTGCACATGTTACAGATTTCGTCGCTAGCGGCGTAATTAATCAATCTTAATGCATTCTTTGAAAATAAACCGTAATTTAGCAGAATGGCAAGCAAATTAAATTTTCAGTGTTTGTTGCTATGGTTACTAGCATCGAATATAGATGCCATAATTAGTTGGTTGTTTGGGATCGTTAATTTATGTAAGTTATACATATGACCTTGACGTCCTTATAATCAAACTATGTTGCAATGTTATGATTTTTTAAATAAATATTTCATTCTCCAAAATAAATTTAGTTACCGTTACTTAATATAATAAGCATGATACTTCCAATATAAGAGGTGAAAGAGATTAATCTATAAGTATAAAATCAGCTGAATGCACACACAACTTGTCGATATTTGAATTTAATTTGTAAGCAGATTGTTCCGTAACTTACATAACGCTGTAGAAATTATGTTCGATTAATTACAATTTTTTACATATAATAACTTTTCATAACATTGATAACTCGGTCCAAATCGGTCCAGCCGCTTCTGAGACCATCAAGAACAAACAGACGTTTATGGATTGTTTGTAGATTTATAGAAGTGATGGTGATTTATTCTATATCAATTCCATGTTATACCCATGTCAAAACTGTTGTAATTTTTTTGAAGAAGTTTGCAATTACAAAAAGGTTTATATACTATCAAATGATATATATTATATTGCATGCCTCAATCAAAGGTCGGGGTTAATAAGTGACCTCATTCCGGCATCCCTTGAACCTTCCAAGGCTAAGGACGAAGTTAATTAGGCCTCAGTTTCCCCGCCAGATGGGAATATAAGTTCTCTAGTCGGAATTCTCATGAAGTAAAAATAATTAAAACTTGTATACAGTCTTTGTCATTCTATTAAGTAAATTAGTTTTAACGTATAAAAACATTACCGTTACGTAAGTATTTATAGGATCGAAGATTCTTCATACTCCCTGCTTGTATTAATATATTTAATTAGATGTCAACTATGACAGGTTCTAATTTCGATAACGGAAGGAAAGACAAATCACTCAGTTTGCCTATTTGGTTACAAACTCATCATATACAGAGTAATAGGATAAAAGATATGCATTCCTTTTTTATTCTGGAAAAATTTCTAACCTCTGGCATACAATTAATCATTTTTAATTTTAATATTGGAGCACAAAGAAGCTTCGATGTATCTTACAATATAACATTCACATTGATAGTATATAAATTAACTCCAAAATAGTGTATTGCGTAATCAATAATTAAATATTGTATTACTATAAACACAAACCGTATTGCCTATCACTGTTTAGTCAGTATCAATTTGTTTGTGCAACGTCGGAGCGGTTCATGTAAATATTTTGCTGACTGTACCGGTAGTTGACAAAGCGCCTAAACTTTCCGGTTGACATTTTTGCTGACGTCGCAATATAAACTAATTCGTTTCATATTTGAATGCGAACGTGTATTTATTATGCCGTGAAATGCAGGATTTTTATAAATTTAAGCTAACAGATATTTCTGTTGGAATATGCATCGCTTATTCATTGCATTTCTGCGAGACTTGATAGAAGCTTTGTTTGTCTAAGATTTTGCTACTTATGTATTATGTAATCATGTGTAGTTTAAATCTAATTTAGGAAAGATTTGTATAGAAGTGTGTTTGTAATGTTTTCAGAGAAGAACTACTGGTTCGATTTCAAAAATTCTGCAACTTCTCTGAAGGACATAGGCTACAATATATGTATGTACCACTGTCTAGTTTAAATATAACTTTTACATTGTACTCAAAGATTTGCATCCGCTTGAGTTATTAGTGATTATTAGATACGTCACTTAAGTAAAGAAATGATTATTTGCAAGTTAACTTTAATCATAACTCTTGATTCATTAGATTTTAAAAATATCATATTATCTCAACAAAATTGACGGACTTCAAAATGAAATAACTACAAATCTAGGATAAAACCTGTAAAACGTTAAGCAAACACAGGTAAAGTGAATATAAATATTAAATGCAAAAGTAAATAACGCAATGTTTGAGAACTAATTTAAATGAATAACAACTTCAATGTATGCAGCAAGGTTCTAGTTATAAATTAATGAATTATTTGCTTTTTCGATTGTTGATAGCGCACTTAACTTTTTGTTGGTCTGCATGTGTTTACCACATCACGCTTTTATAGATAATTTTGTACGGAAAGTCATCTTCCATGCGACGTTTCCAAAAAACGGAGTTTCTCAAGTCAACGTTACATAAACCTGTATGCTATTTTTTTGTGGGTTTCAACCGATTGTCGTGATTCTTTTTGTCTTTGATAGGACATTCATGTGATTAAGTCCCATTTTAGAATTTAGAGTGTTACTTCCCTCCCCAGAAACGTTCGTAATTAATTTTGTAAAATAGATATCACCATGGTTACAAATAACAATATCATACTATAGTGATAGAATCTAATTGATTATTTATATTAGGCTAGAATGTTTCAGCTCAAAAGATTCCTACTAGCACGTGCCTGCTTCGAATATCCAATAAGCTCCATCTTCAGTTGTAAAACTGGTAAAACAATTCAAAATTACATACCTTACAGCGTGATTAGCAAATCCCCAATAATTAAACGATATCCGAAAGACTGGCTTTAATTAATAAACTTGAGAACCCGCTGCATACGAGTCAAGTTCCAACTTTACAAAACAGAGCAATTAAGCTTGAAACGCTTTGGGCTATCGAATGCTGTCCTTTATTATATTTAGTCTATAGTAGACCAGCCATCGTCTTCGGCTTATTGTGACGCTCGTGGCATATTGTGAATTTTGTGTGCTGTGCCTTAGAGAAATATAATAAGATTTTCACATTTCCTCACATTTGGCTGTGATAGTTTTTGTTTAATTCGTTGTTTATTTTGAGATGCTTTTAATATTATATTTAAAATTTATAAAACAATGATGGAATACAATTTTGGCCCTTAAACTTATTAAGGAATATTAATGAATACACAATCAACATTAGCTTTTCGCTTGCGGCATCGCTCGCGTTGTGGATGCAAAGAATAATCTGCATCTATTTCATACAAATCGATTCAATAGTTTAGATATGAAGGAGGTACTTAATGAAACTAACTGCAAATGCATAACTGAGATAATATGATATAAAGAGTTATTAAGTGAAACTTCGACAATTATGAATTAATTAATGTATTTTCAAATATATAAATACAATTTGAGAAAATCCGATATACTAGAATTATGGAAACTTTTGTACATTGATACTTTAAATGACTCGTCATTTATGAGCCAATTATTTCGTTTTTGTTGAAAAATATTAATGAACGGAATTGGGGCACGATAATGACACTCACGCGTGAAATTTTATATGCACCAGCTAGCAAGTGTACTCAATGTTTATATTAAATGGTATTTATCAGATTACGGTGATATTTTCATGTTGATGCTCATTAAGTAAGTGCGATACTGTTACTTGAACTACTTTCTAGTTTACATATTTTATTAATGCTTTGGTATATTAGGTTTATATCGCATCGAATGTACGAACTATAATATAATTTGTAATATAAAAAGACCTCCTTGGTAAAGTTAGCGTTCCTAGATTCTCCAGTCGTGACTAAAATCAAAATAGAAGATTTGTAAGAATAGTTAAACGAGAAGATGAAGTGTATTCAAACGTTTAAATTTATCGTTAATTTTTTTTAAAGTATAAAGACCTCAGGAAGCCCTTGCACACAATTCGTTTGCTGTATCAAGTTCATATCCTAAAAAAAAGGGGGAATAATTATTCTATGTGTATTTAAATAGAATGCATTTACGACTGATACAAAAGAACTCAACCCTTGCAAAAATAAACCTTCGCAAAAATTATAAATCTAGTTAGTTAAATTAGAGATAACCTCTTAGCCTCTTTGTCTTTAGTCCTTCTTCGATTTCGATAGTCTGTGATTGTCTCAAAGTACTCTTCGAACGTTTTTTACCGTGGCAAAAAAAGCCTCTTTAAAACTCGGTAAGGAACTCGGTAAAGCCTTATGATAGTAAAATAATTCTCTTAATCTTCAAGATCCAGAAATTAACCTATACAACTTCACAAAAGTAACTTTTTTTGTTAGCGGGCAACTGAGCTGGTGGTTCGCGTGACGGTAAGCGATCAACACTGCCCATGAAAATTCGCAAAGGTAGTGCCTCTGCGAATACGCTGCACGCGTTTAAGGAGTGGGGATAAGGAATGAAGTGGCAACTGGAAAGAAGGAAAGCACTGCAATAGTAAGGGTGAGTAAATGTAGTAGCATGGTGCTACTTCACGGCTGTTTTCTGTGGGCGTCTGGTACTCCCCCCCCGGTGCGAGCTGGCCTAATTCGTGCCGAAGCTTGCTTGACTCCCATAGTAAAATACTATTTTATTACATAAGCATAGTTAATTGACGTATATGAAATGCCCCACATTGGAATCGAGACCTCATCTCCTGAAGTACAATCTTCATTTAATCTAACACAGAGGTACAAATTGTAACTTTTTCAACGGAAGTCAACATCCCAAGAGGATATGAGAAACCTACATAGCCAATTACATGTTCTTGATAGTTCCTGGCAATTTCCTACCAGTCTATATATTTTCATCGAGCACTGGCGGGCTAAAGCTAAAAGTAGACAGAGCAAATTAAAATCAAATAGATTTTTTTACTTACGCAATATTGTTGTACAAGACAAGAACGAAAAAAATTAAATCAACTTACAAATAGGCAGGGAGGCTAATGCTTTAATCACACTTTTAAATACTAACATTGTTTTTAAATACAATGTAAACATAGACAAAATATGGATAATTCTTTAAATATTTTTATATTAATTTACCCTTCTTCTTTCTTAATCTTTATTTTATATTAATAAGACTTTAAGAGGCTTAAAGTTGAAACAGATGAATGCAATAATACTTATTTTATTTTACAGTATGGGCAGTTTTGTTTTTAAGTTGGAATGATGTGGCTCTAGATAATGCTATAATAACTATGTAACTTACCTATTAAAGAAACGTATTGTTCTGCATTTGAAATATATCGCCCTATCTATATTATGCCATATGATTAAAGATAAGATATGATAAAAAGTTATAATCAAAGTAAAAAAAATAATAATATCGTAACGCAAGCATATAGCTTCGAGTTGATTTTTGAGGTATTCAGATTTTTATATATAGATACACATTTTTTTGTCGTTAAAGAATGACTAATAATATTAATCACAACTAATAACTATTCTAAACTTTCGAATTTATCACATAAATTACATCATATGGCAAGTATTCAATAACAAATTATAATTTATAATATTTAAAAATTTCCTTTGCAACTCTTTATCTTTTACGATAAAAAATGTGTTTACCGTTGTTATTAATTGAAACACTTGATACAGTTAAAAGGTTATTCGCATTGTTTACTGTTATATTGAAACTCATGTGTTATGTATATTATTTTACATTTATATCTAAATAATTTATTTACGAACTGCATATGTCACACGCTGGATTTTATATAATTTTTAGGACTATATTTATAACGTCGATACATCGATTTATATCTAAAACTTTATAAAGATATAAACATTAATGACATAGATTAATGATTTAAGTCTTGTGTTTCGCAAGAAGCTTATTTGCTATTTAGCTAAGCAGTTATAAAACGGAACATAACACCAGTGGACGTAACATCATACAAGTACTACATGTTTGTACAATTCATAGTCTGCACATATGAATTTACAAAGGATAAAGTTACATTATCACTATGGAAATCTTAGCAATGAATGATAACATTATATAACAATCAAAGAACTATAAAACTTAATGACATGTGACGCAAAGATCAATTTAGTGAATGCCGTTATGCAAGTTAACAATAACAATAAAAATACATTACTGCACGTGCTTATAAATAATGGTACCATTGTAGTCAGTTACCGTATTTAGAGATAAAATAGTAATATTTGCTTTTATGCTAGCAAACGACAATTCACGCGGTCAAAACTCCATTTCCTGTCCTTTTCACACACTCACCTTTAGTTTTATTACCCTACAGTGGCATTCAAAGTTTTTGTTTGCCATTTTATCATTCAAATAACTTTACTCCTTTTCCATTCAATGTAAACTATTTGCATATTCCATTAATTTTTTTATGTCTAACGTTGAGTCGTCAATAGATTGTAGTTCCGACGTTTTTTTTTTTATTTTTGTAACGCTTACTAAATACTTACCGCTTCAGAAAAGGCGCTTTTCGGCCGTCTAGCTGGAGTCCCATTCATCCTTGACACGACAAAACAAAATCAGCCAATGAGATCGCACCAAACTTTTCACGGACACTTGTAGAGTTCACTGTCAAACACATGGGCTTAGCACACGCGAGGTCGTTACATTTGACTCCGTGTTCGGAATGTGCACTTAATTCAATCGATGACTTCATGCAATTATTTGTTGATAAGTTATCGAGAGCGGAGAGAAATGTGGAACCGGTTGCGGCGTGAGTCGACGAGAGGTCCAAGCCGCGGTTGGAGTATGACTGGCTTGTAGGTATCGCAGCCGGTCCGGCCGCGTTTTAAACTCACGCCATACATTTTTTGTAGAGAATCTTTTAGAGGTTATGTTACCGGCTCACCCTAACTTTTTAACATTAGATCTAACTTATTTAATTGCAAGTCAGCCACGTCTCTATATTTAGATCAGCCGGTGCGTATGAGCGGTGACGTCACGCTTATTACCTTCGAGATAAGGAATCGAGTTACGGAGACGGTATCGGCTCTTGAATAAACATTACGGTTGCACTTTGTTATCGAAAAGGTGGATTAATGGAATGAAAATAAAATGTCATGGCACGATTGTTGACATTGTGCGAAACGTGTTTTTATTTTTTCGTTAAATATCTTTCGTTTTTAACGCATTCTTTTAAATTGTTTTGAGCACAGTACTTGTTGGTAAAAATTTATAGCTGTAATGAACTAGTGTTGTTTCTATGGACCTTTAAAAAATTTTCATGTGAATATTTGACAATCACTGACAAATTCTAGTTTGAAAAATGTATGTTTAATTTTTGTTGTTAGTTGTTTTTTCTTCTCTCGGGTTCATTGATATAAAATTGAACTTTTATTTTCGCTATGTTTCTTGATTAAATATAATGTATTACACTCATGTTGGATAAATGCGTAACTTTAAATCTCGCTAGAACTTGGGAAAGGCTTGGATTTATAGGATGGTGAAAGTTGCATCCAAATTGGGTCAGCAGTACTGGCATACAATGTGAACTTATTACAGCTTCATGTATATGAAATTTAATTGTTATCTAGTTAGTGGTGTAAAAGTACTTTTTTTATTTACGTTTGATTAAAATCGTTGTATAATGTAGGTTTGCCTTGTATATCTTACGATCCAAAGTATTCATAAGAGTTATACATATTTTAATCCACACACATATGGAAACAAGCTGTGAACTGTTTAAAAGAACAGGTCGTCTTAAATATCGAATTCATTGATCACAATTTCAAATTCATTGATTCAGGTGATCACAAAAATGTAAATTAAAAAAAAATCAAATTCGTATTCTAATTCATCATGATTTTTTTTATGATTCACAGGTCATAAAATATTGTATTAAAATCCATATTATATATTTATACTTTAGACATACACAGAAAAGCTGATTTATAATTCGTACAATAAAAATATTCAGTTGGTACGACACTTTTTAAATCAGCAAAGACCAAAAAATACTTAATTCAAAATAAAACTTATATTTGGCCTTCTTAATAAGTAGTAAAGTAATAGAACATTATGGAAGAAGTTTTTAATTACCTCAATTAAATCAGGAAGGATTTAATTCATAAATTCTGTCGACATTACTTCTGCCTACGAAACTAATGTTTATTTGTAATATAATTAAAGATGTAACTGGATAAATTCTACACCAATAAAGCAGAGTACGATTAGAGGATAAGTTATGATTGAAATAGTATTTATACAAAAAAAAATATTTCGTTCCTTGAATCGCAGATTTTTTTGTTTATAATTTGTTTAAGCTCGCTTCTTTTTATAAAATTTATGTCATTATATAAGTAAACATTTTGCGGTTTTTTATTTCTTTAATACAATTCGAGCCTTTTTGTTTTTTTACATAATGCCTTTATCAGAATACCACTCCATTTGATACGATATGTACTATCTGTGGATATCTATCGATAAGGAATATAATATATAGTTTTTGTATATATTCATTATTGACACGCGTTTTTTATCGGTAGATTAATTTTATTAGGTCACAATATCCCTACTTAATGATGTTATAAAAGCAGAAGTTAAACATCAATGTTGTTTTTTTTTTTGTTTTTGTCACAAATGGCTAGGCACTGAAACTTATCTAGATCATAGAAAGCCTAGACGTACAACATAGGTCTCGTTAAGCCGGTTAAGCTTAAACTAGTTGCGGTGAAAGTTGCGCTTTCTTACTGCCTTATTAAACTTTAGATGGATGCTTTATGTTAAGTAATGTACTAATATGAAAAATTTGAGAAACTGCTAACTTTGATAAACGTTTATTCTAATAAAGTTATTAATTATTCGTTCAATATTATCAGGCTTTTCAATGAAATACGCCACGCTGGACGATTCGGGATTTAATCCATCCATCGTGCAGTGCGGTGGGCCGGCGTGAAACGTGTTCCGCTCTGGTCGCCCCCAGGAAGGTAGAGCTGGTACCTTGTCGCTCTAGGTCTGCGCTTGGACCGGTGAGAGGGTCGCAACGATTTTTAATGAACACCCGTGGCCCCATCACGGAAGGCGGTTCTATGGAACACAGTGGAGTTTAGTCGGTAGTCCACATAATCCAGGCCCCTGGGTATGCGCAAAAGAATTCTTCCACTTAAAAAAAGGGCTTTTCAACAATGAAAAGTATTTTAAAATTACATTGCTTTTTATAAAATTAAATATATTTAATATATATGCTCTGGCGTGCCTGGTGTTAACACCGAGCATTATATTTAGTTATTAATGCCATTTATTCAAAAATTAATTTGATTGTTTTAATACTTTATTATTATTAAAAAAAAAAACCTAGCTAGTCTTGCTATAGCAACAGAAATGCATCATCTCCGAATATTTCAACTGTCTTACTATCACGATTCATGAGATACCGCCGGACAGACGAATACACAGACAGACAGACGGACATAAAAGTAATTCGGATTAATTCGGTTTTAGTAATTCGGGATTCGAAATTCTGAAATATTTCTGGGCTCAGTTAATCGACTCTATAATTTAAACGGACTCGTCGATTTAATTTGTAATTAATTTATTTTCCATTTAGTTTTAGGGTGCTGTTTAAATTCAAACCACTATAGTTTAAAGAAATATATATTACTAGCTAGCATGAGCCGGCACCGCCCGGGTTTTTATTGTCATTGAAATAATACAAACTATCCATTTAAAATTTAAAATTTAATTACAATCGTTTGAGTGGTTTAGGAGGTCATCGCGGACAAACCATATCACATGTCATATGTAAATAAAATTAAGATGGCATTGTATTTATATATTTAAGATAGCATCTCTTTTTTAACATTTCATAAATTGCTTATAACGGGCATTGTTTGCCCCCATGTTCTATGGAACTTAAGGAACTGTCAAAATAATAAAGCTAACGGTATTGTATAATGTAGTCTACATATAACAAACAGCTTATCGCACTGATGTAGCCAACTATTTAATCAATTTAAGGCATGATACACTTTGTTAATAGGCAACTAACTATATAAATGCATGAAATCATTTTTCATTTATTTTTATAATGTTATGTAACAATGGTAGGATTTTCCTAATTTTATTATAATTAGTTATAATTGTATTCATATTAAATAGTAGCAGTTCGCCCGGCTTCACTTATTTCTCTCCATAGGAACTTAACTTGTGCCTTATCAAAACGTTACCTAAATAAAAAAATATGCCAAAATGGTCGCGCCGTTCTTGGTTTTCACGTTTAGCAACAAATATAGCAATTAAGTTTTATTTATAAAATAGTAATTTAAGAATATTTCTTAAATATATATATATATATATGTTGATTGTTAAATATATTGTTTATTTAAAGGGTGGAACGCGAGCACGAAATACTACTATTCAATATATGACACTTTACATACATATATGTTCGTATATACTTATGATAACTGTACAGATGAGAAATTTTTGAAAGAATAGAAAAAATTTCTCATTTATAAAGCATTTCAATGCTATAAAACTAAAAATTAAACTGTACAGATATCTAGTAGATACTCAACGGTGAGATTTAAAATTCTTAGTTTTACAGCATTGAAATGCTTAAGAAACATCTCAAATTATCTCAATTGTTTTATCGTTATTAAAAAACGAAACTCCTTTTTTGCCAAAAATTTTTTAAATCTCTTTAACGATTCAGAGTTAATTATGCATTTTTCAAGTAAAGATTGTTATATTCCGAAAAAATCTGTTACAACTAAATTACTCTAACATAAAGCTAATGTAGGAGATGTTTGCTCTCACGATTGACTCAGAAGTTCTTAGAATATTTTAGTCAAGGCGCCACAGCAATGCAACCCGCATGATAAGAACCTTCTAGAATCGAAGCGAATACTAATCGAACACGTACTGGTGTAAGAATTTTTGCGGAATTAAATTATCTGTTATTGCTTGTGGACGTGTTGCAGAGACTGCATACCCGGATTTCGTATGTAGTTTTGGCCCGCGATTGAGGAAACAAACCAGTGTGTTTAGACCTTACGATTGTATGACAGTTATTAGGCACGACAGACCAAGTTGGTTAGATGCTTGTTTGCCGTCTCGTAGTTGGAACTTTAAACATGTGGTGTATGTTAACGGTGGCAATCTTATAGAAATAGAAAATAAAGTATTAAAGCGTTTGCAACCAGATTTTTTTAGAAATTATTACGTCTTATTTTGACTCTTATTTAGATAACTAGCAGATAAAACATGTTATAGGAAATCTAGTCTTTACTATATTATATAAATACTGTTATTTAAGTGTCAATTATTGAATTTTTCAATCAAATACAATAAAAAAAAACGCTCCGAGCCATCACACTACATCTTATAATCACAGGCATCAACAATTCAAGAAAAGAAATGTGAGTAATTTTTGTCGTAAGCTATCACATCATATTCCCTCTCCCCTTCTTAAAAATTCTGCCACAAAAAGTTATAATGAACTGTTTAAAAAAATCTGGTTTTCGCGGATCCACCGCGCCATGCACCTTGCATTTCTTTGGCGCCTGGTGACGGAAGATTTCTCAGAACTCGTTTCAAGTTAAATGACTCAAACAGCGATGACGTCGTTATTTTGCATTGCTTAATAAATGGATTCGAGCCCTCGTTATAATGAGAGATGTATTCATAACAACCGAAGAAAAGGCTGCCTATTCCCATACCTTCAATATTCGCGTCTGTATGCAGGAACCACATTTGATGTTAACTGAATTTACGTAAATTCAACTTTAATTATAAGCAAATAAGTCGATTTTTTATTTCCCAGAGAAATGCGTTTAGAATTCTAGAACATAATTAAAGAGTAAAAAATTATACAACCTTAAAAGAAGCAACTCCTTTGTGACATATAAATTTAATAACTTGACGTGAAGAAAATTCAGTATTATATAATAGTGTATAATATAAATTAATGCATCATATCATAGAAGATGTCCACTGACTAATTCTATAATAATCAATGCGCTATTTAAAAAGGAAAAAATGCAAATTAGCACACAAATATCATGACTAAAAATGTCTTGTAAGAAACCTTTTCACCATTATTTTAGTCGGAGGATAAATTCTTTAAAGCCCCAGTGTAATCATCATGTAAACAAACAGACGTAAATTTTTATATAGCTTATTAATTTATAAAACTACATATCATGGTAGAGTTTATGATGACTATAAAGCCCTTATTAAACTTTAAATCGACTAATTTATTTATAAAAACGAAGGAGGTTCTCAATGGAGTTTTTTTTTGGGCTTTTTACTCAATAATTCCTTCAACCGATTGAAATGTTGAGTTTGATTTTAGAATTTAGATTTAGAACCTCGCCCCTTACTGACCTTTTTTGCTTTTTTGATTTCTTTGGTTATACCTATCTGAATAATCGATAAAATTCAAATTAATCCATACTAATATCGCCTTGCATTTATAGAAAAAATTCAACTTAAGAAGTTCGTTGCTTTACCTCTGCAAACTATATTCTTATGTTCTTAGAGTAGAGGAAATTCAGGGAAGACATATTAAGAGACAGGATCAAATATAACCCGGTTCTCGTCCATCGCTTCTCACAGAACCTTCTGGTTTACGAAGAAAACATAATATTAACATCAACCCACGCCGGTAACGCGAGCTTTGAACATGTTTTACGAAGCAATTACTTGATGCACTTTAGTAGAGGTTGCAGTAAAATCTTAGTGGAAGTCTTCTGTAGGTAGTGCATTGCAGAAAATAAGATGGAGAAATGCGTCTTATATATTAGATATACATCATCGTTTATTATTTCTTTTTTCGTTACAAAGGTGTACAGAAGGTGTATTTTTTTTTTGTGGTGTTTTGCAAGACGTATTTTAAATAATTACTCTTTTTTTTTCTATTTTTGTGAACTCTCAGATGAATGAATACGTGATGTCATGAAGGTTTTATGGTCTTCTTTATATAAAAGATGTGGTAGAGTTTCTTCAAGGAATGGTAATAAATAGTCCTCCCCAAAATCTACCCATGAATCAAAACCACGAAGTAGGCGATCCTAATAAGTTATTAGTAGGCGATCGTTCCTTCAAAGATAAAATTAAATAAAATTACTTTAAATCTTTTTGAGTCGCAATTTCTCAAATACCAGCAGCGTGTTCCATATTTTTAAATTAACTACCACGTCCGTATTAATTTCCTCGGACTGATATAGATATATTGAAATTGAAGTCTTATTTCAAAATGCCTTTTACAATCGCATGGTGATTCAGAAATAGCCACTTATGTTAGGATAAACACGATACAATAAACTCACAATTGTCTATTAAAAGGTCGACAAAATATGACTGAGCGTACGGTGCATATAACATTAATTGAAATTGACATCTCATGTTGTCGCAGTAGTGTTCAAAGTCGCTCAGTATCGCTCATTAGCAACATCTGTCTAATACATACTTATCCAGAGTTTTGCTTTAGACTATTTTGAACGTGATTGTGTCTAATCGTTTATTGTGTCAATGACCAATTAGAAATAATGTCGCCTTGGAGAAATGTGTAATCCAACTAATATTATAAATGCGAAAGTTTGTAAGGATGTGTGTTTGTTTGTTGCCCTTTCACGCAACAACTACTGAACCGATTGCAATGAAATTTGGTACGTAGACAGCTGGACAATCGGAATAAAATATAGGCAACTTTTTATCCCGATTTGTACCAAAGAAAATCAGGATAACAGGAGGAAGGTTAAATACAAACATTGTCTCTTCCTTGTTTAAGTATAGATATGAATTTTATATCATCTGGAAATAAATCAAAACAGCTATCAGCTAATTGCTTGCCGCACATCGATCAAATGGCTAGTCGCGGTTAGAGACAAACCGAACAAATGGTTTAGTAATAACTAGACGCTCGTCCCGGCTCCGCCCGGAACAGGATTCCTGTTTTATCCCAAGGGAGCATTTAATCGAGATCAAAAGTATCCTATCATCCAAGTCATATCCTGTTTGTATAGCAAATTTTATCAAAATCTGTTAAGTAGTTTCACCGTGATTGACGGATAAACATCCAAATAAATTTACACATTTATAATATTA